>NW_027466463.1:12377500-12977500 GCF_050575085.1 Anarhichas minor
TAATGTGTTTCACCTTTGACCACTTGTTGTGTCCGGCACATAAGGCGGAGCACAGCTGCAGCGTCCTGACAGTGGAGGTCCTCCACGGCGGGTACAACACGCGTGAGGCCGGCGTTAGGACGCACTCCACCGGGGCCGGGAACCTGCCTAGGATCGCGACCGGTGTCCGGGGGCGCAGGGTCCGGAGAGCCCTCAGCACCGCCGCCCCCGCCATGCCCTTCACTCACACACACACACACACACACACACACACACACACACACACGCAACCAGAGTGTCAACCAACCCAATGTTACGGTAACCTGCCGTACATGTGGCGCAAAGTCTATTTTAAACTGTGAGCTTCCTTCTGCAGTTGAGGCCTTTAACTTTAGCGACCAGTCATTTTCATATGGATAAAGAGATTAAAGAGCCAGAAGTTCTCAAAGGTACAGTTTTGACAAGTCAGGAGAACACGCAGCTGCTGCTGTCCTTGTTGTGAAACCGGTACTTCCTGGTTGCGACGTCAGAAATGGGCCCTTCAAAGTAAAAGTCATATAAAGCAACACGCTTCAGTTTTGTACAAGGTAATGAAAACGTAATAGAACAGAATCTTTACTGTCGTATTTATTTAACCTGTGCAAAACCAATACATCTTAAAAAACGTTTATTATTATAATGACAACAGCAATATTATTTTTGCTATTATTACTAATATATTATTATTTTTTATTTTAAAATATCCTATATCAATACATGTTAATATTAAATAATATATACTATTATAGTATTTTGCTGGTGTTTGTCTTGTCTTTGTAATCTTATTATATATATATATATATATATATATATATATACTACTCCATACTAATATAGTATTATCTTAGTATTTGCTGCAAATACTAAATAATATTTAAATCTTAATATTTAAAATAAATATTGTATTAGTTTTAAAATATTAATTAAAAAAATTGGTTGATTGAAGCATTAGGTTTACAGATATTGTTAGTTACGGGTAACAATCATTCCAAGTCAAATATACACAAACTGTGCTAGCTCTTAATCTAATAAATGTTTTATCCCATACAGGTTTTCTGTTTATAAACTAGTCATTTTTTAACAATTTATTCTCATAAAGTCCTATAAGATTCCCCATAATTTGTAAATTGGACTGAATGAGGAAAATGTGTAATATATCCTGAACCGTAACCGGAAATCTCTTGGAGGACTCCTGGGTGTGTCTGGTTGAGATTGGGAACCACAACAGATTATCAGCTCACATGTTCAACAACTGATCCCAAAAATAACAGCAACACAAACCAAAACATTATTAATCTTTCCCTTACGATGTATATTCATTATATCTTCTAGTGTCAGGGAGGTCAGCACTAGAGATTATAGGTTGCATCTAATTGGCCCAAACAGCAGGCAGTGTGAATCTGGTCTTTCCCAGTGTCTTCTAAAATGTCCCAGCGTGGGAACGGGAGAAGAAATGTTGGTCTCTTGCCATGGGAACGAAGTTCATTAAATCATACCGCATCTATTTATAATGATGGAACATAATAATAATAATAGTCATGATCCAGCCTCTTGTCCAGGATTCAAAAAACAGGAACATACTGTTTGCGCTGAATTTCGGAAGAATCTGTGTGACCATCGCATGGTTACTGGATGGTAAGAGCTAAGACTACTCTGTCTGGAAGGAGATAAGAGCAAAACGACATCAACAGACAGGACGAACAGATACACAGACGGATGACCGCGGCAGAGGAGCACAAAGAGTTAAGTGAGATGAAGCCACAGCCAATCAAGGCCAACAGTCTCTGATAGACGACAGTCCAAAGAACTGTGAAAGGAGGAGATTTCATCCACAGTGCTCCCTCCTCCCTTCTCACAATACAGACTGACTTCTATGGTCTGTCTCAAACCTGATTAGTGATGTCCACTGGAGAGAGGAGACCTTTTTAAAACATCATTTCTGGATGTCAAAAGACCCCAAAGCTCAAGAAGATCCTAAAATGGACAGATGAAACACAAATAACTACAATCTGCAGGTAAAAAACAGCCCTTTGGGATACGAGTTCCTGCGATTCAACCCGAGGAGGATAAGATGATCTGATGGTGATTAAACGTCCTGTTTGAGTCGACAGTTATAAAGACGTGATGTTGTCTGCACAGGGAACCGGTGCATTGGCTGTATTCCACAGTGTCATACTAGTGACCGCACTGGTAAGTGTACTGTCTTTATCCTGTGTTTGGGTGATTGAGTTATTGATTACTTCTTTGATTAAATTCATCATAGATTGTCTACAAGAGTTTGCCAAGCTCTAAAGCCAAACAAGTTTTCTTCTATTTCGCTTTATAGTTTTAGTTTCTCAAGCCAAACATGAATATGTGCAACAATTCATTTTTTTTTTACGGTTTGTAATTTGTGCAAACATGTTCTCGTGGATCTTATTTGATTGGAATGATGATAGAAACATGAATCTTCTTATAATTATGGGGAAATCACCAGCTTAAACAATATGAACACAGCAGTAAGTCATTTCTCAGTCTCACAGTCCAGCGTAAACTTCTGAAGGGATGGTTTTTATGTTCTAAATTTAAACTTTTCACACAGAAGCATCATATCTTACACTATGATATGACACTGAGTCAGAAATAATGCTCCCATACTGCTGCACTTTGAGCCCAAATGTAGAAAAATGTCATGTATCTGTGACTTTCTTTGATCGTTTGAAGTTTGGACATAGATTAATCTTGTGCTTTGGGGAAATGTGCCAGCCATTGACCATAGATAGATGAGTGGTTCTTTATTTTTAACACATAAGGTGATATGGAATAACTTAGATTGTGTTCTTTGCAGCAGAAACCCTTCTTTAAAAGAACAGCAACGACTAATCATTAACAACATAACAGCTGATAGGATATTTTGCAAATTTGCCTTCAAAATCTCATGTCCAAATAGGAAAATTACTTTGAAAAAAAGTAGGGGATTGCAATGGCACACACATAAGGGAGCCTTCAATCTCCACCATCACAAATCCCATGTGGTCTGCTTTCTTTACCTCACAAACTACCATCAGCTCTGACCCCTTTAAGCTTTCACCCACTGAAGCATGACCCTCCTGCAGCTGACACTGACCACCGTCGCTTCTGAGCTCCGATCTCTTTGTCTTCCTCGGGTCGATCCTGAGTGTCGACCTCAGGCAGACTATACAACCTCCTGCTCAGTCATCCCGAAAATCACTTTACATGAAGCAAAGGACTGAGAGAGCAAATTCAATTATGACACAAAGGCGAGGAGATGTCTAAGCCTGATTGTTTTGTTAACACTCCCTGTCCATCAGCAGAAAACCCTCCTGTGCAAAGAAAAGTGAACGCCTTCTCCGTATTGACTTGCATTTATTGAATTATGAGGATGTTATGTTGAGGCAGAGACTTTGTTTGATAAAAAACTTGAACGGCTAATTGTGGTCATGAATAATCGGCGTGTGTTTAAAATGTGATTGCCAACACAGCCAGTGTTTCCACAATCCATTATACAACAAGTGGTTTGAGTGGTTCAATATGTCTGTATTGACTTTGGCTTTCCCTCCAAATACAAATCACTGTGATGACTGTTCAGCATTCTGAGTGCTACAATACTGGAAACACTGTTCTCCTATTGGCTGTTTATTTTAATGGCTTATGCCAAGAATGTTAGTTATCACATATCCATCGACATAAACGGTTCCAGTTGGGCTTTAGTCTGTTTAACGAGAGTGAGAAGTTTTCTTTATCTTGCCATGATGGCTGAGAGAAGCAGTGGTGGAAAAATATATTCAAGTAATAGTGCTTTAAGTATCAAGGGTAAAAGTTCTCAGGGATATATTATCATATATTATGAAATTGTTTATACCAATGGAACTTTTTTTACTACCTCTTCACCAACGTTTGCTCAGTTGTTTGTTTCTCTCTCTTTGTATCTTTCGGCCTAATCGCCTCTCTCACTGTCCTCTTCTGCCGGTCAAACACGTCTCGTGTGAGTTGTCTAGTAGCGAGTTTTGCTGCTCTGTTGTGAAAGGTACCCGGGAACACAAAGCTGCCTGTGTAGACCAGCTCTCACCAGCATGGCGTGCTGAGGACAAAGCCCCCATGTGGC
Organism: Anarhichas minor; assembly: GCF_050575085.1. Lineage (NCBI taxonomy): Eukaryota > Metazoa > Chordata > Actinopteri > Perciformes > Anarhichadidae > Anarhichas > Anarhichas minor. The sequence continues at coordinate 12,381,624 of NW_027466463.1, forward strand.
CAGCGGCAGCCCCGGCGCTGGGAAAAAAAAAGAAAAGAGGGTTGGCGAGGGATCATGACATACCGCACCCTCACACAAATATTTCATAACACCTGGAGTTAGCGCATCAGATCCTTGGGAGGGTTTGTTGTTGACAGATCACCCAAGCTAGAAAGAGACTTCAGAGAGACTTTTAAAAGGGAAACTGTTAATGTCTTTTGGTACATTAATAGATAAATAAATGGTGTAGCTGCTCAGATGAGCTTAAGTTGCACTTTAGTCTTGTACAAATACTGAACAACCCAATCAAAGCATGGATACTTTTACATTCGTCCCAGGCGTTTTAGATTTATTTCAAGTAGCAGTTTTGTAAATTAACTGTGTATTTCAAGCCATATGCAACTACGAGAAGTTGCTGGTATCCCACACACAACACTATACTGCATGTCTCACATTCTTGTCTTAACAATTTGTCATCTCTCTCTTATCCGCCCTCTACAGATAGACTCTGATGATGTCATCACACGAGATGAGCAGATCTACGTTCTGATTGGTGCTCACGCCAAGTGTGAGAGGAGCATCCAGGCACATATGTCCCTGGTTAAAGGTCTGTGTGCAGCTCTTGATCATGTTATTCATTAAAAGTAGGGACGGGAGAGTGCTCCGTTTTGCTTAGTTATCCTGTCGTCAAAAGGTCACAGCGTGTGGAAGTCGACAGCTCTGTGTCCTGATCACGTTTTAAATAGTGTTAGCTAACTCCTAAAACTGTACAATAAACTGTATATATACTGATATTTGTACAATTTCCAGCACTGACTCTGTTCCATTGTGTCAGTGTGTTTTAGTCACATTTTATACATAATCCATCCATCAAATGTATTTTTATCTAAAAGTCAGGTAAAAAGTCAACATTGGGAATATGTTGATTTTGCCACCTGGGTAAACGAGTTGTTTTTCCCCTTTCAAAATCTCCCCCTATTATGGGAGTAAGGTCCTTTGAGCACATCCACTGTTAGTATTAAAAAAAAAACACGAGGTCAGAGAGTGCATGTCCAAAAACATAATCAGAAACCATATTTATTACATCAATTATTTTTTTTCAGGATCAGATATAACACCCATCCAATATCCTGCTGAGCAGTATCTCTGCGATTACAGAGTTGAATTTAGGTGCAGACAATAGCGGGGCATTTTTCATTCACATGATGACGTAGAAGCTGATGATAAATTGCTTCACTAATCTATCTGGAGGAGGAATTATATAAGATGGAGCCTCAGTCTGAAGACTGGTGAGGTATAAGAGAGGCTCAGTGAAATGCAGATCCACAATGACATCCCTGTCCATAGATATCACACAAAATACTGTGATGCAGATTATATTTTCTAAGCCAACAACTGGGCCTGTGCCATAGGGCACATAAGTCTGTAAGAAAGCTCAAACTATAGCTAACAGCTGTTTCCCATTATGTGTGAAGAAGGTGACTGCATCCCAGAGTGGGACGGGATCATCTGCTGGCCACGGAGCAGAGCGGGCCAGCTGGTGTCAGTGCTGTGTCCACAGTACATCTACGACTTCAATCACAGAGGTGGGAGAGCTCAAAAGACACTGTGCGTGAATTTGAAATGACACAAATTGTATCACAGACTGTTGTGCTAATGTTGTGCACGTGTCCTGCACTAAGGGCGAGCCTACCGCCAGTGTGACGCGTCAGGGAGCTGGGAGCAGGTGCCCAGTATCAACCGCACTTGGGCTAACTACACTGAGTGCACCACATACTTGACCTCCAACCACAGGAGCCAAGAGGAGGTACGCACACGTGTGTTTGTCTTGATGCGAATATACACACAGATGTGTTCGGTTCCTGATGTTTGCAGAATAATGCTGTTTAGCCTCTGTGTTCTGTTTCACCATGCTGACCTGCTGTTTTTCTGGTAACCAAAGTCTCGTGCATCTGCACACTCTAAGTATGTTTTTTTTTTGCCCCAGAAGGTGTTTGAGAGACTCCACCTCATGTACACTGTTGGCTACTCCATTTCTCTAGCATCGCTTTTGGTGGCAGTCTCCATCCTCTGCTATTTCAAGTAAGAAACTAAAATTATACGAACCATAACTCCACTTCAAAAGTATTGGCATTCATTTTCAGCTGTCTCCACCTTCAGTGATATGTACATAACTGAAAGAATTTGTCCATAATCTTTCAGGCGTCTCCACTGCACACGTAATTACATCCACATTCACCTCTTCACCTCCTTCATATGTCGAGCAGTCAGCATTTTTGTGAAGGACGCTGTGCTCCACTCCATATCTGAAGACAGAGAGGATGAGCCTGAGTTCACGACACAGAAGTCCCCTATGGTAAACAGTATGGTTCTATTTTCACAATCATGTATACTAGGTTTTATTTGAATTGTTTTCATAAACTTTTAACATCAAAACTGTATGTTGTTAGCACAGTAATGGTGGTCCACATTAGGGTGCAATACCAGCTCATGTTTTTGTACGTGAAATTACATTTAGTGTCTAATAAGATCTAGAGATGATACACTGTATGAGGTGTGTTTGAAAGAAATAGTTTGATATTTTTGGAAATATGTTCAATTGCTTTATCTGCCAGGCAACTGCACATTGTCACTTTTACAATTTAACATGCTAACTGTTGAGCTTCAGCAGTGCTGGTAGAGCCAGGCTAGCCGTTTCCCCCTGTTTCCAGTCTTTATGCTAAGCTAATCTAACTTGCTGCTGGCTGAGGCTTCATATTGACATTGTCATCTTCTTTCTCATCTTACTTTTGGTAAGAAAGCAAAAGCTAAATGTCTGACTATTCCCATAAGAAATAAAACATGAGCTAGTTCACTTTTCAGCAGTTTATGGCCTGTTTGAATGTTTCCTTTGTGTGCTGCTTTCTGATCTCAGGCTGGCTGTAAAGTTGCTGTTACGCTTTTCCTTTATTTCCTGGCAACCAATCATTACTGGATCCTGGTGGAGGGGTTGTATCTACATAGCCTCATCTTCATGGCCTTCCTTTCTGACAAGAACTACCTATGGGCGCTCACCATCATCGGTTGGGGTAAGCTGTATTGGGTCAGATACGCTGTTGTCGCATATAGAGCTAACAGTGAATTAAAAATATATTTTCTTTCTCTCCACTCATCTCAGGTGCTCCATCTGTGTTTGTGTCTGTTTGGGTCAGTGCTCGAGCATCGCTTGCAGACACACAGTGAGTCATGTGACGCATTTATTTGTCTAATATCAACATGACACGGGTATCACAAATGCTCACTTTAACTCTTCTGTCTCCTCTTTCAGATGTTGGGACATCAGTGCAGGAAACCTAAAGTGGATCTATCAAGTTCCCATTCTGGCTGCCATTGTTGTAAGTAACAAATGATACATGTTAATACTATGAAAGGATATTTGACACTTGGGTTGAATATAACATTGGCCTTACTTTACACCTCTGTCCCTGCAGGTGAATTTCCTCCTCTTCGTCAACATAATACGTGTACTGGCCTCTAAACTGTGGGAAACAAACACTGGTAAATTGGACCCTCGGAAGCAATATCGGTAATATTTATTTTCCTTGAGAATCTTTCAAATGATGCTACCATCCTTCGACAAGACAGTCTTACATGGATGTTTACGCCCTTAATCTGCAGGAAGCTGCTCAAGTCCACATTAGTCCTCATGCCCTTGTTTGGAGTTCACTACATGGTGTTCATGGCTCTTCCCTACACTGAGGTCACCGGGCTGCTGTGGCAGGTTCAAATGCATTATGAGATGTTCTTCAATTCATCCCAGGTCAGAAAACACATTTATAAACTCTGCAAGCAATAAGGTGATGTAAGGGTTAACTTAAACTAGCATTACTAACTTTTATGATAAAAGTAATAGCGAAAAAAAGTGCAAAATTCCAAAATTTGAATGGGTTTTCTGTTTGAGCTAAATTCCCAGAATTTATCATAACATATTTCAACAAATATGTGTGATCATAATCTTTTATACACTTAAAGCAATGGTTCAACATTTTGGGAAATACGCTTATTCACTTTCTTGAGAAGATTGATATAACTCTCATTTCCATGTTGAAAATGAACAAAGGGTTTAGAGTTTTTCATTAACTTTTCAGTAGAGAGCCAGGCTATGCTAAGCTAAGCTAACTGTCTGCAGGCTGTAGCTTCATATTTACTGTACAGACATGAGAGTAATGTGGATCTTCTCATCAAAATCTCGGCAAGAAAGCAAATAAGCGTATTGCAAAAAAAGAAGAAGTCCAAGTAGTTTTTCAGTGTCTAAATGCAATACAACATTTTGGTGAACTCGTTTTTAATAAAGTCTCAATTTCATTTTTCCAGGGCTTTTTTGTGGCCTTTATCTACTGTTTCTGCAACGGAGAGGTAATGAAGCCATCACTTAGTTTTAATTAAAGTGTGAACTCAAAACAAAAAAAAAAAGACAAACAACTTTCTGTTTGTCTCCCTCTTCTTGTTCTCAGGTGCAGGCAGAGGTAAAGAAGGCGTGGCTAAGACGCAGCATCGCGTTGGACATCAAACAGAAAACCAGGATGACCAGCAGCGGAGGCAGCTGTTACTACGGCGGCATGATGTCACACACCACTACCCACAGCGTCAGCTTGTCTGCTGCCAATCCCAGAGCTCTTTCCTTCACCGGAGCCGCCGTGGGCTCTGGTGGTGGTGCTGCCGTTGGAGGGTCAGGGGTCAGGCCGGCACGTCACGGCTCTTTCCACCCGCAATTCAGCCTGCCTGGATACGTGCCCGCTGATACTGAGACCTCCGGCCCCACACAGGAGGAGCTGGGTGTGAGGAAACCAGGGATGACAGAGTCTGGAGTTTTTGCCAGGCATGCCAGAGCAAGCAAGGGAAATCATGATACCGAAAGTCATGGAGCGTCTCCAGCCCAAACCACTGGAGCAGAAGATGGAGACGGCTGCTTATCTCCGAAAGAGGTGGAGACCGTCTTGTGATTGTTTTGATAAATATAGACAGATGAGCATAAATGAGGTACTGGACTCAAGGAAGATGATGAAAGGGATGAATTGTTCTGACTTCACCTGAGAGTGGTCATCTTTACAAGCCTCTATTTTGATTTCAATCAGGAGAGACTTCATGTGCACAACCGGAGGAGAACTGTGAATAGTGTTTAGAGATTAGACCCCATCGTAACTGTTCCACTTCTGTTTTGCTAAACCTGGCCAGTGAATATGATTGAGGTGAATGGGGTGGAGGAAGTGAATGAATGACGCATTAAAGTTAGTCTTCCTGACTGAACTTAAGCTGAGCTTCATCTACAAGACTGAGGAACTGCTAAACTAGACATTTCAAGCTACTTGTGTTGAGATTGCTTTGTCAACTTCTTTTAATTAAGAAAGAACTTTCAGTCTTAACTGATGAATTTCTTGTGTATCTATTTAATTTATGTCAGTGTACATCATACGAACATAAATATTTATATGCTTTCAATGAATGTGTAAGTCTTGTGAACAGACAGACTGAAGATAATCTGTGACGATGTGATGCTCCAGAGAATTCAGAACAGTCAAGGGACAGACCTGGATGTTTAAACAGGGAGACTTTTTTGTGGTGTGGATCTATCGACACATCTTTCCTGTGTTGTATTTTTCAAGGCCAGACTGGCTGACCCCAGTTCAAACTGCACTTGTGTGTGTGTGTGTGTGTGTGTGTGTGTGTGAATGGCCGCTGTCTATGAATCTGCTGTATCAATTTTGACCTCCATGCAAATCAGCCACACATTTATGATAGAGTAAGCAGGAGTTAGTGGTTACTTTAGCGAGCTAACTGTCCAAATTTGATCCTTTGTAACAGTCATTCGTGTCCAGACAGCGTGTCTAGACAGGTACGGTCTTTCTGCACCGTTGTTGTTGTCCATGTTGTCTGACAGGACCCTGGAGTCTGATGCATAAGCCTTTTGCACCTCGTGGGCTAAACACCAACCCTTTCCTCCGTGTAACCTCTGCCCCGAACAATTCACAACACCGTCCAGAATTTCACACTCTCCCCTCAGGCCTCGACTCGGAGCAGGAGGCACCTGAGCCGTTTGTATCGACCTCGAGCATGTGCGACAAACCTGCAGCACAAGCCACCAGTATTCACAAAGTAAACAGGCCGTGTAAATATTTCAGGACTGTTTAGGTGTCTGGAAATAGAGAGGCATGTACAGTGAAATAAAAGTGTATAAATGTTTTGGGAGTAGGCCTTGAGAGTTTTAATAAAGTGAATTAAATTAAACTGAACTAAACGGAATGGAGTTGATTTACTACTTCTTGGCTCTATGTCAGAAAAGTGTGTATTTTCAGGGCACACTCACTATTAATTAAAAAAAAAGTTTATCCGTGTGTGATGAAAACTGCTTCAACACAAAATTACACTCGCCTTTTAAGTGGTTATCAAATACTTTTATATTACAGCAACACAAATAACAACAGTAATGATAATAGAATAAGGCTAAATTAAGAATGGAGTCATTCATCATAGAGTTAACAATGGTCTCTTGGCACAGATATCAGATTCATCAATTTCATTTCCCTTTGCAGACTATCTCTATGAGTGGCTGGAGCAGAAGACGCGAGGGCTTTCTTTCGCGTCTCTGTCCGCACAGTGTGAGACCGACACTGAGTACAACAGATTTGTCCCCAATGTTACTGGACGCCAACAACGAAGACAATCAAGTTCAGTATGGTTCAATATGACAGTTGCACTCGGAAGAAAAAGACTCATCATCAAAGTTCTGAAATACATGAGCTTAGAATGACGTGAGGTCAGCAGAAGAAAATGACTTCTAGCTGCTTATATCTAATGTTAGCACTGGAAAACACAACATCAATATTTTTATTGATGTTATGTTGAGAAAAATATTGGCTCTTTGCCAATGCTGCTTTAAATTTTGACGAATCTTTTTTTTTTCTATCTCTTGTGAGCCCCCAGACATATGGAAGTGCGATAGACTTCCCCTTTAAGTTATAAGGGAAGATACCAAAGCTCTGCCCCCTGTTGCAAAAAATATAAGCATTGCAAATTAAAATGTCCTCGCTGGTTTTTGCCACAAAAAAAGTCAAATGAAATGGAACAAATTATCAAGCAATAGTTTCCACGTCTATGTGCATTGTTTTTGACATTCAGACAATGTAGATCCTTTAAACACGCAGGGAGACGAGGGTGGAAAGAACACATGACCCTTTCAGACCCTTAATACATACAGTCAATGCAAGACATTAAAATAATGCACAAACATTTTAGAACAGAGTTTGACTTGTTTATCATTGTTTTTCAGGACATTTGAAGTACATAAAGTGCGTTATTGTGATACTGAAGGGGATGACATTAGTTTGCTAGTTTGTTATCATGAACATTATACTCCGAGCATGGACTTATAAGACACCAATCGTTGCAGGGGTGTCACTGTCCGACAAGAACAGAACTTCCTTTATATAACAGTACATTGCGAACAAAGAACTTTGTCTCCAGTCCAAAGCTCGGAAAATAAAATCTGCCAAAAATCAGGTGCCTTTTTAATGTTCACCCAACCAGAAAAAACTCATCAGAAATGATATTATCAAAAGCTTGAGCCCATACATCATTATATATTGAGCAATAAAACCGTTATCACATTTTAAATCTGCTCAGGGAAACCAAACCAAAATACCGGTGTCTCTGCATATTACATCTCTTTACTCCTAAATCTCATTTTAGATCACAGATTATAGTTGAACATTTCACAGCTCTGGTGTCAAAACACAATATGAAGCATTCAAACATACGGAGCACCAGACACATATATGCATGAGTGATTGCTCCTGCACCGCAGGACAAAAAGCCCAACCCCCACCCAGCAACGTGTGGTGGCAACCAGCTGTCAGTTCATTAGAGAGGAGAGGTTGGGGACCAAAGGGTCACCATTTGATGCCACTTGAATCAGTTCAGTTGGCTATTTTGAAAACAGGATGTTGTCTCACGATAATCTTTCCGCTAACTTTGCAAAGTCCTTCGCTCGCTCCCGATCTGTGCCGTTTGAATGCGTTTACCGTGAATTTCAGCATATAGGCGCACTAAAATGTAAGTGTCTGCTGGGTTGACCACGGAGATCCGAGTGTCTGCTGACCTGACCGTAGTCAGGAGACGGCAAAAGAAGGGAGGGAGGAGAGTGAAGGGGAGCCTGAGCGGAAATTACAGGAGGAGGAAATGATCCAGCATGATGACTGTGGTGGTGCTGCTGGAGGTGATGATATCACTGGCATTGTACTGTAAAACCATTTACAGACTCTGTTGTTGAACAAGAAATGTAAATATTTAGCACTTGGTTATTAAACTAAATATCGGCCAGGTCAATGTATGTCAAATATATTTTATTTGCATAACATTGAAGTCCTACATGGAGAATAAAAATGTCAACGCTGTGTTTTAAAGCAGGAAACTATACCCTAAAAATGTGGATGTGTCACTCAAAACACTGAGGTGATTCGTCATGTTCAGTCATGATGAGAGCTGACCCAGTGACGTCATGATGAAGTCAAAAAGTAGGCGGGGAGAGAGAGAAAGAGAGAGAGAGAGAGAGAGAGAGAGAGAGAGAGAGAGAGAGAGAGAGAGAGAGAGAGAGAGAGAGAGAGAGAGAGAGAGAGAGAGAGAGAGAGAGAGAGAGAGAGAGAGAGATGTAATTCGGTCCTCTGTGTATAAGAGTAATAATAATAATGTATCTGATGTCCGAAGCTCTGTATCCTCCGCCGTAAGATAAAGTACCAGCGCCGGCTGTCAGCGGCTCTGGTGCGGCCCGGCAGCATCCTCTCTGGCGTCCGGGAGTGAATGAGGAGGGCCGGTGGCCGACAGGGAGCGGTCCTTTGAATTTCAGGGCTGCCTCCTCCTCCTGGATGGAGCCCGGCTGTGTGCAGGCAGCGATGGCAATGGGAGATGTCTCGAAAAAAGCGTCGGTTCGGAACGTGGCGGTGGAGCGAAAAAACCTCATCACCGTCTGCAGGTCGGTTTATTTTTATGGTTTAAGTGCATGTGCTCTGATATGAGTGGAGGATTTAATAGGTTAATGGTATTTATTATCTGTAGCAAGTGGGCATGTGTTATATGTTGTCTTTGGCTTTGGTGGTGTTTTTATTCTTACCACAGATAATAAACGCACATAAGACATATTTTGACATGCACGCTTACGTCATCCTCATAATAAGTCATTTTAATGAACTCTGTACCGACAGTGGGCCTGGACATATGAAGACCTTTCCATACAAACATTTATTTTTATTTTTATTTAATATACACAATCAGACAATCCACAGACTGGGCTCTCTGTGTGAGTTTAGCAGTGTCATCTTTGTCAGTGCGGCTTACCCCCCACCCCTGCCCCCCCCCCCCCCCCCCCCCCCCTGCGCTGATGGCGTGGATGCTATGACGACAACCTTCCTGGGGCAAGGACTAGCTGGCACCCAAGGGAGGCAGGGCGGGGAGACAGGGGGCTGTACATCAAGTCCTGATTGGACTTTGTTGGGTTTTTGAATGAGGGTTTGAACTAATATTGCCCTTTGACAAAGCTTGAACCCAAAGAGACATTAACATACTACATTCATGCTATATACAGTGTATGCAAAGACACAAACTATTACTACTGTGTTTACATTCATTTATTCTACAACTTACTGAGGAGACTTTGAGGAAAATAAAACTTCTGTCAGATCCAGAGATGCTGTCTGTAGTTGAGTCATATTTAAAATGTAAACAGCCACAGTTAAAGTCACATTTAAAGCTGCTATAATTCATGTTTTTATAATAACAATGGATCAAATGATGCGTAATGTGAAGGGGGTCACTTGTAGTGATGAACCCGGAGACTTGGCAGTTTCAGCTCGTTGCTTTGATTTACTGGCCCTCAACTTTAGAATACTGTTTTGGTTCACTCTCACAGTCGTGACTCATAGTGTCATATAGGTGCAGACCGCTGGTTTCAGATAAATGGCTCTAAAATGGCTCAGCAAAAAATGACAGACAGTTAGTTACTAGCTAGTGAATATAATGGATCATTTAGCAGCCAATGAGCCAGATATTTCCCTCAGGAGACTAAAATCAGAGCTAAAAGAGGAGCAAATAGAACTTCCATTTATTGCAGGTTTAAATAAACATAAATCATGTCTCGTACACTTTGTGGCAATCAGCCTACTTGCTGATTTATTAAATGGTACATGGTTATTTATGAAACAGATGTATAGCCTGCACTGTAGTGATAGATTCAATTAGATTTAGGCTTTTTCAAAACCAAGGTGCCGCTGAGCTTGGCAGTAAAATAAAAAGACAATACAAGCAGGATCTAATTCAGATTAAATAACCTCTTTTGATACAAAGATAATCAATGTTAGACACCTTAAAGAAATGTTGCTATAATGATATAGTCATTAATTAATTGTAAAAGCGCAGTTAATGACTAAACCCTGGCTTTAGGTTCATGCTCTGTCTCTAAATATTGTTGCTTGTTCTTCCAAGATTCAAGTCATTGATGTTCACGTCAAAGTCAAAGTCAAATAACTCATATCGGTTTCATGGGTCTATTTTAAGCCCAAGTCATGTGACTTCAGTCCACGGACTGGACATGTGGACTCCAGTCACATGTCCAGTCATACATTATGTTCTTGTATGTCAAACCACACATATTCACATACCTGGTGCAGGTGAACAAGACTGCACCTCCGCTGAGCCACTGACAAGCTTATCTGGGTCAAGTCAGGTCCCTGTTGTCTGTAATACGGTGAAAACACGGGGGATTGTGCAGCCAATTATTGTCCAGTATCTGGCCACAGTCAGAGCAGCTGAATGAGGCATTGTTGCCTCTGGAACAATAGGGGGTGAAATCACTTGGCTCAATGGCCTGTTTGCATTGTCTTACGGACACACGCGCAAAAACAAGCAAACTGACAGTGTGTACCGTAAAATGCGTTTTACTAAGAAGTCAGCCAAACATGAGCACTCTCTATATCAGAAGTAGTGTCTCTCCATCTACTGCAGAGGTCATGTCGACCAGGGCTGTGGTCCATATTGCCCCTGTCACCCCACTGCAGGGGTGCAGACTCAAGTCACATGACTTGAACTCAAGTGCACTTTAGACTCGACTTGACAAAATCAAAAAAGACTTGCAACTCAATTTGGACTTTAACACCAATGACTGCTGACTTCACTTGGACTTGAGCCTTTTGACTTAAAAATACTTGATACCTTCCCCAAAGCCTAAAGATGAAAAAGTATGTTGTTTAAAAAGTCAGACTTGGAATTTGACTCGGGACTTGACTTAGGACTTGAGATTTACTTGTGACTTGCAAAACAGTGGCTTGGGGGCACCTCTGCCCCACAGCATCTCCTTGTCACTGGACAAATAGCATTTGGCAGGTGTTCTTCCAGCAAATGGACCTGCTGAATTATTTAGTCTCCCGGAAAATATTAAGTGGATTGGTCATTTCAGCAGAAGGATAATGTTCCCTTAAATAAACAGAATGGGTTGTTTATATGTAATGGCAGGAGGTCACCCCTTTAAATATGCAGGTACATTTTTACACTAAAATCCATTAGTTATTTATAATATCTAGCTGTGCTAGCCATCTATGAATGGCAATGTTGGTCACTCGGTCCACCACTTTGGTCCAGAATGAAATATTTCAACAGCTGAATTTGTTACAGACATAAATGCTGCTCAAAATTTCAGTTTGTGACCAAATGCTTTTGACAGTTGTTATGCTTCAAACTGTTTGTCCTGGGATATTTGGCTGAATTTGTTTTCCCAATTTATGAATATACTCAAAGTGTAAACCATATACAGCGAAGTGCATCATAAGAGCTGGCATCTTTATAACTTTGAAGGCATTACATCAGACTAGAGTCGTAAGTTCAAGCTCTCCAGTTACAAGTAAACTGAGTTGTTGGTTCTTCCTGAAAGCTTTTCATGAACTGCTTCCTTGCAGTAAATGGGTGAGTCAGCCGGATATGGATAATAGAGTGTGACTGTGGGCTGAAATCAATATCGACAAGAAAATATATGGGATAAACACATAGTTTGTATTTAACGTAGGTGCTGATTTAGATGCTTTTGATGTTATTTCACTTTCTTTCACTGTATTCATTATTCCTTACATGGACTTATGTGATTTCTTTTCATCCAGTAGCGATTCCAAAAAGTTAAATTATAGTTTGATCCATGAGGTGTTCCTCCAACATTAAACAAAGAAAGCAGTAATCCAATAATCTGTTCACTGACCCATGATGACTTTATTACTGGCAACCAAACTCTTTGCTTAAATCTTCTCTTTCTCTAGGTTTTCGGTAAAGACGCTGTTAGAGAAATACACAGCCGAGCCAATAGATGATTCCTCTGAGGAGTTCATCAATTTCGCAGCCATCCTTGAACACATCCTCAGCCACCGTTTCAAAGGTAATGAGCCGACAGGGAATTTGTCTGGGATTGACTGCATGTTAAAGAAACTCAAAAAAAACATACTCAAATGCTCTTATAGATGATGGAATTTTAGAAGACAATAAAGTATCCATACTAACTTTGTCAATATTCAAAATAAAAAAAAGGAAATGAAGAAGTGATTTGTCATTTAACATTAAGTAGAATACATTTAATTATCTCTCTCGACATTAATATTTTCTCTTTGCCTTTAAAAAAAAGTGCATAAAACAAATAATCTTTTTAAAATGGCAACAAGGTTGTTTTGATCAAACACGGTGGGCTTCCTCTCATACTGTAGCTGCCCAAGACTCCACCCTCTGTCATCTGAAAGAAATACACACGTTACATATGTCGACAGCTTAGTTCAACATATCAATACAACATAATATAACAATGTTCATGTGTTCACTGTCTTTTAGGCTCCGGCAGCTGGTTTGATGGTCAGAGGAGTTACTGGGACTACGTCCGTCTGTCCTGCGCTAAAGTCCCCAACAGCTGCATCGGCAGCATTGAGAACATGGAGAACATCAGCACCTCACGAGCCAAGGCAAGTTGTATAAACACACACAGTAATAATGGTCATAGAAAACTGAGAGGATATGCACACCTATTTCAGTCATTGAGCGTATTCAGTCACTTTCTGTGTTATAGTGGGGGTAGTGAAGATTTAAAAAAATATATATATATAATGGTCAAAATGTGTGTGTGTTCATTTCTTAACACCTTTTGCGACTCCTTCAGGGGCGAGCCTGGATAAGAGTTGCCCTGATGGAGAAGAGGCTGTCTGAATACATCGCTACTGCTCTGAGGGACAGCAGAACGACCAGGTTGGAGGCCACGCCCGCACCTAACTATACGCCATCCCGACTAGAACCATGTTCTCACCTGCTTGTGCTTGTCTCTGTGCTTTAGGAGGTTCTATGCAGAGGGAGCCATCGTGTTAAGAGAAGAAGCCACTGTCCTAACAGGGATGCTCATAGGTCTCGGAGCCATAGACTTCAGGTGAGGGGACTTGACCTGTATTCTAGGACATCTTATGCATCACACTGATTGTTTTAGACAGATATGCATATTTCTTGACTTATATCTGTGTGGTTTCACCTCCATAGTTTCTGTCTGAAAGGGGAGGCCTTGGATGGGAAATGTTCTGCAGTGATTGACTACACACCGTACTTGAAATTCACACAAAGGTATGTCCAATGACACTGCGAAGAAAAAGCTTTATCACAAGAGATTTATTCTCCTCGTACCTTAAATACTTGGAAACAGAATACACTTTGATGCTGAGGGCTTGAAAATAAATAATTTGACTGTGCCTGTTGTAGCTATGATTACCTGAGTGATGATGACGATCAGCAGAGTGTTGAAAGCAGCACAAGCGACGACAGCGTCCCCGAACACCCCTACATCCCTCTGGTCACAGACGAGGAGAGCTGGAGCACAAAGTGCCGCAAGATGGAGCAGAGGTTCAAGATTGTCAATGCTCAAAAGGTGTGCAGCCATATTTTTTTGTGTTTGAAAATACACAGGATTGTATTGCTTGAAGAAACTGTGTTTAAAAAGGTGTTAGTTAGTGTTATATGGTTAACATGGCATGTCAACTTTGAGTGTTTTTTGTGTTTACTGCAGAGGGTTGAGGAAAAGTGGGCACACCCCAAACTACGACATCACAAAATAATTTCTATAATACGCTGATCATCTCAGATGGACAATGTCTAATATGAGTGTCCAAGGGGTGGATATTTCCTTTCACTCAGTGTGGATGTGCGTTATCAGGGTTACCTGGAGGAGCTTGTGCGCCTGCGTGAGTCCCAGCTGAAGAGCACAGAAACAGAGAACAAGAAGCTAAAGGCCCGACTGGAGGAGCTACAGAGCCACAGCACACAGGAGAAGAAGGAACTGGAGTCCATAGTCCTGGAGCTTCAGGAGCAGCTGTGAGTGATGTGTAGACAGAGGGTGGTGTGCCACGCTTAAAACCACTGAATATAATACGTGTTTTCATTGGTTTAGTTGAAGGTTTTGACGTGTCTGTACAGGCCAGGATTTGATTGCTTCTTAGTAATATATTGTATCCTCGTGTTCGTCAGGACAAGCTTGATTCCCTGTGACTCCAAACACCTGGCCAAACACCTTTCAATCCCTTTGGTCAACCAGTGGCCGGCGCTGCAGCCATACAACAGCCAAGACGACGTCAAGCTGTTCCGCAGGTTCGTGTAACAGAACTTACATGCACACCACACTCTGCGTTATATCATCAACAAGCATTTTTGATTGAAGATAATATTTAGTTATATTGACAAGGATGACGAGCAATATGGCTATATCCTGCTTCTGTATGGATCGTATATATTTATATATATGAAAAACAATTTCTTAGGATAACTGACATACACAACAGAAATATACTGTACATTTGCACACTTTTAATTTAACAATCAACTCTGGAAACATAATACATGCCAATATGTACCACAATCCCCCTCACACACACACACACACACACACACACAATTTTCCTGGCTGCTCTCATGCTGTCTTGTTACCTCCTTAATTTGTCCTTGTGTTGATCTTTAGGAGGAGTTTCCCCAGCACAGAGCTGCTGTCAGTAGAAATCAGCCTGGATTCAGACTCTCAGAGGACTGAGGGGAGACAGAATGGAGGAGCCTGGAGCACAGGTGACATTTTGCACAATAGGTTCTGATAAGATAATAAGTGAGTAAACACACACACATATACACACACACACACACACACACTTGATTTGACGCACTTTTTGTATGACTGTCCCACCCCTTCAGAAAAGAACTACACTCCCTCCATGATGGGCCTCTGTGGGTCCTTGGCCTCCCTCCGGAGCTGCAAGTCTCTGGCTAGCCTCAAGTCCAGCGAGTGCCTGGTCAACATCAGCACAGAGAGCAGTCCTGCCCTCTCTCCCAGCTAGGGGGCGCCAAAGATGCACTGCCAACAACTTAACTGACACTGAGACAATTCAACGTGAATACAAAAAGACTGCTTTTGCGAGGTGGACAAATGCTCTCTTATGTGGCCCTTATGTGAGTCCCTTTACCTTTACGCTCTGAGCCTGGCGCTGTCTTAACTTTTAAGCATTTGTTAAAAAAGAGTAGCTTCCCTGTCTGGGACTGTCCAACAAAGATGCAGGAAGAGCTGCTTTACTGCCCGACGGCCTCCTGCAGTTTCACTCTCTCTAATTGTCTTGACATGATTAAGTCTCCTGGAATGCAAACATCATGAAGCTTGATTTTGTGCAATTACAGTCACAGCTGTACTGGTCACATTCATACTCACTGTAGGGTTGTCCTGTATGTACTTGTCCATTTGTCTGTGTCTTATCAGTCTGTTCGTGTATCTTATTATGCCTCTTGCATAATACTGGCAGCGCAGGGTGGATGAGCTGTTATAATCTTTTAGGGAACAGAAACAATGGTTTGCCATATTATATTACACTATTACGAGAGAGATAAAAAAAAAGAGAGGCTTGTACTGTGCTGAGTGGCCCAGAGGGATTTATGATGAAGATTATTTGGAATTAACAGAAGAAGCTTTGTGATATTTGGATAAATGATAGGCCTTTTTCAATCAGACAGTAGGTTAGACACAGATTTTAGGATGTGACACTGTCAGGCTACAAAGGTTTGCAGAGCCATTACAATGTGAACATTAAAAGCAGACTTAATATCTATTGCATACAAATGCAAAAGTGTATTATGACTATGCAGAATGAGTGTCTTCATTGTCTTTTTCTACAAACCTGGCTTGATAGAGTAGTTTTAGCAGGAGAGAAATAGTGAATGTGCGACGTGTGAGCGTTTGTCATTTTAATTTTTGGCTCTTTTTTTCCTCTGTTCTTTTTTGTATTTGAATTAATTTCATGACATACTTGCTTGTATCATTTACCGTCATGTAAATTGCAATCTTATGAATTGCTGTTGAAAGTTGGGATATATTGTCTCATTTAAAAACTGCAATAAAACTGCCTTTTTTTGAAACATTAAATGTTGGTAAATGCAATGGATGTGCATGTTCGGGGGGTTTGCGCTGTAGCGATGGTAATGTCAGCTGGTCGGTTCACCACTTTGGTCCAGAACATCTCAACAACTATTGGGTGTGTTGCCATGAAATTTTACAGTCATTCATGTTCCCCACAAAATGTATTCTGTTGACTTTTCCAATAGCGCTGTTGACACTGTCAATTTGTGCTTTCATTTAACCCTGTGTCCAAATACGTGTAAAACGAATGACATCCATGGTCCCCAGAGGATGAATCCTAATGGCTTTCATGATTCCCTGACTTTTCCACCGCAAGCAGGTCAAAGTTTTCACTTAGTGAAATATCACATCTACAACTGACTTTCATTTTCCCAGGTCTTTTTCCTATAGCGCCGCCATGAGGTTGAATTTTGTCAAGAACTGTTTTACGCTACCAGCATAACTAATCACCATTCCATCAGCCTCAGCCGCACTCTGTGTTTAGTGTTAATTCGTAAATGTTAGCCTGCCAACACGCGAAACTAAGATGGAAAACACAGTGAAGTTTAAACCAACAAAACATCTCGATCTACGTTAGCATTGTCGTTGTGAGCATGTTAGCACGATGAGGTTAGCATGTAACACATGGAGCTGTAGACTCTTAGTCTTGTTCGTTCATGAATTGCCTCCACATTTACAGTCAACAGCATCATTTTCTTGCAAGTCTTGACATTTTGCCGCTCAGAAACTGCAGTGTCAATTCATTACTAACCTGATCAGACACAAAAAACGAATGTGAAGCAAAATAGAATTGGCTCTAAATGAACAGCTGACATCACAACAATTTAACTTACTGTATGTCCAAGAAACCGGACACACGCTCTCTCCCCCTGTGCAGAGGTCACTTTTTGTTTTCATGCCCTCCTTTTAGCTTAACTTTGTGAAGCCGGACATTGTCTCTCCTTAAATGGGTCTGAAATATCTTATGCGAGGTCATAGGTTAGGATCATTCATTCATTAACACAGACAAATACACGGAGCTAAACAAACAGCAGCTGAAGGTCCTTTGGTAAACGCTGGACATGCATTATAGGAGATACATTCCTGATCGACATACTGTGCAATTAACTGCCTGGCTGTAAAATAAATGGATACCGGAGGGTGGGGGAAAGTTGGTTTTAGTTATCTGGCTTTGTCGTTGGCTGTTTTGTAAAAGTGACATCAATTGTTGGGTGCAGCTGCTCATCTTGCACTAGATAGATGAGCAGGCTGCTAGACACATGGTTCAGCACTTCACCCCTCTGTGATGAAGCAAATTCACTCCCGTTATGGTGTGCCAGAGGCAGGAGTGTGTTATCTAAGCGTGGACCGAGGTCTCGTTTAAGTAAGTGCACATTTTGGACAAGTTTGGGGTGGGTGAGGGGACAATGGGAGCCTTAGCACTGGTCTAGGATGTGTCGCTAAAAGTTCATGCCATGTTATCTCTACACCCTTCTCTTGTCTGACCATTGGCACTCCCTTTTACAAAGTGTCTGGACATTTATCTCCAAACACGCAGACCCATGCACACCCAAAAACCACTTCACAGTCCACCCAGATGGTGCACACACACCTATCTGAGATGATTTAATAGGCCTCAGGATAGTATGATGAAATAATTAGAGAATGAAGGTGATGATGAAACCATACCAGTTTTAAAAATATATATATATATATTATAGCCCATTTACTACAGATCACATATACTTTATATATATACAATTTTATGTTTTAGAATATTGATCATATTTCCCCACTGGTATCTAATGGTCTCCATAAATGTATTGAATAATATTTTGTGATGTGAAAAATCTATTATTTACCCCTGAAATTTGCTTTGGTTGTGAAATACATTATACTTATAATATCTGCATTAATTTTTGTCCAATCACATTATTGGTATGAGGTAATTCAGCGCAGACTCTTCAAATCAATCTTGTATATTGCATCACCATACAACAATAGTGTGACACTATTAAAAATGGATGTGGGCTTGATGCTCTCTGGGATGGAAATAACACTGGTGAGAATAGTTATTTGAGTTAGTTTACTTAATTCAAGGTTGCAATACCACAGTGCAAAAATACTCTGTTACATGTAACACCAAAATATACTTAAAGTACCAAAAGTAAAAGTACTCATTATTTAGAATTACCAACTTTAGAAAAATGCATTAATATTACATTACTATTGGTATTACTAATGTTGCAGCTAGTAAAGGTGGAGCTAATTTCAAAAACTTTAAATACTTCCGGGTGGTTTAATCATTTGTATTTTGTATCAATAATCTGCAAATTAACTAACAACAAATGTCAAATAAATGTAGTGGAGTAAAAAGTACATTATTGGCTTCCAAAATGTAGTGGAGTAGAAGTATTAAGTAGTGTAAAATGGATATACTAGTAAATTAAAAGTACCTTAAAATTGTACTGAAATAAATGAAGTATTCCACCACTGAAACTAAGTTTCACGAGTCTACACAGTTGTTTTCATGCTGTAAAATGAATGTACACCAAGGTAGGAAAAACACATCAAACACAAAATCTCAAATTGTTTAGCATGTATTTGAATATAGACAGAAAAATACAAAGGCTTCATGATTTGTAGTTAAAAAACAAACAAAAAAATATTTAAATACATGGACCAAAATGGTAAACTAGTGACTTCAACCCTCAATTAAGTTTTAGAAAGTAATCCATGCAATTTCTGTGTCGCAATTAACAGTTGTAACTGTAATTAATCAGTTAATATGAGATATGGATTGGGGGCGGTGACAGCAACTACATTGTCTGAAGGATTGACGGATTGATGGGAAACTATCCAATAGGATTGAAGTCGGGGGCTCCATCAACCAATCAAAAGTGAGACGCCAAGTCGGACCCCGCCCTCCATATAATTAAATCCACTCCAGCGTGGTGGTGGAGGTGTTTGGAGTTAGGACCAAGAACGCGTAGTGGGGAAATACAAGTGTGGACTTTCTGGGCCATTAAAAATACTCTCCAGCCCGACAGAACTAAAATGAAGTACACGTCCGGGCTCTCGCAGAAGACGTAGGAGTTGACGTGAAAGTGACTTTTTTTTAAACTGGAGCTGCTTCCTCGTTCGACAACGGGGTGAAATATCTCAACATCCTCACAAAGAAACTTTGCTTGCTAGGCTGCTAACTCGCACACAAGCCAGAGAAAAAAAAGTATGATCACCGCCGAAGACTTTGTCACACGCTGTCTGTAACGTGTCGTCTGTCGAGCTAAGCGTTACTTGGCGGTTGTATTTACTCTGAAATGGTGTCTTTATTACTGAAGACTGACTTTTGTAACGGTTTTTAGTAGTCATCATCACCAGTGGAGGAAGGGTTGCAGCTGGTATTTTAGCCACCACCACCACCAGGTCTCCACCAGGCTGCACATCCACCTTTTTATCTTACAGTTAGTTGGGAGCTAAGTAGTCCCGGATTCTGCCAAGATGTCTGGCCGAAATGGAGTCGGACAGATCCGGGGAGCTACTTTAGGTCCACAACCCTTAAAGGCGACTATTCCCTATCAGCTGACCGGCAAGTCTCGACCAAACCGGAGAGATGGCAAGTCAGGTACGAGCTCAACACCTGTCACACTGTATGGACCACATAGTGGATGAATGTGTGTGTAGAATAAAATATGATGGCATGATGGGAAAAAAATGCAGATGTGGTCGACTTAATGTGTGATTTCACAGCAGCTATACCACCGCTAACTGGTTTCAAACTTGAGATGCATGACCAAGCAAAACCCCCAGTGATTGGGAAACAACTGTAGCTGGACAGCATCCATAAAACAAACTGTAATGTCAACAAGGAAGTCACTGCAGCCTCTCTATCTGTAACATGACATGTGAGTGTATCTGCATGTCAAAGTGCTCTCCTATCAACTGAAATACACTTTATATAAGAAGTACAACATGATTATATAGTAATACTGATGATTATTACCATATAGATATGATTATAGCTGCCATTCATTATTATTATTGATTAATCAGGGAAATACCTTGTTGATGAATATATTTTCAACAATCATGTTAGACAAATAAAACAGGAAATGTAATATTTGTGAGGCTGAACGTTTGTTTCAAAGTGAAATAATTAGTTGTTTCTGGTACGTCGGTGCAATAATAATGATTTATTAAGTCCAACATTGGAGCATAAAGCTACAACATACTTACTTGCAAGCTTAAGACATAACAGGATAAGTTAATCTGTTGGTGCATGTTGAATAAAAAAAAGGTGACTCCTTCTGACAGCCGGAAAGCCCAAACCGCAACAGCTGGTCTCTGGCATGAGGCGGACATTGTCTCTCGATGCCATCATCGGGCCGTACCTGCAGGGACACTGGCCCAAAGAACCAGAGGGCCAGAGCAGCAGCAGCAGCAGCAGCAGCAGCAGCCTGTCCCGCAAGGACAAGTCTACCCAGGTCGGCTCCAGATGCAGAATATGTGATCGTAATAATGCTGAAATGAATGGAATGCATGATCTCGCCACACATGTTTCCATATTTAGAGTTTTGTTTTCTAAGTTGTCAATGAGATTCGGGTCATGTCAAAAGAATAGCGTTTAGTTTTAGATGAGAAGGAAGTTGCTGGGAGAGGGAGGGAGGGAGGGAGAGAGGGAGGGAGTGTCCGGTGCTTGCATAGCTATTGCAGAGTGAGAACCACAGCCATGAGAACAGGCCCTGAAGTCGGCTAATGAGGCCGTTCTGGGTGCACCCATCCTCTGCTCTGTGTGCAGGCACTCGCCACTGCTGTTCGGTTGCCCACATCCTCCCCCCCCCTCTCTTTGTTTTTCAGATTCTCTTACTCTATCACTCGTCGACATGTGCAAAGAGAGAGTCTGTGGGTGTGGATAGTGTTATGTGGCTGCAGATCAGCCTTTTGAGCATGAAACGCATTGCCAAGTGTGCAACTTTGGTGTAAGAGGGTGTGAAATCCTGATCTCTTGTGTGACTGAAACGTAACAGTTTCCAGGCTTTCATTTGATTTTGACATTATTACTAGGCAGCTTAAGGCTACATAAGCTTTATTCATATATATATATATATATATATATATATATATACTCTTCACATGGGAACTTATTTGAGAAGTGTAAGTTCTTATGGTCTCTTTCTTCCTCTCCAGACCCCAGACTCGTGGTCCGAGAAATCCCAGAGGCAGAGAGGTAGCAGCAGCCACAAACGCTCGGCATCATGGGGCAGCGCGGAGCATCTGCGAGAGGTGAGTCTCTAACATCCAGTTTAACCAACACACACACACATGGTTGTTTCAAACACGCATTGAGTAATACAGGCCAAGAGAGAGCAAGCTCTTGAAAAAGGCCTGACTCAATTACTTTGATGCGTTGGGCAACAGGAGACCAAATGATCTCATCTACAACGAAACTTCTCTTTTTCGACAAGCTTTCAGGAGCCTCATTCTTAAACGAAGTCTTTTTTAACTACAGATTATCACTACTACAAAGCTAGCGTGCTTGAGACGAGACCCCTTGTGTGACGTTTGCACCGTTTTAAAGACTTCCCCTGCGTGTGTTTGTGTGTGCAAGCTGATTGACTGACAATAACCTCTGTTCATTGCAGATCGCTCAACTAAAACAACAGCTGCAGCAGCGCAGCAAACCTGCAGTCTCAGGGGGGCATGACAAAGACCGCCAGTGTGGCTATCCTCAGGGGAGCTGTAGCCTAGGAACTAATCAGGTACCTTAGCATCATCACCACACACAAACACACTGCACTACTCGCTCCATACGTGCATGTGTGCGCACGCGTTCTGCAGACAAAGTCGACAAAGATATGTCTTCATCAGTGCAGCCTCGTCTGCCTTCAGACGAGTATCACTGATTGCATTTATGAGTGTGCACTAGACGGTGCGGCGCATCGCAGGAAGTGAATTAAATAAAACACAGAAGCAACAGGAAGGCCACTATATCACGTAGTTTCTGCTTTTCAGAACGAAATGCGTAGTTCTGCTTTTCAGCGCAGCTGGTCTGCACTTGTCTTCTTGCGTGGTGCCACACTCCACTGAGCTGAGGCGGTTTCAGACCAAAGTGTGGTGACATGACAAACCAAAGAGGAAGATTACAAACCTGATTTGTACCTTTTTATTTGTGGGGGGGGGGGGGGGGCGGGGGTTTCATAAGCTTTGGGAGTTGCATAAGATTGCTTCAGAATGTGTTTTCAGTGATAAAGTTTATTAACACAGCACTCGTCATACAAGGAAGGCAGCTCAAAGATCCTCACAATAAGAGCAAACAAGAAAAACCGACGAGACGACTGTACACGACAGCGTCTGATCTGTTAAGCGGCTTAGATTCCATTGAACTTGTTTTTGTGTCCTCAGACTCAGCCAATTTCCATCCCCCTGTCGACACTGGTCCCCCGACTGCGCTGCAGTGTGGAGGGCCTCAACCAGGAGCTGGAAGGCATGTTCATCTGCCAGCCTCTGCATCCTCAGCACCGGGTAACTGTCCCCTCCACACATCATACACTCGTGAAAGGATTCAGGAGTTGTTCTGCTTTTAAAGGAAAGGCTGAAGGGTTTATGTGTTGTTTCCGTCTTGTCAGCTCCTTGAGGTTCCAGACGGTCACCGGGCTCCGGTGCCTCCGCAGAGCTGCAGCAGTGGATCTCAGAGTGACATGGCCACCACACCTTTGTCCTCATCTTCCTCCTCCTCCTCCTCCTCCTCCTCGTCCTCACCCAGCTCCTCTCCAACAAACATCTCCACCTCCCCACCCCACCTCCAAGATGCACCACTGGATCTGCACCAAGGTTAGCTAAGTATAGGTGTAACGTGTCAGTTCGCTGGCTGCAGGTTTCATGGTGGTTTGATTAACTCATAAATGGGATTGTCGAGTTTTTTTTCTCCAATATCTGATAACCATTATAAATTCATAAAAGAAAAGAAACCCGGCCCTCCCCCAATCAACGCACCACCAACCTAGACTCCCAAAACAAACCCCAAGGATCCTACATTATGTTGGTAACAAAACATTACATTACATCATTGTTATGTACATTACTGTACATAACATGACTTTGTTTTCTTAAAGTTCATGTTGATGGAATTATCTTGTGATGCGCTGACTGCAGTCACACTTTCTTACCAAGCAAGAGGAGCTCTTTTGTTGCTTAAATACTGTACATGTGCATACTTATTGTTTACACTATTGTATGACACATTTATATTATTTCTGATGACTGAATTTGTAAACCGTTTATTTGCCATTTTGTGTTTTTTACTTCTAAATTGATTGAGTCATGTCTAAGCCATGGATTTACAATCTTCAACCCGTGGCCACTATTTGAACAAAACTAAAATCCTTACTGTTGACATTCATTCATTTACGGCTCAGAAACTACAGTAATAATAAAATGTATTTAGTTTCTGCAGGAGTTGAGATGAACCAAGCTAGTTTAATTTATGTTTATTGTATTTATTTACAACAATGAAGTAAAACTGTAAGTAATGTGCACATATTTGTTAAATCTTGTTGTCCTCAGAGGTTTTGCCTACAGAATCTTTGATTATATTGACGTTCTTTCCGCCCTGGTGTTCATCAGACGGTGCGGAGATGTGCCTCCTGTCTCCGTTCTCCTCCCAGAACGAGGCCGATGTCTCCCTGCCTCTGCTGATGTCGTCGTCCCCGGGGCCCAACAAGAGTTGCTGCTTCCAGAGAGAGCCACCAGAGGGCTGCGAAAAGATCCGAGTCTGGGAGGAAACCAGGTACGAACTGACAGACTTCACGCTCATGTTTCCTCTGAACCATACCTATAGTCGTCACCAGCTTGAAGAAGCTCTCCCCTGTAAACACACTCTGATGTGTTGCATGGGTGGGGTCCCTCTAAACTAGACCAGTTACCTAGTACATTATTGTTTTAGATGTTTTTCATACCTCTCCTCTAAAAAAAAAAAAAAACCATGTAGTAACAAAGGGCTGTTTGTGCAATAACGTGACTCACTCGCTCCATTCCAAATGTTGTTTGTCAAACGAGGTGTGTGGCCGCCCTCTGCTGGTGATCCTCGTGCAATCCATTTGCCCTTCATTTATATAACAACCAGACACGACCAGCCATTTAATCAGTGCGCTAGAGCCAATTTGATTAAAGCTAGGCATTTAACACATCCTCTTTTCTTAAATGTTCAAAGCAGTAGGGTGCAGCCACCGCGCTTATTGTTACTACAACACTGTACCATGAATGCTGCCTGCTTTTACTGTATATTATGTGAAATGAAGGTGCAATACTTCTTGCTACAGTTTCAATCCAAAACTTGCTGTTGTCATGATGTTCCTGTAGAATACAGCCTGGCCCACTAGAGACTTGTGGGTTCTAGTCATGAGGTGTGGATACTTTTTAGTTTATTTGTAAGAGACAAGTATACTTATCGTGACCTCGACAGTCACAAAAACAATGTCAGCCGTGCTGAAGATGTGTATGTGGACAAACCTCATTTCTCTTATACTCAGTTAGTTTCTTATCGTCCCTCTCCTCTCATCCTATAGCACTCCACGCCAACATAAGCCGGCCCTCTTCTCCTCCTGCCCAGACCCCAACAAGGTAAACTTCACCCCCCATGGGGGCTCAGCCTTCTGCCCCGTAAGCCTCCTCAGGCCCCTGCTCCCCTCCATGGACCTGTTGTTCCGCAGCCTTGCCATCTCTCCAGCAGACGGTTGCTCGGGCCAGGAATCGAGCTCCTGCCAGGCAACGTCGTCTGGCAACCGGGCAGCTCCTCCAGATGCTCCCTCCACCTCCTCTGTTATGGGAGAAAGCTCCGGGGAGGGCCTCGCGTTCTGATTACAGCTGCCGAAGGCACAATGCAAATATTTCTGTCGTCCGGGACAGATTTGTTGCTTTATTTTAGGAGAGGACCATCCCTTTTCTATAGAGGTTTAAAATAATCTTATGTTGAAAAATAATATTGGGGAAAAAAATAATTAATATCTTACTCAAACGCAATCCAATGGATGTGCTTTATGAGCTACTTGTTTTGGGTGTCCGGGCATTTTTTTGATATTTCTAAATTAAGCTGTCATTTCATAATCCAAAGATTTATATTTTTTCGGCAAACCCAAGTGTGAGATACAGGGCTGTCTTATTCCAATCTTAACTCTGAAATGTGTTTTGTTGGAGGACCGACCCCCTCGCATGCTTCACATATTTCTGTTTCCCCAAAGAAGCCACGACACACACTTATATTTTACCGGTTTTTAAACTCTTGACTGCTGTGCGTCATCTCTGTCCAAAATGTTAGCAGTCTGGGTCAAGTAAGAAAAACCCTTCCCGGATAAATTTGCTTGTTTTTAAGTATTCAAAGATATTTATCTGCAATTCTTTTTACCTAACTTGACCTTGCACCTGTTGCTGGTGTACAAAGCACGACAAATCAGTTGGGTATTTTTTATTTACCCGATTAAAACTTAAAAAAAAAAAAAAGATCCAATGAAATCACATTTTGATATTGTAGACTGAAGGGAATTGTCCAGTTGTTGGACTTTGGTAGCATCACTATCTAAATGCTTCAGCTCATTCATTCCTGCTTTAAAAGTTGTACAGATGTTATTTTTGTTGTCATCTTGTTTACTGGGAAAAAAAAGTAGCTTTTTCATGTGTTAATGGGTTAAAAAAAAAAAAAAAAGAGTTCTGTTAATCCTTGATGTTGTAGATGTCTGCTTGATGGTGTGTTTATAGTTTGGAGGTTTCACAGCCTAGTTGACTACCTAACCAGTAGTGGTGTAGATTTGTCCTCAATGTTTCTCTGAAGATGTTCGTGTTCTTCTGCCAAGCTGACAAGTTGATGTTCAAATAGTTTTATTTCTCGTAGACATGTTTGCACAAATTGAACTGCTGCTTTCGAGTTGCAATTCTTATTTTTTTATATTCACTTTTGTACTTTTAAGAGTAGTAATGTGTATTTTCTACATCTTTTTTTCAAATTACCTGCAACATAAGCTAAAAAAACAAACCTGTTCCTTTTAGTTTTGTTTTGTCAATATAGTTGAGGCCTGTGTTATACTGTATCGGGTGGATTTTTATGCACTTCCAGGAGAGGGTTTTAATGTGGAGATGTTTCTTCCTTAGTCTTGGGTTTATTGTCTCTGACAGGAGTTTTTTGTTTGCGTGTGTGCAAGTGGATGGAAAGTTAACTATAGTATGATTGTTTGACTTATAGTTTTAGTGTCCTGGTAAAATACTGATTGATTGAAACATTGTCTTTTTTTCCAAATAAGCCTCAATTTCAATGTTTTATGAATCTGTGTGGATGCTGGGCGATGTGCTGTTATCTCAGGTTCTGTGTTCTGTCCACATAAATATATGATTGATAATGTGTTGTCATGGTGATTTATTAAACTAGTCTGAAGTCCTAATTGCACTCGTCTGAATGTCCAATGTCTGCAGAGAGGTGTAGCACCTGTAGTCCCGTGATCTTAGGACAAGCTCTGTTAGCTCACTCATTTTATATTCGGTCCCTATTCTGCCAGGTGTACATTGCTGTCAGATGATCCAGATGTTCACTGTTTACAAAAAATAAACTTCCATGGTGACACTGTTTAAACGGTGAACATCTGAAAGTATGTATGTGGCTCATCACGCATCTTTCCCTCATAGATTATTGAAGTCGAGTTCTACAAGATCTAAACGAAAGTTGAGGCTGTTCTGGAGCTTTCAATCCTATAACATGATCTTCCTTGTTGTCGTAAGACGCGTTTAAGTCCATATGGACAAAAATAAATCCACTAAGTGCTCAGAAAAAAAGGGACCTTTAAGACCGACAATTCTACGACAACTGGGCAAACAGCTGCTTATGAAGCTCATGATCGAAAGCTCCAGAACAGCTATTGTGGTGAAAGTGGCACAAGTTTTTTTCCCTTAAAACTGTAGGTGAGCACGTGAGTTAATGCTTTTATTTCTTGTGGATTTAAATGACCTAAATGGTCCCTTACGTTGAAAATATAGCAGATGAGATTTCAGTTTTTTGTTTTTTTTTCTTTTTTTGCTCATTTCTAATGTGAATTTTAAATAAGATATTTAACACCAGGACAGCACAAGACTGTATGGACTTCTTTTTTTTTTTTTTTTTAAAGATCTGCACTTGCTGTCGGGCATACAGCTGTTTCCGTTGCATTGTGGGATTGGCCGACCGTAGGGGGGGTGTTGTGCGGTTCACTGTGGAGAGCATTCAGACCCGTAGGAAGACGCACGAGCTCCTCCGCAGCAGCGCGCATTTTTACCGGCAGGTATTCGCTTTACCGGAGTCTGTCAGCGGATTCTCCGACATGTTGGGCCAGGTCGCCAAACAGCTCAAGAGCCATCCAGCTGTGAGTGCTAAACATTGTATATCTTTTACAACATGTGATCAACCCGGTGACATTGAAGGCGCTGGTGAGGACGCGTTGTGTGGTTATGCGCGCGCCCGTTTCCCAAAATCTCACTTTAATTGTCTGTGTGTTCTCCCATTATTTATTCAGCTCTTATGCAGCTTTCCTCAATTAATGAAACGCGTTAGGTATTTTTCATTTTCAGTCCTATGCGACAGATTCATTATGTCTACGTCTGCAGAAATGTCGAATTCCGTGGCACCAGATTTCAGGTTGAAATGATCGATAAAGCCAATTCAACACCAAAACAAATCTACATTGTAATCTCCATTTATCTTCTCTCCTCATCGCCATATTCCTCTTATTATCCTTCCTTCTGTTGAGGCTTATATATGTTGTGCTCTGCCACCCTCTGAGCTTCATGATAGGATTATTATTCTATAAAAATGAAGCCACCTGCTCCGATGAGACATTAATACAGAAGCAATACATTTGCTTGTTTAAAGTGCACAATCTCGTTTCCCTTTAAGAGGTATTCATGCCCTCACACAGCCATGTATGTAGGTCGCTGCAGCACGTCCTCTACTGTATGGGCTCCATACCGGCGTGACTCAAGGCCAGAGCAGTGCATGTAAAGAGTCTGATTATCCAAGGGCGAAAGGGTGAAACAGTTTGCTTTACGGCAGCGTCCATATTTATAGACCACTGTGTCGGACGATACACATGTCACTGTCCCCTAAACAGTGTAAGCTTTCCAGTATATGATATATATGAAAACAGTGGTGGAAGAAGTACTCAGATATTTTACTATAGTAATAACACAGTGTAGAAATACCATTACAAGACATGTTGCTGCTATAGTAAAGGTGGAGCTCATTTAAATTTTTTTAAGTATAAGTATTGATTGTATTGTTCCCCCTGTGGATTAATTCATACTTATCTTAACATATAACACATTTGTTTGTCGATGATATTCTAATTATCTGAATCCGCAGTAAATGTACTTAGTTACATTGCACCACTGATCAAAGGTAAAACTGTATGCAGGCTAACTTATTACACATTCGATTCAAACAATTAGCCTAAATTCTATATATACTGTATATAAACTCATAAGCTACACCGGCACCCCGCATCTGTCATTTTGCTACTGGAATAGAATAAAACAGTGTTTGGGACCCAACAAGTGATCTACAGACAAATCTGAGGGGTCAAGAGATTAACAGGATAGAAATATAATACAGTAAATAATTCTTAACCTCTTTTCAACTTTCCTCTAATAACCGAATCATTTTTAACTCGAAAAGTATTCAAATAAACCAGAGGAAGTCTAAAAAAAACCTAGAATAAAGAACAATAATTCTCTGTTGTTGGTTGTCTTGTCCTAGTTTCACAGATTACGTTGTAATTGGTATGACACCTGCACTGTAATTAATTTATCTTGTTCTTCACTCACTAGCTCATCCCCCTCTTCATCTTCATTGGTGGCGGGGCAGCCATGAGCATGATGTACTTGGCTCGGCTGGCTCTGAAAAACCCAGCAGTCTGGTAAGTCTAGTACATCTGAGAAAGTATAAACTTACAGATAAAGATAAGATAGACTTAAAATAAGATAGAAGGAAATTTGTCTTGGACACATACAGCATCTGCTGTTAAAAAATACAAAAATACAGACGGTGTGTTCCTCAGCCCTCGGTTAGCTTTTTAGGAAACCTCAGTGTATGTGTTTAAAAGTTGTGAGAAGAATTCTGACAACCTCACAGAATGAGTTTTCATATTTTTTTTGTCCTCAGTTGGGATCGCAAGAACAACCCCGAGCCCTGGAACACCATGCAGCCCGATTATCAGTACAAAGTATGAGCCTTTATTTAGCATTCATAACTTCTTCACTTTTGATACACGTTGCTCCATCTTTATAAAACAGTGCTATATCTATGCCATTTGAATATATTTCTTTAAATAGCTGCTTGGTTAGATTTAAACCACATGTCATATAGTTGCCGTTATCTTGCCTCAAAGTCCATATTGCCTCCCTCATACTGGTCGTGTACTTTTCTTTGTGTACTTGCAGTTCTACGCAGTTAACACGGACTACTCCAAGCTGAAGAAGGAAGGGCCCGATTTCTAAGTCCCTGTGACTTCACACCTCCGTCTCTGACATTGTCGTCAGTGTGTGGAGCCTTTGCACTTTTTGCCAAATAGAAAACAAACTTATGACATTGAATGAAGGTTGAGTCGCACTGCGTGCTGCACTCATTCAGTCAGTTCATTTCCAGTGTGAAGGGGGAAAGGGATCATTCACTTATCAGTGACTGTATGAATAAAACAGGCAGCCACCTGTTTTTACTAATTGAATAATTTATTTTTGACTTTGTGTTAATAATTAAAACTATTGCAATCTCACATGTGTGTGTATTATTATTAATTTTGCACAGTTTAAGTACACAGTAGCTTTGATGACATACATCCACGGTGGACAGTGGTGCCTGAAAACTGCAGCTGATTTGATTTCATGAGATTTTATATCTCTCATTAACCACTTGTCAGATTTATGTTTCATCTTTTCTACTATGACATTCAAATAATTTAGTTTTTCAAATTGTAACACTGAGATAAGTCACTATAATTTTCGATATACTGACAAGGATCTAAGTTGTTATTAATGAGAAAAGTTTACATTTTATGTTTAGACAACCCAGATAAAAACAATTAAGCATATTTTAGCTTATAAGAACACAGTATGTTCCGTACTGCTTGGCAGTTTTGGCTTTATTTCATCCACCTACCTGGTTTGCCAGGAGAACAGACCATCTCCCACTAATGTTTTGAAAATGTACAGATACAGTAACAGATGGAAACATATTGTGGTGAGATCAAATATATTTTCATGTTTATATAAAACCCTGAACTCCATGTTATCCCTAGAGTCCTCAATAGGTGGCGGTAACACCCTGGTTGGTGGCAAATTTAGCTAAAGTAGAAGAAGAAGAAAATCGTCTTCTCGTGAGATTTCACTTGAAAATAACGCGGGACAGTGTGAGGAATAAATCCGTTGAGTTTGAAAGTGTCAACATGCAGTCAACGGAGGGTAACACATGTTTAACTAGATACAACTTGTACTAAATGGCGCTGTCCTCAGCTTAGCGCCGGTTTTGATACTTGCCTGATATATAAAAACGCAGTTTAACACGGTAACCATTACTGTTAACCGTTGGCAAACGTTTGTTAGCTACCACCAGCTAACCAGCTGACTGTCCTAGCTCGGTTTCTAAATGGATCCTACGGAGGATTTGTCTGCTCGGGTGCTGCTGAAACACATCCTCAGCACCGAGACACCCAGGACTCCCATCACCCGCAGGTAACACCTTAACCAGTCTTACTGGGAAAGAACAGGCGAAGTCCAATTACTGGTGTTTCAAGCGTTAAATAACTAGCTACGGTAACGTTAATGCTAACTAATGTTATTTATCCTAAATCTGTCTTAACGTGAACTTGAAGTTGGTTGCTTGTGCTAAATGTATAACGGCTAAGTTTGAATTAAACATAGTTAATTTAACATGAAAAAAACCGCAATAAAAAGTCGGATTTGACACATAACAAAGCTGACAGAGGAGGTGGAGTAATTTGACTAAGACATTCTTGATTTTTAACCTAAAAGAAAGGAGCCCAATGACTTTGTATCCAGTATTGAACTAATACTGCTGTCTTGTCTGAAGTTCCTCCAATGCACAGACTACCAGCGCGACCAGGAGCAGCAACAGACAGAGCAAGAAAGATGCTGGTCCCCAAACCCCACAGGACTTCCTCAGACGAAGCCTGAGACATAAAATACGCGAGGTGAGAAAGTAGAGCCGAGGTAATACTGATGGACATGCTGTTGATTCTATTGAAGTTGACATATCGACCGTCTCCCCAGAGTATAACCAGGCAATCCCTGCCCTCTGCTCATAAGAGGGCCGCCTCTGTCGGGCTCAGAAAGATGAACACACCAGCCCCAACCTCACTGCTGTTTGATGATGGAGAAACACCGAGGCACATGCTCATGAACATCCTGCGAACAGGTATGTGCATATCTTTATTCCCACATAATGTCGCAGCTGTCTGTTGTCTTTTTTTAGTCATATATTCTTTGTAATGTGATTCAGAGCCTGTGAAGTCTCCTGTGGTTCACGAGAAAGGTGCGTCAGAAGAGCCGCAACCATCTTCAGCAGACTCCAGCATTACTAGGAAGCATCCGAGGTGTGTGTGTGTGTGTGTAACAGAAATCCCATGTTGTATCATCACATTTGAAATACATTTTTCCAACAGTATTTTGAATAATTGCTCTGATATTAGTTGTGCAGAATCAACTTTTAATATTATTGCTGGGCCACAACAACATCCACGCTGACTTGCAGCCCCTTCAGTAATATTGACTGTATACAACTGGCTAAATGATATTGTGTGTATGTATAACAGGTTTAATATTTGCTTTACTTTCAGTATTGAGCTGTCGGGGTTGGATCTGCCTGATATAACTATTGGCAACGCAGCGAGTACCACAAAGGGACTGAGCAGAAAGAGACCACGTCGGAGTCTGAATGTAACAGCTTTTGAAAAGCGTCTTAAAGATGGAGAAGGTACGATTAAAGCCACTGATGGGCTTGAATGGGATTCTGTAAGAACCTAAACATGTTTGTTATTGTGAATTGATACACTTGGGTTGGGAAGTGGTGGGAATGGTTTTATGACTATCTGATGGATGCTTCTGCTTACAGATGATGAGGAGGAAAGTGAAGAGTCAATAGGCGATCATTCATCACTTTCTTTGTCAAGGTAAAAAACAAAACTATGTTGTCTACATGTAAAAAAAAAAAGTTAGATTTCTCTTTACAATGTTAATGAGTGAATAGATGACTATGTGCTCTGTCTAATTTTCTTCTGCAGTTCCACTTCTCTGAGTCTAAAAACACCATTTGTGGATGTTCGGACCGAGAAAAAGGTCCTGCTGAGAAGAATTTCTAACCGTCGAAAAATCACAGTGGAAGAATTTGGGGCTGCTGTAAACAAAAGGCAGATGGGAGGTGATTACAATGATTTAGGATACTCTTTGTCCTTTTTGTTCCATGTGTGATCATATGTATAACAAGTCAATGAGAGCACGGATTATTGATTAATTTTATTAGTTAACATCTTTATTAACCGTTTAAACTGTGTCAAAAAGAAAGACACACCTAAAGTCCTGACCTGTTATAGGATATCTTTAAATTTACTTTCTAAATTCCTGCCCAGCTACACGAGCAAGCTGGTGGAAGGAAGCAGATATAGCTTCCTTTCGGAGCAAATGGTGTATTATTTATGAAAATAATTGCTAATAATCCTTTTGTTCTCCCCCCACTTATCTTGTCATCCAGGAGTGAGCAGCTTTGTGCAGGGGGAGCGAGGTCTCAGTGAGACCGCCGACTCTGAGGGCTTCACTTTGGGCTTAAGCAAACTCGGTGAACCTGATATCACGACTGATATCCTCCACTGTAACACGGCTCTCTACGCCCAGCCGGATGCCATGACCTCCAGCTTTTCCATCATTGCAACTCAGGACAAACCAACGGCGATGGCATCTCAGCTTCAGAGACAGATGGAGCAGGAGGAGCTGATGGAGGCGGAGCACAGCAACCTGGGGAAAGAGATATCAATATATGCATTCCCAACTGAAGAGGGGGCTCAACCTCAGAATGAGGAAGAGCAAGATATAGCTGAATCCCAGAGTAGTGTAAAGGATGATACAACCGAGTCTGAGGAAGAGGAGAACAGAGTGGAAGCTGAAACGGGTGGAGGTGACTATCAAACCGAAGAACAAGGTGCTGCGGATTCTCACACTGAAGAGGATGTTGCTACCAGGTCTCAGTCTGAGGAAGAGGAGGCTGCAGCGGACTCTCAAACAGAAGAAGAAGTTGCAGTTGAATTTCAAACTGAAGACGAGGGTGCAGCTGAATCTCAAATGAAAGAAGAAGGTGCAGCTGACTCTCAAACTGAAGAAGAACAGGGTGGAGTTGATTCCCGGCATGAAGAGGATGTTGCAGCCAGGTCTCAGTCTGAGGAAGAGGAGGCTGCAGCAGACTCTCTAACCGATGAAGACGGTGCAGTTGAATCTCAAACTGAAGAAGAACAAGGTGCCGTGGATTCTCACACTGAAGAGGATGTTGCTACCAGGTCTCAGTCTGAGGAAGAGGAGGCTGCAGCAGACTCTCTAACCGATGAAGACGGTGCAGTTGAATCTCAAACTGAAGAAGAACAAGGTGCTGCGGATTCTCACACTGAAGAGGATGTTGCTACCAGGTCTCAGTCTGAGGAAGAGGAGGCTGCAGCAGACTCTCAAACAGAAGAAGAAGTTGCAGTTGACTCTCAAACCGAAGAAGAACAAGGTGGAGTTGATTCCCAGCATGAAGAGGATGTTGAAGCCAGGTCTCAGTCAGAGGAAGATGATTTTGCACCAGACTCTCAAAAGGAAGAAGGAGAAGAAGAAGATGCAGTTGACCCCCAAATCGAAGAAGAAGGTGCTGTTGATCTGGAGTCCGTGGAGGTTGTTGTAGAATATCAAAGTGATCAAGAGGATCCTGCTGCCAATTCTCTACCTGAAGACGAGCATGCTGGGAGGCCGGAGGAGGAAGATGATGAGGCATCAGAGCAGCTGGAACCGGACTTGGGACACATCAGTCGGAGGGCTCATCACTCTGAGGGTGGACTCACTATGCCTGTCATAGTAGCAGGGGGAGACACAGAGGCAGGTAAGGATGTCAGAACGGATAATATAATCTCTCTGTATTTAAGGGCTGTAACTAACAACGCTATTAATTGTTGATATATAAATATCATCTAGATGCCGTTCTTTCTTTATTGCTATACATTAAGCTATCGTGGCGGTTTAGAATATTATGCCTGGTTGTTATGTTGGACTGACTGATAGTTGCATATATGCCGCTTTAATTCCCAGCTCAGAAAGGCATGTCAAGGCGTTTAAAGTTGTTGTTTAACATTTAAGTATTGTTGTTGTTATCTAGGATGGTCTGATGGCAAGTCCAAAGCCCACAGCAGCCTGGACATGGGAAGCCATGAGAGCGGTCCGCTTCATATTGGGGTCACTGACTTGGCCGAGTCCTCAACCCAACGACGGACAAATGCTACTTACACTGAGGTTGATGCTGATAAAGAGAACTCCTTCAATCTTCCGGAGGTGACGCATGATATTGAAGATGGTGGACACCTGAGTGTCGATTCACCTGAAGAAGCTGCTGCTCAGGACCCAGCTGAGCAGGTGGAGGAGTGGGAGGAGGAAGAGGATGATGAAGAGGATGATGAAGACAGTGATGGTCAGTCTTACTTTTGTGCAGATTTTTTTTTCTATTTATAAAAATGAGAGTAAATCATGTTTTGTTTTCTAAAATCTTCAGAGATCCCCAGCAAGACCCCTGCATTTGTCAAACAGAAAATACACTTTTTCCAGCGCAATGCTCTGGCCTCACCTTCTGTTTTTAAGAATATTCAAGCCAGGTAAGTTGCACTTTATGATGCACTGAGACATTCACAATACATATTAAAATGTACCCAAAGCTCATATAAAATTGTCCAACTGGAATGTCCGACGTATAGTTTAGAAAGTAGAAAAAATGTCTCCCTGGAAGGCAATAGTAAAGTCAATAGATTAAGATTATTGATATATGATTTTATAATCATCTTTTGTTGTACCAGCAGTAGCACAGGTGAAGGTCCTTCAGCTAAACAGAAGCAGGTGAGAAAGAGGAGGAAAGGGCCGGCTAAAAAGGAAACAGACCTTCCTAAAAGCTACCTGATGGGCGTGTTCAAGCACTTCGCCAAAACCAATGTCTCTGCAGATGTTTACCCTGTCCTAAAAGAAATGTAAGTAACTATGGCTGTAGAGGTTTTGAGTTTATAGACTGTTGGGATATCCTCTCGCTTCATTGTAATTCACTGTCTTCAACAGAATGGATAAATACTTTGACCGTCTGGCAGAGGACTTGGAGACGTATGCTGGTCATGCAAAGAGAAAAACCATCGAGTTTGAAGATGCTGAACTTCTGTTGAAAAGGTAGGTGTGTTCTGTGCTCAAGTGAGTGTGCATACGGTTTTAGGACGGCATTAATGACCATTTAGTGAGCTAAAACTAAAGGATGAAAATAAAGACCGACAAATTTGTTTTACATTCAAAAAACGGGAATAGTTTGCCATGTCATCATTGAAATAACATGAATACTAGTTAACTGTATGAGTTCGGTATGCAACACTTTAATAATATGTCACGTCAACATAGCTATTTCTACGATAAATTTGCGAGAACAAAATTTTAACCACATTGCTTTACTTTGCAAGGTTGGATTGGCAAAGTAGAACGTATTAAAGGTCTAACATGAGGATAAAGTACAATGCCTATCAATGTCAGCATTATGGTCATAAAGTAACACAGAAACTACTCCTCAGGCTCCGTGATTATTCATTTTTCTTTTACCTACAATGGCCCTTATACACCATTGTATGTTTCAGTGTGAAACACTTATACTTTAAGTTTAATTTAATAAATCAATTCCACAATGTTCAAATCTGCATTATGGGATCATTATTTTTGTCCACTTGGGGTTAGTTTAAGAAGCTATAAACACAACATTGACATATAATCACCTAAAATAAAATAAAAAGCCTGGTTAAAACCTTTAAAACCACAAATGATGCTAGTTAAATTAATCACAGGCTTAAGACATCTAACACATCAATTCACATAAAAAAAGAGAAAAAATTACAAGGACATAATACTTTCAAACATATATTGTAAAAATATAAATATAGTCACAGAACAGGTTAAAAAAGCACTGCCAAACTAGGATTATACTGACCTCTAGATGGCAATTTTGAGCTCCATGTTTAGTCTGAAATAAAGGACCGGTGACTCTGTGATGTGAGCAGTAAGCATAAATAATGCTAACTCTGAAATATGTCTGACACGTTACATTAGTTTCCTTACATTTAACCTGACTAGTGTGTGTTTGCACTCTGCAGGCAGGGTTATGTGAATGACAAGGTGCCAGTGGAAGTGCTCATTGAAAAATATCTCCGTATGGACCAACGGAAGCTCCTGATCCCCATCGCAACCAGTGGAAATGTTGTTATCCCTAAAAAGCGGAGATGAATTTGTTATATTCAGCATGTTTTTTTTGTGGTGTCCTCTCTTGACTGCTACATATTGTACTTACACTGCATTTGATTTGGACATGTGATGTCTCTGTTTTATGTTGTTAATCAGAACATAAAGGCTTCTGTAAATATGTAAATATTTGTTGACAAAAAAAACTAGTATGTAATTGACTCATTTATCCTTTTGTGTGTAGGCTTAAAAAAATAAAAGATGTTGAAATAAAGTTTTCTGTTTTCTATTTTATTGATAAATTGACACCTTTTTATGGAGGACCAAAAATGTCTTAAGTATAAATAAATAAATGCATTAATAAATGTATAAATACAGAAATGAATAAATAAATGCAGAAATATTTAGGTTTAAGATGTATTAAAGACGCCTTCAGGGTGAGCCTATGTATCCAGAGATTAATTATATCTGCGTCTTAAAGTAAGTCTTTAATGGTAGAGGCCTGTTGATCTGTTTGCTCTGTTAATGATGAGGAACACGGCTGTAGCTCATCCAGTGCTGATTAAATCAATATTAATTAGTTTTCAATGATGGTAAAGTAAAATACTGGCCCCAGCACACATGCAACTATAAGCATAACAGAGCTATTATTAAAATAAAACGTATTTAGTGTATGTACAGTTTTTGTCATTGTATTAATGGGCCGTAAAATGACTCCGAGACAGCAGTGGCGCTCCTCGCGAGACCCATCATGTCTGCTCGTGCTATAGACAGTTAGCCTGTTAGCAATCACAACAACACAAGATCACGGACAGCTAGCGTCACAATTTAACCAAACGCAAAGGTAAGCCCGTCGATAATTAAAACAGAAAGCAGTCATATAGGGACTTAAGACTTAAAACAACACGAAGCAGGCGGTTATGTCGTATTTTATAATCGCAATGTTTGCGGCGATTTATCCGACCTTTTTGTTTGGCTTATGTTAGCTGCTAGCTAGCTAGCTCAATCAGCTAACTGGCGTGCTATCGTCAGATTGGGTTATTTGCAGTCATTTTTTTAAAGTATCACAACTTGTCATCAATGTATGGGATTTCTTTTTCTATATGAGCACCCTGGTGTTTATATGTAGTATTATAAAAGAGCCAATTCAAAGTAAGACACCATTGTCGACTGTCTGTATTGTTAGCAAGTTAACGTTAACTACCTGCTACTGTCATCTCCTACAATAACTAGAAGGTGTGAGGTTCACTTCCCATTATCAATTATCAAACAATTAAAAGATTAGTAAGTTTACTGAATAGAAAGAAATGTAATATGGCTAAAAGTTTAAATTTAATTTAACGTAATCATAATGATCACTATTATTAATAGATGACTATAATGTATTTGTGGTTAATGGATAGATGTCAGGATTTATGTATGTTTTAGCCCTACAAGTAACGCTTCTGGTGGTGTTATGGTCTGTTTTCTCAAGCTGCACAAAAACTGGTGAGTTTAATAGCTCTCATTTATAATTGTTTGGATAGAGAGTGAGAAGACAAGTATAATATTGGCTCATCTGTACAGGTTCACTGGAAACAGAGCAAACTCCACAGCAGGGATATCATGTATAAAGAAGGTTTAATTGTTTATCTCTCATGCTGGTGGTGAACACTGTAACATGAACATTGGTATCTTTATGTCTTTTAGACCGTGATGATTTTTAATCAAGACTGTTTGTGAGAAGGGTTGATTCAACTTAATACATAATGTTTTGGCCATAACTTGCAGAGTGATAACGTTGTATTCTAATGATTTGGGATGCTTTTTAAAACGAATGTAACCGGGGAGGCTTGGCTTTCTTGTAGTACAATCAATACTTATCTTTTTGCTACATTATTGCCTAATGTTGAAGTCAAAGTGCTGCCATGCAGCAGATTTAAAATGGCCCTCAATAAAAAAAAAAAAAAGTCCTGAGTCTACCTCTTGGCCCTGCAGATGTACTGCGTATACATAACTCCCCTTCAGTGTGGCGACCCAGAGTAAAATCCACTGCGTTTGCGCCTTCAAATCAGTTTTTAACAACTTTTGCAATGTTTGTGATAGTTTTTCTTGTATCATGAAAGTGAGTTACAAACCTCCGTTTATTCTTAAAGTATTTTATAATGTTCTCTTACTGGAATCTGAAGTCAGATTTCTCTGCCCCAAGTAGATAACTTGCGCAACTTTAAAAACAGAAATGAAATGCTTAGTCCATGTTTTCCAATCGTCATAACACTTAAACAGTAAGGCAATCCATTGCCAAAAATTGTTGTGATCCAGGTTTTTGTGATGTGGACATTGATGCGATCCAGTTGCACTGGCCAGAAGCAAATACTCTCTCCCATCACAATGTCCCACACAACAACAGCATCTGTCACAATTTATGAAGATTAATTTGATTTGAAACATCATACAAACCTTGTCTGCAGCGAGCTTGTCTGTTAAATTGTTTGGGGCCTTTTCAAACGGCTGGCTATTTACCTTACAATACATGCAAACCAGGTTACTTTGTAGTGAACATAAATCAAAGGAAATCACAATACGTTTAAGAGTTTATTAATCCTAAATTGCAGTTGTCTTTCCGAAGGATCATTTCCTGTTGCAACTACCAAAAAAAAGCAAACCACAGATTCACGATGAAGCTCAAATCAACCAAATCAAAAAATAGTAAAAGATGTCCCTGAAAGCTGCTTTTTACAGCCACAATGACCGGACTACTGGCAGTGTTTTGCAGCCTACGGGAGTGTCTGCCCTTCGAGGTCAACACGTCGAGTGTAACTGTTGTGCTGCTGTGAACCAGGTGACTTTAGACATTAGATATGCATTGAGGTCCCTCCTCCCTTTAACCTCCCGTGCGTGGCGAAGTGAGGAGGGTTTTCGTGAGGAAGTACCAGGAGGAGGGGGGAGCCTGGGGTGCTAATGCTTTTTTTTTTTTTACCCACTCAAATCCCCTTCAATGTAATTGTGGGTCTGCACAAAGTCAGGGATAAGAGCGAGGCAAGCTGATCGCTGTAGCAAAATCAATAGTTCATACCTCTCTGAGATTGAGTTTTTAGGAAAGGAGGAGCACCATGACCAAGGACAGAATATGAAATCACTCCCGCAGAGGCCCAACACGCGCCGTGCAATCGATCCCCAGCCCCTGTACCAATTATAGTTTTTTAGGTTTGTCTGGCTTTCTGCAGTCCTCGAAGACCAAAGCTTTGGAAATACACGTTGTGTTCACTGACACTTTGACAACGGTTGCAATTTTTTCATCCCCCTTTGGAAATTGCCACGTGAAGTGCCTCCATACCTCGAGTCTTTAATTTAGAGCAGAGATTGATTTCTCTCTTTTTTTTTTTTCGGGTTGGGTGAGTGAAATGTCACGAAAATA
The DNA here is from genome assembly GCF_050575085.1 of Anarhichas minor. Classification (NCBI taxonomy): domain Eukaryota; kingdom Metazoa; phylum Chordata; class Actinopteri; order Perciformes; family Anarhichadidae; genus Anarhichas; species Anarhichas minor. Next base: position 12,421,961 of record NW_027466463.1, read on the forward strand.
ACCACTGTGGTCATAACTGCCACCTCATGTAATATATATCTGCATTTGAATTCAATGAGCATAACTTTACTTCTCACTAAGACTGCGATGATCAAACACTTCATAGATTGTTGCCTCTCCATCTCCTACATCTTTGAAAAATAATTTTTAGATAATCAACATATATTGGTGATATGTGTATAGATATAATGGTGAAAGTTTAGCAGACAACCGTAAGACCTGATCCTTGTGCCTTTGATCTTCTGGTGGTAGTTTTGGAAACCGAGGTGACTTTGATCGATCTTCTGAGTTTGGTTGCTGTAGGTTTTTACCGTCATGTGAACGTAGAGGAAAAAAGTTGAAGTTGTTTTTACGATTTCTATTCGAGGTTTCTTCTTGTTCCATCACTGTGCTGCAAATGTTGAAGAGTAGCTGCACACTTAAATACGTTTCTTAAGCTTTAATCCAAGTTATATGACTGTTCTTTGATAAAACACATCAATGCTGGTGCTAATATTGACATTTCTTACCAAAAAAAAAAATGGAGATGGAGTTGACCATTTGGGCCAAATCTACGTCATGAAATAAAGAACGTTAACGCCTTCTAATCAGACCACCCTCCTCACCTCTCCCCACATTGTCCGCCATTTTTTCCTGTTTCATTACAATCACAGTCCAGCACAAGCCTGTTCTCTCCTATCTGGGCTGCCTGCTTGAGCAGCGCGTTTGTGCTGGGGAACATGTTAACAGGTTAGAGCATGCGTGATCATCACAGGTCGGATGCGGCTCGGCTGCGTCTATTCTAGAGATTTGTGTATTTTGTTTTTGTCATATTTTTCTGTAAACAGAAATGGCTGCGGTTTAATCTTTCAGCCCCTTGCCCACTTATTAGATTTGTTGAATCTGTCATGCAATCCGAAGACAGCAAGGGAATGGCAGACTCTGCCACTAACAATAACAACTACAATATAGAGTGATAATTGCTGAATGTAAATACTTTCAATGGCTATTGCAGATGTTAGTCCTGCAGGGTTATAGTTCACGTCTCAGTCAGTGGGTCGTTGAGGATGAAACTGTGTGTTGGGACGGTTTCAATGCACCGTGCGTCTTCATCAGAGTCCACCGGTCCACAAATCCGTATTTGATTTCTCTGTTATACCTCCGTTTGATTTTCTTTTGTCTCCATCGAACCACTTTTTGTGGCAATTTATCTTTTTTGAATGGGCCCACAGATGGTGGCCCATCTTTCATTTGCCACCAGTTTTTCCATTTGGCTTCTCTATCACTTTACTTTTCTCTCCCCCCCCCCCCCCCCCCCCCTTTGTCTCGGTCCATCTCACTCGTTGCTGCTGTTCAAGAATCAAGAAGATTGGCTGCTTCTCCGTTCATCGGATCTTTAACAGGAACTTTGTGTTGATTAGACAGTGATTCATTTTGTCCGCATTAGACAAAATATCTGCACTTAAATCAAGATGTCTTCACTCAAAGTGGTAATGTTATGATGTACCTCATTAGTTACACTGATTTTATTTCCTTTTTGCCTGGAGAACAGGCTTTGACTGTGACTCGGCAGTAATTACTTAGTTCCAGCAGAGTATTCATCCTGTCCCATCCTAAAAAAAACCTTCTATTGGTTAGAGATCTGGCTGTGCAGGCATTTGTACTACACTGTTACTGTGTAGGAGATCACGGTACCAACATTGCACAGCATGTACTATAGACGAGAGTGTGGAGAGACCTGAATACGTATGATGCATGTTTATTATACATGCAGTAGTTGACTTTACCGTCACCAGTAAATTGAGATTAAAGACACTTTATGAATCATCGTACTTTTGTACAACATCATAACGGTTCATTTTTACCCATTGCATTGTGGGATTGTTAGCAGAAGTAGCGCATGTCTTTTTTCTTTCCATATATATATATGCATTTCCCACTCAGAATTCTGATAATCATATAAAATATGATTTTAAAGGATTTGTGGATGCTGTATGTTTGCTGTAGTATTAAACGAATAACTTCCCATCATTACGCCACTAACATTATTCTGTTAAGTGCGTCATACGTTCAGATGTTACCATTCACACCGCCTCTAAGCAGCTTCACGGTCAACGTGTCGCCTTCATTCAGTGCGATCACGAGGAGCAAAAAGCTCAGCTCCCAGCCGACACTTATTGTTGCGCTGCATTTGAACCCAAATTGAATTTATGGATGAAGACATTAAAGGCTCCGGGTGTGACAGGAAGGTAGAGACGGATGATGGGTTAGAGGAATGCAGACAAAAATGGTCGACTAGAAAAAGATATTGAACAGTGAGAAGAATTGGTCCCAGATTAACAGTACGAGGGCCTAGAAAGAAACTGACTGGAGTGGAAAACATTGTGCAGCAAGATGAAAAAGGCTTATGAATCTGTCTATCAACATGATGTCCAGTGCGAGGTGTTGTGTCCTTATCCCCCGCTAAAGGGGTAGAAAAGAGGGCAACGTACCTGTACCGTCACATATAATTAAATATTGACGCTGACTTTTGTCTTCTAGTCTGAGGCAATCCAGCAGTCTGAAACCCTGTCAGCTCGTCTTGATTTCTCTAGCGCAGTCATTTGAACTGAAAAATATATAAATGTAATCCAAAATCCCTTGAAAAGACCACAAGCTACACTTTAATTAATCTGAATGCTTTACAAATGACTTTTTAACTACTTTTTGGCATCTGTTCCTACTGAAAAGCTAAATGAGGCTAAATAAATCACTAAAACAGCTGTTGAGAAAAAAAAAAACTCAAACAGGATAAATGGTGCATTTAATGGGGACTATTTTCAGTGGTGGATTAGTACACTATGATACTCAACTCAATATTTAGGCCAGCGGGACGGTGTTTGTGGGAATGACTCCCCCTTATCGGTTGTATCAGTCAGCATTGTTTTGCTCTTTTGGTGACAATAGCAGAAATATAGATGTATTCATAATATATCACTAGTCTTATCCTTTTTAATGTATAGATCCACATTTCTAACTTCCAGTAGATTTATACGTCAGTTAGGATGCTTTGCCACTTATAAGGTTTTAAAGGTCTTGATAACGGCATCATGGCACCTCCTATCATTTGTATTCAAAGGCGCTCTGTACCTACGAGAAGGATACAAAAGTCTGAATTTTCTATAGTGCATGGAATATTTCGTGGCATTAAATGGTCACAGAGGTTATCAGGCCTGACTGTCCAACATACAGTACACACACGCATGCTGTGGAAGTGTGTTATTTAGAGGAGAGAAGTGTGCGTCACAAGTCTACACAACCTTCCTGCGGCCGTGTGACTTGAAGGTAGTTTGGCCAGTAGCTCCAACCTCCACCACAGTCCTGGGAGGCAGCTTGTTTATTTACAGTTCATGTTTGCGACTTAATTGCAATTGCAGCTGCTATTGATCTTAAAACAGGCGTGGGCCATCGATCTCCTGCTGCCCCCCCCCCCCCCCCCCCCCCCCCCCCCCCCAATGGGTCAGGGACAATTCATCTCGCCACAACCACACAAGCCTCAATAGCAGGCAACGTGGCCGCATGAATATAATGATATTGAATCTTAACTGGATTAATGAAAGATACGGTGCCCGTGTGTTGCATCTCAATGAGCTTTTTGCAAAACGGTTTTCTGTGATTGCCTCTTCGTTAGAAAAATGCGTTTCAGGCTGAACAGGATTTTCAAGGAGATGGGATTTAAACTCTGATCAACTAATCACACTCGTGGTCTGTTTCTAGGGGGCAAACTGCTTCCATCTGGCGTGTACTGCTGCAGATGGCCGTCGGGACTGAACATTGACAAGTGGAAGTGACGGAATCCTTCTCCTCACCCTCTTGCCCCCGACACCTTCTGTCACGCTGGCAATGTCAAGAGTCCCGAGTCCCCCTCCCCCTGCGGAAATGTCCAGCGGGCCCGTGGCCGAGAGCTGGTGTTACACACAGGTAAAATGATCATCACGCTGTTGTCTTTCATCTCAAACAAATCAAAGGTCCTGAGCTCCACTGAATACCTTTCCCTCTGCCAGATCAAAGTGGTGAAGTTCTCTTACATGTGGACCATCAACAACTTCAGCTTCTGTCGTGAGGAGATGGGCGAGGTCATCAAGAGCTCCACCTTCTCTTCGGGGGCCAATGACAAGCTGAAATGGTGGGTGGGCGAGAGAGCCGCTCTGTTTGATCGTATTCTAATGTCCAGTTTTCATCGTCTTGCCGCAGTGCACAGGAAGTGGACTTCTGAGAAACATCTAGAGAATCCCTCCCCGTCTGATTACTGTTGCAAATTACACCGTTAATGTTAGTAGAAGGGGTGTAACGGTACACACAAATTCATGGTTCGGTACGTTCCTCGGTTTTTGGGGTCACGGTCCGGTTCGTTTTCGGCACACTAGGGAAAATGACAAAGGTAAAACTCACACTCTAGAATTTTTGTTCTGTGTGTGCGAGAGGAGTGGACGTAAACAGCTGTTTGGATCACAGGACATATCGAAAGGATGACCAAACCCAATGTCCTTTACCGAACGGTTCAATACCAATACACGTATTGTTACACCCCTAGTTAATACATTATTACTTCCATCCCTTTTACTAGAGATCTTAACTGTTCCACCCTCAACCACCATCAGGTGTTTGCGAGTGAATCCTAAGGGCCTGGATGAGGAGAGCAAAGACTACCTGTCTCTCTACCTGCTGCTGGTCAGCTGTCCGAAGGCCGAGGTGCGCGCCAAGTTCAAATTCTCCATCCTCAACGCCAAGGGAGAGGAGACCAAAGCCATGGGTGAGTCGACTGGGTAGCACAGACCTGTAACTGAAACAGAGGCCATCATAGTCTAGATGTAACGTCCCTCTGAGGAGCTTTTACGTGGACTTACCTTTTTGTTACCTCTGTGCGTCCCGGCTGTGTGCAGAAAGCCAGAGAGCATATCGCTTTGTCCAAGGGAAGGACTGGGGCTTCAAGAAGTTCATCCGGAGAGACTTCCTCCTAGATGAGGCCAACGGTCTTCTACCCGACGACAAGCTCACGCTCTTCTGTGAGGTACACTGCCTTGAGTTAAACTCTTCTTGGTTTATACCATCTCTCATTTACAGTTACATTTTTACATGTCATTTCATTCCTCTCCCTCAGGTGAGTGTGGTGCAGGACTCAGTCAACATATCTGGGCAGAACACCATGAACATGGTGAAGGTACCTGACTGCCGGCTTGCAGATGAGCTGGGGGGCCTGTGGGAGAACTCCCGCTTCACAGACTGCTCCCTGTGTGTGGCGGGACAGGAGTTTCAGGCCCACAAAGCCATCCTGGCAGGTACAGACAGGAGTCCGACACACCCTGTTTACAGTTTATTTGTTTATCTGGTTAAAGAAAGCTTGACTGTGTGTGGTGCGTGTTTGTTCTGATCCCATAATTACTCCCACATTCACATTTTTTCTCTCCATATTCCTACTTTCAGCACGTTCCCCTGTATTCAGCGCCATGTTTGAGCACGAGATGGAGGAGAGTAAAAAGGTGAGCCCCTGGTCCCGGAGCTTTTTTTGTTTTTTAATTCCTAGAAATAAATTAGTTTTGTTCCTCCAGCGGCTCCACTGCTCACACGTTCCCTGCTGTGTTGAGGGGTTAAAGTGAGTGAAGGATGGTGTGCTGTCAAACGGCTGCAGCACAGAGCTGTTTGGTGAAACTGAATGATAGTGCACCTGAAATGAAATTGTCCCGCCGTACTTGGGGGTCAGGATTCATCCTTCACTGACAAAGCTGCAGAAGCAGAGGATTGCTTTTTTTTTTTTTCATCGTAGCACATGTAACTGTAAGAAATGAAATTGCAGGAGAAGCTGTCCAGATGTGTTTTTTTTTTTTTTTTTTTAAACCAAGGCTATTTTAGATTTTATGTTGCTACTTTTTGAAAGATGAAAACGTTTCTCTCAATAATATATGAGCGGATTTGAACTGAAAGGCAACAAATGGAATGCTGGGAGAGGAAATATTTTTAAATCGTGTTTTAAAGATAAAAGTGCTTTTAATCAATTCATCATTTGTTCAAATTCCATGTAACACATAACCTCTTAATGTGTTAAACTCTAGCAAACAAGATTCAGAGTCACAAGGAATCCTGTTTTTTCAAAATCTTAATTAAGAACTTATAAAAAAAATGATTTCTTCATTTGCTGCAAGGTTTCTTTAAATAACTGTTGTTTTTATGACGTAATGCACCTAATGAGATAAAGGGCAGGTAGTTGAAGCTCATGTCACGGTGAAACGCTCGAATCTAACTTCCTTACTCACCGTCTCGTTCCGTCAGAACCGAGTGGAGATCAACGACGTGGAGCCGGAGGTCTTCAAAGAGATGATGTGCTTCATTTACACAGACAAGGCTCCCAACCTGGACAAGATGGCCGACGACCTGCTGGCAGCAGCTGACAAAGTAATACAACAATACAGCTACTGCATCGCTATATTGAGACGTATTGAGACAGCGTTTTCTCGATGGATAGAATCTGTTGATGGAGGCTGTTTGGCTCTGTGTATTTTTACTAAAGATGTTTATATTGCCGTCCCGGCTGTATTTTATGTGATTAAAGTTGCATATTATTTTGCTGGCAGCGCACACTGTGTCCTTGCAGATATTGCCCCAACTAAAAGTAATAAGATGGATTAAGTGCACTAAACCAATTAGCCCGGTAAGCCATCAGGATTTTAAAGAAACGGTTGGATGATTTCACTCTGATCTCCCTCCTCTAAAACACCAAACGAGAGACTGACTTCTGAAACAGCTTCAGACTGGATGGTCTCTGTTAGAGGTGTGACATTACAGACTGGTTTTGATCGCTGAAATGATATTAGCCAAAACCACCTAACCCGTCGCAGCAAATGGCTCACGAATACTGGTGAAGACAGACATGTGTACTGATCTAGTGTCCTCTCTCTTTCAGTATGTACTGATCTAGTGTCCTCTCTCCTTCAGTATGTACTGATCTAGTGTCCTCTCTCCTTCAGTATGTACTGATCTAGTGTCCTCTCTCTTTCAGTATGTACTGATCTAGTGTCCTCTCTCTTTCAGTATGTACTGATCTAGTGTCCTCTCTCCTTCAGTATGTACTGATCTAGGGTCCTCTCTCCTTCAGTATGTACTGATCTAGTGTCCTCTCTCTTTCAGTATGTACTGATCTAGTGTCCTCTCTCGTTCAGTATGTACTGATCTAGTGTCCTCTCTCCTTCAGTATGTACTGATCTAGTGTCCTCTCTCTTTCAGTATGTACTGATCTAGTGTCCTCTCTCCTTCAGTATGTACTGATCTAGTGTCCTCTCTCCTTCAGTATGTACTGATCTAGTGTCCTCTCTCTTTCAGTATGTACTGATCTAGTGTCCTCTCTCGTTCAGTATGTACTGATCTAGTGTCCTCTCTCCTTCAGTATGTACTGATCTAGTGTCCTCTCTCCTTCAGTATGTACTGATCTAGTGTCCTCTCTCTTTCAGTATGTACTGATCTAGTGTCCTCTCTCTTTCAGTATGTACTGATCTAGTGTCCTCTCTCCTTCAGTATGTACTGATCTAGTGTCCTCTCTCCTTCAGTATGTACTGATCTAGTGTCCTCTCTCCTTCAGTATGTACTGATCTAGTGTCCTCTCTCCTTCAGTATGTACTGATCTAGTGTCCTCTCTCCTTCAGTATGTACTGATCTAGTGTCCTCTCTCTTTCAGTATGTACTGATCTAGTGTCCTCTCTCTTTCAGTATGTACTGATCTAGTGTCCTCTCTCCTTCAGTATGTACTGATCTAGTGTCCTCTCTCCTTCAGTATGTACTGATCTAGTGTCCTCTCTCTTTCAGTATGTACTGATCTAGTGTCCTCTCTCTTTCAGTATGTACTGATCTAGTGTCCTCTCTCCTTCAGTATGTACTGATCTAGTGTCCTCTCTCCTTCAGTATGTACTGATCTAGTGTCCTCTCTCCTTCAGTATGCTCTGGAGAGACTGAAGGTTATGTGTGAGGACGCGTTGTGTACAAGTCTGTCCGTGGAAAACGCTGCAGAGATCCTCATCCTGGCTGACCTGCACAGCGCCGATCAGCTCAAAACACAGGCCGTCGACTTCATCAACTAGTGAGTTCACACGTCATCACTTGTAATCAAGTCTCCAGCAGACTCGCAGTCCACTGAACATTTTGTCTCTGTTGTTGTCTCCGTCTGTTGCATCTCTTCTTTATCTTGGATTCGTTACTGGGGGGGACCAGGACTCGGTCTCACCCTCTCGCCTCATCCCTTGTCGTCACAATTAATGATTTAATTTCACATGTCCCCTCATGGGGTGGTCTGTCTGATTACTATTAAACACTGTCGAGGCTTTCCGGGGGATCAGGACAACCTGACTCCTCACTCGGTGTGCTGTCACCTTATCTGTTGAGTCGGATGAAAGTGTGATATTAACTCCGAACATCTGTCTGTACTGATGTTGAGCTCGCGCATATTCCTCCAGATTATTTCCCTCCCTCTACACACTTTCATTTCATTTACATTTAGAGAGCCTAAATAATTAGTCGCTTTAATAGATGAGCTGATATGATGATAACGGATTAATTGTTTTGCAGTTGTGAGGATTTGCTGCTTTTCTTTGTCTTACGTTTGTGGTTCCCAACCTGAGGTTCGAGTCCTCTCCAATGTGTCCCATGATAAATCAGCCGGGTTCACGAGATGCTTAATGGGATAAGTTATAAAGAAGTTTGATCTGCAACTCTCTGCTATGACTGTATTGGCCCAAATATATGACAGCCCTGATTACAAGCCTTCAGACGCTCCTGCAGGTTGAACTGGTCTAATGTAACACTCTCAGGGCTTACGAACTCTTAACACTATAGACAAACTTGAAGACATTTGCTACCCCAGCAGTATTAAAGCTACAAACAACCCACAATGCAACACTCTCCGTAGGGGCAAGTGGTACCCCGATACTCTCTCCATTCAAAACTAATTGTAATTAAAATGTAATTGTTTTGTCCTCGAATTTAAGAAGATCCCTAAAAAAACATATTGGGCCAATACTGTAATCAAGAAAATAATCTATTATTAACTAATCTATTATTTATACCAATTGTTTTTCCCTAAACTAATGTTTTTTTGTTTCCACCCTCCAGTCATGCTGCAGAGGTGATGGAGACAGCAGGTTGGAAGTCCATGGTGGCGTCTCATCCACACCTGGTGGCCGAAGCTTACCGCTCCCTGGCTTCAGCCCAGTGCCCTTTCCTGGGACCCCCACGCAAGCGCCTCAAACAATCCTAACAGCAAGATGTCCACACCGATACATATACACACATGCATATACATAGAAAGACACACAGATCCCTCCCCTCACACAGGGGCAACCTTTCCCCTTGCTGTTACCTACTACAATACAGACAGCCTCCCCCGAATCTCCCCCTTCTGCCCCGTACAAACCTGCTGTATTTAGTCTCTTCTAAAGATGGAGGGAAGAAGAAAGCGGAGGAGGCGGTGGAAGAGAGGGGCAGGTGGGCTTGTGAAGTGGATGTTTGTTGTTTACTAAAATAACACCCATCCCCCCCTTACTCTTCGGCGCTGGCTTAGTGAGGTGCCTGACATTGTGCTCTTTTCCGTGTGTGAAGGCTAAATCCCTCAACATCCTGTTAGTTCCTAATTTGGAATCCATTCGGGACGGACGGACTGGAACCAGCAATCCAGAAAGAGCCAACTGTCTGGAAATCTGGAGGTTTGAAGGACAAAGTGCAGATAAATTAAGTCTTTAACTGTCTATTTCATCAAAAGGCTTCTTTTTGCTCTGTTCTTAGTGCTTGGAGTAGAGCAGTAGGACACGTCCCCAATCTAATGGACACATGCGAGTGACTAAAGAAGAAGTGGGCCTGTTAGTCACAAACTAGAAGCCCCTCCCCCCCCTCGAGAAAGACGACCAAGGGCTAGTCAAAAAAAGCAGATATGGGACAAACTCATCATTAATCCTCCCAAAGAAAGTTGGGAAAACATTGCACTAAAGTCACAGATCACCCTTCCTCAACTCTTACCAGCAGTAAAGTAGAAATACTGTCGGCAAGCACACATTGAAGCAAGCTTCATGGACTAAAGACCCAGCTGGACCACCAAGAACAAAGTACCCTTTAAGAAGATGTATCAGCTGTACTCCCATATAGAACTCTGCTTCAACTGCATCCGTTTCTTTTTTTAAATAGTCGGGGGGGAAGAATCAGCATAGAGAGGATACAGAAACGCACAGCTGGATGTCCTTCCTGGGAAAATTGTATTTTGTGTGTGGATCTGTCTTCGTAGCCCTTGAGAGAAAATACAATCCGAGGTGTCATTAGACAAACCATCCAGGAGACGACAAATGGAGGGAAAAATAATGTCAAGAAATGGTTTAAAAATAACATTAGGAATCAGTCAGGCATGTAAATGTTGTTTTATGACTGATTTCTTATTTGTTTTTTTCTCCTCAGAACTGTCATTTCTATTTTTTTCATAGGAATTTGTACAGACACAAGTGTTTTTGAAGCTGTGGAAACAAAAAGCATTTTCAACCGTTAAATTGGAAGAGAGATGTTTTCTTTGCAGGCATGAAGACTGAGGGGGAATTAAATTGAAATGAACACGTTTTAATGTTCAGAATCGACCGAATGTGAACAAAATGCAAACCACATGAAATACATTTGAAGTTATCATTTTAGCCTGGTGTAAAATGGTATTTGATAGAAGGAACCGCTGTTTCTTTCCTGTAGATATTGCCAGTTATGAGAAGTGACACTTAGTTGTTGCCATTTTTTTGTTCCCAAAAGATTAAACCACAACTATTTTGTATTGAATGCAATGCAAACTGTGTCTGTTATTTTTGTATGACTTACCGTATATGTTTTTTATTTATTTTCAGCTGTCTCATAAAACAAGACGTTTCATTTTGGGACTTCACAGAAACCAGTCGCACCTAAATTGAGGACATTTCAGGGAGAACGACAAGTGTTTTGATATTTAGTGTAATGACTCAAACGAAATAATTTCAGTGTCGTAAAGCTTATTATGAAGCAGACTTGTGTGCCATACTATTTAATAACATTTATAGCAAAGCTGAACGTTACATTTTCCCAACAGTAGTGATGAATCGTTTGGATTATTTAACTACAGTACGATTTAGCACTGATTAGAAATTAAACATTTGGGACCACATTGACCGGATGACTTAATCATATCTCAAGAAGGAAAGGATAGAAAAAGACCATTCAACCATGAGAGGTTCAAATGGAAAACTACTGCTAGCATATCAAAAAAAAGCACTGTTCTGCTTTCCATGTTATATTTCAGATGGGAAACTGGACAGCAAGTTGATTTAAGGCTTGAAACATCTTTCAGAAAGGCTGGTAAAACACGAGAGTTGTGCATCGTGTGTGGATAATGCCATCAAGTTAGGCTTACTGGGGACAACGAACGTGGCCTCTCATTGAGCAAACATTGAACAATATGATGCACAACCCTATTGTAAGGGCACTTCAGCCATAATTCAAAATAAACTTTTGAATTTCATGTACAATGTTTTAAAGGACGAGGTTGCTCAACAGAGTCGATCATGAGATTTAGAGATCCTTAACATTGTCCTGTGGGGGTCCAATGATATGTTTGGATTTAATCATCAAATGTTCTTGTATGAATATATTGTGTATTTGTGGCCCCACCAGAATGTTTAGACCAAAATCACCACTGCTAGTCAGTCGTTGGTCTTATCACAGTCATTGTCATCCCCAATGGTGACAAGCACGACACAAGAGGTGCTATTTTGCATTATACACATCGATTGAAAAGGTTTTCTTTAATCCGTTTTAACTTATCAGTTTGTTAATTTATATAGAAATGCAACGCTCCGTTTCTTCGGACAGCGCTTTGATCTTAGTGTAGAACATCAGATTGGATTAAAATGAACGCCCTTGAGGTGGTGCAGAAATCTAATAGCACCATAAATTACATTTATATAACCGCAATAACACAAAATTATATGTTCCCCATTTTTTTAGGTTTATGAAAAAATGTGAACAGATTTGAAAACCTTCGAATGCAAAAACAAAAAGACATTTGTTACAGCCTACATGCCAGAGTTGAATTGAACCCGGTGTCCCCATCGAGATCTGTTCCCCCCCCCCCTAGTCCTGTCCCTGTCCTAACGGCGAAGGAGGCGCGCGTTCACATAAAGCTCGCTCCAGAGATGCTGTGCTCGTATCCCTGCTGTACTATGGAGGGCGGTAAGGCTCAAAACCTTTTTAGCAGGTTGTATTTGCAGAATGTCCGCATGTCGAAGAGTCCTTCAGTGAGACATTGAATCCCAAAGTAGTTCCCGCTTTGGCGCTTTACTGCCGTCCACTACTCCAAAATACGTGTGACTTATTTATACTTCTGTGTATTTCATGTAATACTTGTGTGAGCTTTCTTTCTTATTGAACACAAGTGGAACAGTATCTGGCAGTAACATTCCCAGCTGTCAGGATGCTTTATCCCTGCTATGATGGAGGTGGTTTTATATTTCTCTAAACAGCTGCACAACAGAGCACCCCAGCAAGGCTACGTAGCCTATTAAGCTTAAAGGGGGGAATAAGAGACAAAAAGAGAATAATGATCAATACGACCAGGTATTGTGCCTTTTAGAAAACGGTTGAATGTTTAGCATATAAAATCACAGTTACCTGAATGAGCACACATTTCCTCCACTTTCACTTACAAATATAATGCTATTTATAGAAATAACACTGGTTGTGTTAATGAGGACATAAAATAATTTGCCTTTCACTTCTAGAAAACAACATCCTATACAGATGCTTTAAAAAAATGTCGTTTTGAGCCATATCGCTCTCTCGTTTTGTTGTTTGTAGTCTAGATGGTCTAAACATCCTCACGAGTGAGTTGTCGATGTAAAAAGAATCCAAGCACTGATCGTACCAAATAAAAAATACCAAATGAAAAAATTCCGATTCATAACGCTGATGGTGATGAGTGAGGGTAAGCACAATATTTATTTTGGTCATTACAGCTGACAGTTGAATAACACATATGCAGCCCTCTTTATTTTGTGATGTGATGTTTTTTTTCTCATTTATTTGGGAAGGTGATCCTCGGCAAAGTAACAATCACAGGTGGGCCTTAAAGGTGAGGAACTCCTGGTTTGAAGGACTCTCTTGGTAACTCTGTATTGGTTTTAGTTTTTAATCATGTTTGTTTTTAGTTGGGCAACACACAGTAAAGAGTGTTATGAAATACACAAGATAGAAAGGATCACATATGACTAAAGTGTACAAGGTAAATGCAACATAAGAGTGTTGTAAAAGCATTGCATCCTGATATATCTACAAATAAAGGCCATGAAAGAGTGATGATATATTAGCCCTTACAAACAGAAAAACGTGCTATTATCTAGTTCACACAAAGTGTTATTGGATGAAGTATGTGTAGAACAAAACGGATGACTTGATTGATTGATCGCTCACGTCTTTAATAAATATAATAAAATGCTAAACATTACCAAGCTCCAGCCTTGTCTTATGTGATAGTAAAGGTCGTGATGAGCATTTTTTTGCAACTTTGTCATTTCATAAAACCAAAAGATTAAACGATAATTGTCACTTCAATCGATAATGAACACAATCGTTAGTTGCAGCCCTGATTATATGCATTTCACAAAACCAGTCTGATACAACTCTTGTAATCTACAACAGGTAAGATATTGCTCCAAAAACATATAGGCTACTTTAAAGTATTTGATCAATAAGATAAACATATTCTCCAGAGTAAAGCTAAACTTCCTTTCAAAAACCTACGTCCGTCAGACCAGTTATTAGCTGCTCACACTGGATTTATTCTTTGTGGATTTAATGAAACATTGCCCTCCACTAGTGTCCTTGACGTCTGGTTAGCCTGTTGGCAGATAGGATGCTGGGTTCTGGTAGCTGTAGTCTGGACACACTTTTTGTACCAGTCTGTAGTCAGTGCTGTAGAAAGACACGTAGATGCAGATGACTTGGAATGGTTTGGAGCACATCCAGGTGACGTGGCTCTGGGTCTGCTCCTGAGCACATGTCTTGGATGGGTCATAGTTACACAGCATCACCTTTTTGTTGCGTTCTGTCTTCTCAAAGTCCACCCTGCAGTTGAACGTCTTCGAGTCTTTGGGGTTGACCACGCTTTGACGCTCCAGATCAAACTCCACCTCTTTCATCGGTGGGACGAGGCTCACGGACACGTTGCCCACACCTGTGGAGTTGTGGCGGAAGTAGACTCCAAGAGAGCCGTTCCCGTGATCCACAATCTTGCCCATTATCAGCAAATTCAGTTTGACGGTTTTGATGTTTGAGTAAAAGTCGCCCCAGCTGAACGTTCTGGAGAATTTAGACGTTGCTTGGACTTTCATGATGGGACGAAGCTTTATCTTTGAGGACGGGTTGGTGTGTGACTGGGAGTTTCCTCCAAGTATTTCCAGAAGTCCCTGCTTTGAAAGAGGAATTAGAGGACTGATGGGTAGCTTGGTGCTCTGAATCAAACTCCTAGTTTGACGCGCCCAGTCTTTCTGTGAAGGAGGGTCTTGGTCTCTGTTGAGTTCAGTCGATGCCCTCTTGCTGATGGTGAAGTTGGCATGATGTTGCCCAAGAACCAACTATACAGACAATTTAGGAGAGAAATTTAGACATTTAGAAGTGGAAATAAATGAATAAGAATGGTCAGGGATTCAGTGAATATCTGTTCAATGTTATTACATTTTAAATCTGGTTGATGATCTAACTAAACAAATTTAGATTAAAATGCATCATATTTAAACAGCTTATTGGGTATGTTGGCATGTAAACTGCAAAATAACCACTTTACAGAAATATATGGTGGCATACAAATTATTATTTAGATGTAAAATGTAGCAGAAAAATAAACCAAGACTTAAAATGCATAGATGGCTCACAACTACACTTCTTCAGTACTTTCCACCGTCTTGCTCAATGTTTCTCCAGTCTAGTTCTTTTACTTACCAAACAAAAGGCTCCTTCCAGAAGTATCCAAACAAAGCACTGCCTGGCAAACATCTCCATAGTGCAGCAATTCCTGTCTTAAGATCCATCCACTTTCACCTGAACTTTATTCAGGCCGAGTTAAATTTTGAAATTCCATGTGGAACAGCTGATAGAGACACAGTAAACCTTCTGAGAGCTGCATGGTCCACTCACAGCACGCAGTCTGGGAGGCTTGGTCAGAACTCGAGGTTTTTAACACTCAGTTTTGCTGTGAATGGCTGCTCTCTCTCTCTCTCTCTCTCTCACCCCCTATCTCCATCCCTCTCTCTCAACCCCCCCCCCCCCTCTCTCTCTCTCTCTCTCTCTCACCCACACAGACCCTTTTATTTAAGGATATGCAGTGTTAACAGTCTCACCCTGATGTCCTGCCTGTTGTCCTCCCTCCCCTCTCTTTGTCACTGAAAAATGTCTTGCATTATGTTTTGGGTGATGAAATAATTCAATTGACACTTTTTAAAATGAGAATTATATTTTGATTCACGAGGCAAACTCATCAAAGATAATGTGATACTGCCACCCCATGGTCAGATAGCAAACTGCAGTCTGAGCTGAAATAGAGGAGCCAAATTAGATCCCATGACACTACATCATGAATAAATCCCCTGAAAACTTGGTAACACCGAGTTATGACATACTATGGCATTTTACATGATGATGATGATATAGTCATGATATAGTATGTGAGTCATTTTTTGGGAGCTGTGTTTTTGTATCAGTATCTGATTTGCCACTAAATAACAATAAAGTCTCTGAAAAACAAACATCAGCAAATACAGACACTGTGCACTAGAGGTCACAATTAGCGACAAAACATAGTGAAAAGGAGAAATTAAATCATGAGGTCACCAAAAGAATACCCTCCACTGCTCTAGTGTATTTAGAGATTCTGTTTATCTGTTAATCTGTAAAGCATATACTCCTAACTTAGCATGCAGCAATTACAAAACACATAATGCAATACTTCAACAGAGAAAAGGTGAATATAAAGTGTGGAACATTGTCCGCCACATTCAACAAGGGTTCCCTGTTCTGCAGGTTCTAGTCCTGAGAGCGAACAGGAAATCATTGGACAGGTCACACCAAAGGAAATCAGGCCATTGCTTTGACAACAGATGTTAGTTTGTGGCTTAATCACAATATTGGTATAAAAAAATGTTGATAAATTGCCTTTTGGAACAAGTGTCTGGAAACTTATTTCAGTATATTTCAGTATTTTGTCCTGAGCACAATTTGATAATCTTCATTGTTTTGAATAGACAACGTGGCATGGTTAGTGTTGAGGAGGAAGTATGAGCTAACACTGTATGACGCATCGTTCTAGCAGTGCAGTCCCAAATGGGTGAATGAAAAGGACAGCATCACCAGGTAATTTAATTAATTGGAGCGTAATCAGTGGCATTAGACACACCTAGGCGTGGTGTGCCCAATCCATTAAAGCTTGAGCAGCGCCAGTAATTTGTGGGCAGATCTCCTCTCATCACAGACCTTTGTTGTAACTTATAATTTTCTTTTTCTTTGCTGTTACAGCACCACACCCATGCAGGACATGAAAGTCTTCGAGTCTTTGGGGTTGACCACGCTTTGACGCTCCAGATCAAACTCCACCTCTTTCATCGGTGGGACGAGGCTCACGGACACGTTGCCCACACCTGTGGAGTTGTGGCGGAAGTAGACTCCAAGAGAGCCGTTCCCGTGATCCACAATCTTGCCATTATCAGCAAATTCAGTTTGATGGTTTTGATGTTTGAGTAAAAGTCGCCCCAGCTGAACGTTCTGGAGAATTTAGACGTTGCTTGGACTTTCATGATGGGACGAAGCTTTATCTTTGAGGACGGGTTGGTGTGTGACTGGGAGTTTCCTCCAAGTATTTCCAGAAGTCTTTGAAAGAGGAATTAGAGGACTGATGGGTAGCTTGGTGCTCTGAATCAAACTCCTAGTTTGACGCGCCCAGTCTTTCTGTGAAGGAGGGTCTTGGTCTCTGTTGAGTTCAGTCGATGCCCTCTTGCTGATGGTGAAGTTGGCATGATGTTGCCCAAGAACCAACTATACAGACAATTTTGGAGAGAAATCATTAAAGTGGAAATAAATGAAATAGAATGATCAGGGATTCAGTGAATACTCACTCTAATTCTCCAAGAATATCTGTTCAATGTTATTACATTTTTAATCTGGTTGATGATCTAACTAAACAAATTTAGATTAAAATCCAAAAATGCATCATATTTAAACAGCTTATTGGGTATGTTGGCATGTAAACTGCAAAATACCCACTTTACAGAAATATATGGCGGCATTAAAATAATCATTTAGATGTAAAATGTAGCAGAAAAATAAAACAAGACTTAAAATGCATAGATGGCTCACAACTACACTTGAGTACTTTCCACCGTCTTGCTCAATGTTTCTCCAGTCTAGTTCTTTTACTTACCAAACAAAAGGCTCCTTCCAGAAGTATCCAAACAAAGCACTGCCTGGCAAACATCTCCATAGTGCAGCAATTCCTGTCTTAAGATCCATCCACTTTCACCTGAACTTTATTCAGGCCGAGTTAAGTTTTGAAATTCCATGTGGAACAGCTGATAGAGACACAGTAAACCTTCTGAGAGCTGCACGGTCCACTCACAGCACGCAGTCTGGGAGGCTTGGTCAGAACTCGAGGTTTTTAACACTCAGTTTTGCTGTGAATGCCCCCCCCCCCCCCCCCCCCCTCTCTCTCTCTCTCTCACCCACACAGACCCTTTTATTTAAGGATATGCAGTGTTAACAGTATCACCCTGATGTCCTGCCTGTTGTCCTCCCTCCCCTCTCTTTGTCACTGAAAAATGTCTTGCATTATGTTTTGGGTGATGAAATAATTCAATTGACACTTTTTTAAATGAGAATTATATTTTGATTCACGAGGCAAACTCATCAAAGATAATGTGATACTGCCACCCCATGGTCAGATAGCAAACTGCAGTCTGAGCTGAAATAGAGGAGCCAAATTAGATCCCATGACACTACATCATGAATAAATCCCCTGAAAACTTGGTAACACCGAGTTATGACATACTATGGCATTTTACATGATGATGATGATATAGTCATGATATAGTATGCGAGTCATTTTTTGGGAGCTGTGTTTTTGTATCAGTATCTGATTTGCCACTAAATAACAATAAAGTCTCTGAAAAACAAACATCAGCAAATACAGACACTTTAGTCCCCGCTGTGCACTAGAGGTCACAATTAGCGACAAAACATAGTGAAAAGGAGAAATTAAATCATGAGGTCACCAAAAGAATACCCTCCACTGCTCTAGTGTATTTAGAGATTCTGTTAATCTGTAAAGCATATACTCCTAATTTAGCATGCAGCAATTACAAAACACATAATGCAATACTTCAACAGAGAAAAGGTGAATATAAAGTGTGGAACATTGTCCGCCACATTCAACAAGGGTTCCCTGTTCTGCAGGTTCTAGTCCTGAGAGCGAACAGGAAATCATTGGACAGGTCACACCAAAGGAAATCAGGCCATTGCTTTGACAACAGATGTTAGTTTGTGGCTTAATCACAATATTGGTATAAAAAAATGTTGATAAATTGCCTTTTGGAACAAGTGTCTGGAAACTTATTTCAGTACATTTCAGTATTTTGTCCTGAGCACAATTTGATAATCTTCATTGTTTTGAATAGACAACGTGGCATGGTTAGTGTTGAGGAGGAAGTATGAGCTAACACTGTATGACGCATCGTTCTAGCAGTGCAGTCCCAAATGGGTGAATGAAAAGGACAGCATCACCAGGTAATTTAATTAATTGGAGCGTAATCAGTGGCATTAGACACACCTAGGCGTGGTGTGCCCAATCCATTAAAGCTTGAGCAGCGCCAGTAATTTGTGGGCAGATCTCCTCTCATCACAGACCTTTGTTGTAACTTTTAATTTTCTTTTTCTTTGCTGTCACAGCACCACACCCATGCTATATTTACCCACATTATCGTGCAATTGGACAGTTAATTAAACTGGAAAAAGAACACTGATACTGTAATTAAAAAGGCTCAGTCAAGACTTCTCTTCTTGAGGAAAGAAACTAAGATCCTTTGATATCAGCAGAAAGCTTCTTCATGCTTTTTACCAGGGGATCTTAGCCAGTGTCCTCTTCTATGCTGTGCTCTGCTGGGGGGGGGGGGGGGGGGGGGGGGGGGGGGGCATCACTGTGGATGATAAAAACAGGATCAATAAGATCATCAGAAAGGCTGGCTCAGTGATTGGCCTTACCCCGGACTCACTAGAAGTCATTGTAGAAAAGAGAACAAGGGCCAAGTTAAAAACGATTGTTTCTTTTGAAGGCCATCCATTACACTGTTTTTAATGGACTCAGAAGCTCATTTAGTGAGAGACTCAGGATGCCTCAGTGTTCTACTGAACGACTCAGAAGGTCTTTCGTTCCAGCAGCAGTTCGATTTTTTAACACCTTTAGATGTGGTTTTTAGATTTAGCATCTTTCTGATGTCGATCATGTTTCATATGGCATTTTCTGGTGTTATTTATTCTTTGTAATGTGTTTTTTGTCTGTTGTGCTCTGTGGACTGTGTCTATTGTTGTCTGTATGAGTTTTTTGGTGGCAAATGAGTTTCCCCACTGGGGATTAATAACGTTTTCTTATCTAATCCACTTCTTTCACTTCTTTCACTTCTCACTTTACAGATTTCTCCCATCCGTTTATTTTACTTATATTGATTCACTTTATGATTAATAAACCATTACATTTGTTAAGTATACTCGTGTGTCCCCCGTTTTTGTTACAGTTTTAGAGCATTTTTGCAAATGCATTATTTCTAATTCCAACTATTGGAATTATTAGTGTTGCAATGTAACTGATAATATAATGAAATCCTTTATGTTCGGTAAGCAGATCTGAATTGGCATGTCACATCATGTTGCCTCAGCTGCTTTTGGGGATGAGGACTAAGTAGTTTCAATCAAATATCATTTCATTTTTGCATGTATATATGTTATCTTGTGCTATATTTTTATTGACATTTTGGAAATATAAGCTTGACTTAAATTCTTTGGTGTTGGTGAAGTTTCTAGTTGTATCTGTTTATATGTGCATCATTGCTTCATTTTTGTTGCAGGCATGGTGGATCCCCAGAGCTTTGGTAAATTGAACTCCAGATGAACCTAGATTTTTCTTTGGTTCACATTTTTGTAAGTCACACAATCAAGCCACAGTCATTGGTTCATAGCGATGAATACTAACACTGTATGATTATAAGTGTAATTGTTAGCAGACATGACTTAAAAGATAGATTGATTCATCATCATAATTCATAAATAATATAAACAGTGTGTAACATTTAGGGGGATAAATTGGCATAAATGGAATATGATATTCATAACTATGTCTTCATTAGTATGTAATCACCTGAAACTAAGAATTGTTGTGTTTTTGGTAGCTTAGAAAAAGCAATTGATATCTACATAGGGATCGGGTCCTCTCCAACAGAGTCCACCATGTTGTACCGCCGTGTATACGGCAAGAGCTTTTTTTCTTGCGTTTTGACATTGTCTGAAGGTAGTGATATAGACCTCTCTGTTACAATGTGCTATACTGTTAAGTTTTGCGATTGTTGCGGGTTTGGTTTCTATAGTAATTCTAGCAATATTCCATCCCTCATTGGGCATATTAGTCGGGATATGAAAATGCACTTGCTGATTACTAACTTCTGTGTAAACAAAGCTTTTGTTGCATTCCCTCTAGTTTTGTTTTTGTGAAGTTCAAACATGCTCCTTACTCCTCTCAACTGTTTTAAAATTGTATTTTTTTTCTGCTAAAGATGACGAATTGTTCCTCTTTTAAATTTGAACACAATAAGACAATGTTGTGTGTGTTTGTGTACGACTACTACAGAGCTCATCTTTTATTTTTCTTCGACATTGTAATGGTGTTTTCATTATGTCACTAACAGCTATAGATGATAATAGAGAAACAACATTTGGATTTTGGGACGGTTATTGGGATGGATATATGGAGTTTTTCAGTCATTGTAAGTGTGTCATTAAAACTTGATACTTAGTTTTTGGTTTGTGCAAAAACGAACACCACCCTGCTTTGAATCTTGGAACACAGCCCACATACATGATTCAGCAAAACAATATATGAAAACTGTGACTGCTTCCTTATCTGTCATTTCATCATTTACTGTAACATTGTTTACGGTAAACACTACAATGGAAGGTCCTGAGTGATGAATGACTACGGTTCGGATAGCTTATTGATCAGGAAATAGGAAGTCCAGATGCAGAATCGGGCGAACGATCTGTTCAAGCATCAACTTCTACTTGCTTATAATAACTGTTGTTTTACCACTAATGTCATCCTCTGTATCGATTGTCATTCTTGAGATTACATTTTTCTAAAAATAATGCGACATGGATGAAATAAAAGCTATTAATTGTTTTTCAAATGTGTAAATGGCTGTAAGATAAAGAACAAATCATGCGGCTAGATTAACCCATGATTGCCTTTATTGTCTTGAAATCACTGTGGTTGAGTGTTTGTTGATTTTATGCTGCATGCCAACACTCCTTCATCTTGCACATTTCAAACCGTCACATTGTTGAAGTGCCTTTTAAGTACCTCAACCTATTACACATTGTTTCTTTGTATGGATTGGTTTTCCAGTTAGTTACACACCTACTTAAAACATTCAGATTCACTGACAGGTAGTTAATGGTGTGACTGTAAAAGGGGAACTACACACATTTTAAAGATTCCTGCGTGTTATATGACCTGAGCCTCCCATCCATTGTCTATGGAGCAGCATCAGACTTTATACTTTAATAATAATAGATTTACTTCTCTGGTTTCTGGCTTTGAGAGAGTCATGTTCATAAATAATGATTGAAATGATTGAACTTCTCTAGACCATGGAAATAACATATTGGTATTCTTAAGTTAATTTAGATGATGGTCCCTGTAACAGAGTCCCTGCTACCCGGTGGGTCTGATGAGCACAAGGATGCCAGCACACGGTTAAATGACGGTTTCAAATGTTCTTTATTGGCATGGAATCTGACTAGCTTGGCCGTGTGCTCTCCTGCCTTGCCTCCGAGCACACGCCGCGGGAGGATTGCAGTCCTCTCCCGTCCTGTTCGTTCCAGTGTCTGACTGTGCTCGTCCCGAGCTGTCCCTCTCGCCTCCGTCGCTACTGTTGATTAAATACAGCTGTAAGTGAGACAATCAGGATCAGTTTCAGCTGCGCCTAATTAAGTCTCTTCCCGGCACCGTTCCCTGAACCACTCCCACACTCCGTCCCCTCCACAGCTGAGCCACCCACGCCCGCCACCACAGTCCCCTTTACTTTTCTAATGAATTAACTGGGTTACTTTTAACTAAACTAGAAATAAACAAAAAAGGGAACTGAATGCTGGACTAAACATATAGAAGATATATAAATCTACTGATAAATTATAACAATAACTTCACAATCATTACACTCCTTTTTCAAAAGAACTTAAAATAACTGATATGCTTAAATGGATGGCGACCAAAAGATAATAGAACGTTTGTTTGCTTATTGTCTTTTATTGAAAATCCTTTAAATAATTGCAGAATTGTTATTCTCATCCATTAAGAAGGCTACTATGACACCCTCACTGCAGACCCCTCAAACAAATCAATCCTCATTTTCTATGATCATGAACCAGCCAGTAAAGGTTTGCGTGCATTTTTTTTACGAGGGTAACCAATATCATTTGAGATACAACATTAATTAATACTCCTTTGAAGCAAGTATATTGACACTTAAATAACTTTCTAACAACTTCCTTGCTGCTTCCTTGCTGAACCAATTCTGATAATCTGCATTATTATAAATGCACAATGGGAGGTTTGGTTCACTTTTTATGACGAAGCAATTTGATTCTATTGATACAACCAGTGAAACAACAGATTTATGGGTCTGTGCCAACTTTTACTGTATAAAGCCTGTTCCAGTGCTGCAGTCTCACAAGGAGGAGAGGCATAAGAGCTAAAGAAGCACATGTGAACAGGTAACTAATTGATTTTATTTTTAAATAAGATATTCATTTTAAACTGCCTGCTTGATATTGTTAGCATTTTCCACACATATATATATATATTTATATATATATATAAATTATATATATATATATATATATATATATATATATATATATATAAAACTCCAGAATTTCTTAACTTTGCAAGATATGTCTTTTTTAACATTTGTGCCATTTTTTCAGAAACTTTCAGAAACTTTTGCACTTGCAGTCAATTCATATTTAAAAAAAGGCTCCACATGTATGACAATTTTGTGTAGAATGGGCATTTTAATGTATATCTTGATCAACAGGAATTTAAATCTCTAAACATCTTTTGCTATTATAAAACCATATAACACATTTAAAGTCCATGACTAGGCATCCTTGGTTGGGTATGCAGTCTCTGAGTGCTTTCTAGTTGTTGTTGTTTTTTTGGAATTTAATTAAATACATTTGGTCGGCAGGTTTATATTTGGGGCTTTGGAGAATGGCAAATCTAATCATGTTGCCTGTGCTGCTTTTGGGATTGATAAGTAAGTATCAAATTCAGTCCGTTTCAATTAAATACATTTTTAGTTTTGTTGTATTTGCGTAAATTCACTAACAGACTTGATGTTAGCAGAGCAGACTGATTGTTATCCAATTATATCTATGTGTTTGTTTTCATAGGTACGGTGACTCCTCAGACGACAGGTGAATTGAAGTTTAGATAATCTCTTAGTAATTTGTTCATGTTATTAACATGTCAGTCATACAGTCGCTCTAGTTATTACTTCAAGATTATACCCATTTCCCCTGGATTGCTGCTAATACTGCTGTTTGTAATTGTTATATATATATATATAGACATACTTATATACAAAATACACAATTTACATCCTATGCCAGTGTGGAGTTTGCAGAGGTACCACACCCAAGGCATTGCTTTGCTTTGCTTTAACTTACAAGTTAACAAGTTACAAATACCAGGCTGATGTATCAATTAAGTACATTTTTATTTTTGTTGTATTTACGTAAATTCACTAACTGACTTTTGTTTTTGATGTTAGCAGAGCAGACTGATTGTTATCCAATTATATCTATGTGTTTGTTTTCATAGGTACGGTGACTCCTCAGACGACAGGTGAATTGAAGTTTAGATAATCTCTTAGTAATTTGTTCATGTTATTAACATGTCAGTCATACAGTCGCTCTAGTTATTACTTCAAGATTATACCCATTTCCCCTGGATTGCTGCTAATACTGCTGTTTGTAATTGTTATATATATATATATATATAGACCTACTTATATACAAAATACACAATTTACATCCTATGCCAGTGTGGAGTTTGCAGAGGTACCACACCCAAGGCATTGCTTTGCTTTGCTTTAACTTACAAGTTAACAAGTTACAAATACCAGGCTGATGTATCAATTAAATACATTTTTATTTTTGTTGTATTTACGTAAATTCACTAACTGACTTTTGTTTTTGATGTTAGCAGAGCAGACTGATTGTTATCCAATTATATCTATGTGTTTGTTTTCATAGGTACGGTGACTCCTCAGACAACAGGTGAATTGAAGTTTAGATAATCTCTTAGTAATTTGTTCATGTTATTAACATATCAGTCATACAGTCGCTCTAGTTATTACTTCAAGATTATACCCATTTCCCCAGGATTGCTGCTAATACTGCTGTTTGTAATTGTTATATATATATATATATAGACCTACTTATATACAAAATACACAATTTACATCCTATGCCAGTGTGGAGTTTGCAGAGGTACCACACCCAAGGCATTGCTTTGCTTTGCTTTAACTTACAAGTTAACAAGTTACAAATACCAGGCTGATGTATCAATTAAATACATTTTTATTTTTGTTGTATTTACGTAAATTCACTAACTGACTTTTGTTTTTGATGTTAGCAGAGCAGACTGATTGTTATCCAATTATATCTATGTGTTTGTTTTCATAGGTACGGTGACTCCTCAGACGACAGGTGAATTGAAGTTTAGATAATCTCTTTGTAATTTGTTCATGTTATTAACATGTCAGTCATACAGTCACTCTAGTTATTACTTCAAGATTATACCCATTTCCCCTGGATTGCTGCTAATACTGCTGTTCATGATTGTTATATATATATATATATATATATATATTGACATGTATATATACAAAATACACAATTTATATCCTATGCCAGTGTGGAGGTTGCAGAGGTACCACACCCAAGGCATTGCTTTGCTTTGCTTTAACTTACAAGTTAACAAGTTATAATTACCAGGTTGAAAGGTGGTGTTTCACCGCCACCCTCTGGTTGCACTTGGAATGTGGTACAAAGATTACTGTGCTGCACCTGCAACGACGTCCAACGGTGATTTTATGGTGTAGAAAACAAGATCTTCAGGTGGTGTTACATTGCTTTTTAAATTAGAACTTTTGGACAGAAATAATTTTGACTGTCCCAGAAAGCAAAGCCAGTGAGCCTTTGAGAGAATGCTGTCTTTTCTAATGTTTTCAATGACATATGTTCTGTTCCTGCTATAACATGCCATAATGGCTGCTGGGAAAAAGGTTTATTTTGGTTGATCAGAATATTAGATTAAAAGAGTCCACAAAAACACAAATAACACAAAAAGCATATTTTGTATCAAACATTGGTATGATAGGTTAGGTGTGGTGATGTAGAAATGTACAAAAAAACACTATGGAAGGACATTCCATCTCTTCTTAAAAATGTGATGTCTTTTGTTCTTTCTAGGAACCCTCTACTTAATAACCGGAACAAGAAGCACCAGCACAGATGATGGAAGTTCTCCTAACATTCCCCTGCAACGACGATTTCTGTATTTCGGACGGCCGCATAATCAGATTTATGTATGTAAATATAATATTAGCAAATACAAAATTCATATCTTTTATGTTTTGTGGAGGAATCCACTTTTCATCCACTGGTTAGTAAATCACATGAACTGTGTTGTAAATGTGCAACAAATAAATTAATGAAGTTAATGAATAAATTGGAGAAGTAAAACAAACTGCACTATGTTATTAAACTAATACTACTTTATATTTGACTTCAACTGAAACAGGTATTAAAGAAGTACTGCAGTTAGGTTGTTGTCAATATATTGTTATAATAAGGTTATAAAGTACGAGCAATACATATGTTGATGGGTGTAGTAAATGTTACTAATTCTTCGTTAGTAAGAACTGGTTAACTTGTTTCCAGGTGAACCACAATGGACATCTGACCTTTAACTCACCTTGGAGAAGTTACACCCCTCAAAGGTTTCCACTGCATGGATCCAGGGACGTCATTGCTCCACTCTGGGTAGATTTAGACAACAGAGAGAATGGTCAGGTCTACTACAACCAATACACCAGTGGCAGCATCCTCCACCAAGCTACGCAAGACATTAATCGTTACTTCCCAGGATTGAGTTTCAATGCCAACTGGGTCTTTGTTGCAACATGGTATGAGGTGGCCTACTTTCCCACCACTGGAACAGTAAGTTATCTTGCTCTAAATGAGGAAACACATAGTGTATTTGACCTATTACAACATATATTTACTATAATAACCACAAGTAATTTTTTTTCAGAAAACAACAGTTCAAGCAGTCTTGATCTCTGGTGGCCAGTACTCATTTGTGCTGATGAATTATGGGATAATAGCCTCAACAACTCGAAATATACAGGTTAGAGGCATTACAATGATATGTGACTTACAATGTAGAAGTGGCCATGACTTACTTAAATCTCAATGCAGATGTGCAAAAACAAAAAATAAAACTACTTCTATTCACGTGACATGTATTTCCAGGCTGGATATGACACAGTGAACTCCACTCACCATTTCACCATCCCTGGATCATTCTCTAACAATGCATCAGGCAGTAACTCAAATTTCCGACTGAGCAGCAATGTCAATGTGCCCGGTCGCTGGGCTTTCCGGACGGACCATGGATCAAGAGGCTGTACTTACAATGGTAAGGTCAGAACCAGAGGGTGGTCAACATAGGTAGTTCTTTACAGTAATGTGGATATGTGATCACCACTCAATGGAGATATGTATTAAGTGTTTGTTGAATTAAATAAACAATGTCTTTTTTGCTGCAGACAGCTGAGTATAATGTCCATACTGGTATTACATTAGAATATGGTGACATATAATTGAATTGCATTGCAAGTTAAGTTTTTTCATTTCATGCCAAAGTAGTTCTCAAAAGGCAAGCGCTGACCACGACAATGTAATGTCTCAAGTTGAAGGCGGCTGGCGACTTTTCTTGCAAGGCATCCTCTTCTTTATCCCCTAATTTTTCTCACCGTTCTACTGTTTATTATAAAAACAAAGGCAAAATTGTCCACAAAGAATTCAAGTCAAATGCCTGATATTTTAAAAGTAATAGTGTCGACACATTTCAGTTTATTCCTTGAAGTTAACTTTTCCTTTCATTCTTCTGAAGGTGAATTCGTGCAGCTTGGTGACTCATTCTGGAGTGACAGTACCTGTGCACAGAAGTGCACCTGCACCTCAGCAGGCCTGCAGTGTCACAACCAACGCTGCTCCTTTTCCCAAATCTGCCAACCTACTGCCTTTCAGTTCACCTGCCAGACGGTGCGGAGAGGCACCTGCACCATTAGTGGTGATCCACATTACTATACCTTCGATAACAAAGTGTTTCGCTTCCAAGGCACCTGCACTTATGTTCTCTCTGAGCAATGTGGTCGTGGGATGCCCTACTATAGAGTAGAGGGCAAGAACGAGCATCGGGGCAGCACTCGTGTTTCCTGGACACGACTGGTCAAAGTGTTTGTCTATAATGAAACCATTGAGCTTGTCAAGGGACGTCGTGGTGCAGTTAAGGTCGGTATTCAGAAATAAGTCTCCACTTACTGTGATATTTTAATTTTGTTAATTTTTTTACAACTATGTCTTTGCTTGTTGGTGTGTTTACAGGTTAATGGCATCTTTGCAGACACTCCATTCTCTCTCAACAATGGCACGGTCCAGGTTTACGAGTCAGGTTTTTCTGTGATCGTCAGTACTGACTTTGGCTTGGAGGTGTCTTATGACACAAATTATTATGTTAGGATCAGGGTGCCCTACACTTACCAGAATGCAACATGTGGCCTGTGTGGAAACTTCAACAATGATCGCAGGGATGACTTTCGAACCCGCCAAGGAGAAGTTGTAAGCTCTGATGTGGATTTCGCCAACAGCTGGCAAGCATTGGGAGAAAATGAGACTGGTTGTGAGGCACAGTGTGGAGGTCTGAGCTGTGCGGACTGTACTGAGGCTCAGACAGCTTTATACAGCAATACTGCTCATTGTGGTATCCTCCAGAGCAGTTCTGGACCTTTTGCTGCTTGCCATCAACAACTTCCCCCACAGAACTTTTTGCAAAGCTGTGTTTATGATCTGTGTGTAGGAGAAGGATATCAACCCATTCTGTGTCAAGCCCTAAATGTGTATGCAAGTCGGTGTCAACAGAATGGTGTACAGCTGCCAAGCTGGAGGAGGCAAGGCTTCTGTGGTATGTCTGTCAGTCAAAAACATTATTTCATATAATCCTTGGGCTGTCATGATGTCAAGATACATCTTGTTTTCTTTTGTCTAGAAATCCAATGCCCAGCAAACAGCCACTTTGAGCCGCAAGGCACAGCATGTCCAGCTACCTGTGTCAGCCCCAATTCTACCTTCGACTGCCCTCTTCCTGTCCAGGAGAGCTGCATCTGCAATTCAGGCTACATACTTAGTGCTGGGGTCTGCATCCCTCATGCTGAGTGTGGCTGTAGCTTTGAGGGTCGCTACTACCGCTCTGGAGAAACTGTTATACTAGACGACGACTGTGGGAGACGTTGTAGCTGCAGTTATGGCTCCATGACTTGCCACTCCCATGGTTGCGGTCCACTTGAATCATGCCGTGTGGAGGAGGGAGAAAGAGGATGCAGACCTAACAGCTATGGAACATGCTGGATAAAAGGCCCAGTGTCATATCAAACATTTGATGGATTGACATACCTGTATCCTGGGGCGTGTCGATTGACCCTTGCCAAAGTAATGGGATTGTCTAGTTACCCACATTTTGTGGTGACAGCAGAAAAACTGCCCAGAGGCCAGCAGAGTTTTTCCAGTTTGCTAAAGTTTGAGGCAGAGGGAACACACGTGTCTATTGAGATGGCGAGCAGCAGAGTAGAGGTAAGTGATTGGAACTTTTTTGAAAAGACAGATTCCAATGTGATACATCCACCATTTTAAAAGTTAGGCATCTGAACTCTAATGAAGACAAATTTGACAAAAGGATTGCTGACGTGAGAAAGTTTAGTAATATGAATATTATTACAACTGTTTTAGGTTCTTTAATGATTTAATCGTTTCTTCTGAATATTTAATAGCGCATACTTTTGTTTAAATCTTGTGAACTACAAAGTAATTTGAACTACTATTCAAATGGCCCCTTAGGTTGACGGTCAGCGGATAAGACTACCATTCAGCTCGGCGTCCAACCGAATCCAAATCTACCACAGCAGCATTCACAGTATCATCATTCGCACTTCCTTTGGTGTAACTGTGCAGACAGTTTGGCCTCACTTTGTGCGTGTCACTGCACCTGGTATCTACAACGGTTCATTAGGTGGACTCTGTGGTAATTACAATGGCCAGCCACATGACGACTTCCGCACACCCAACGGCATTCTGGTCACCAGCCCTCAGGACTTTGGGGACAGTTGGCGGGACGGCTCCCTCGCTGCACAATGTGTGGAAAGTGTAAATCATGACTCTACAACAAATAACAATTCCCGTGAGAACTGTGGCATTCTTGGCTCACCACATGGGCCGTTTGCCCAATGCTTGGCCATGGAGGACTCCCAGCAGCATGTGAATGCATGTGTGGGGATCCTTAGAGCCTCTAGAGATCCAGCATCAGCACTATGTGAGGTCCTACGAGATTATGCCCTAATGTGTCAACAGCAGGGCGTTGCCCTTGGACGCTGGAGGAATGCAACTCACTGTGGTAAGCACTTTGCCCCCTTTTGGTGTGGGTTGTTTTGATATAATGTAAATGACTTTGCTTAATTAATTGATTTTTTCTTCTTCTCTAGAGCAAAACTGCCCCCAAAACAGCCATCATGAAGTCTGTGGAAGCTCTTGTCCTTCCACCTGCCCCAGCCTCTCTTTCCCTTTCATCTGTGACACTGTGTGCCAGGATGGGTGCCAGTGTGATGATGGTTTTATCCTTAATGGCAACCAATGCGTGCGACCTACAGCCTGCGGATGCCATCACCAAGGACGCTATCGGCGAGGAGGAGAGCGATTCTGGGATGGTGAGGAATGTCAGAGCTTGTGTTCCTGTAATGGCACTACTGGGGCAGTCCACTGTATCCCCAACGCCTGTGGTCCCCAGGAGTCCTGCCGTGTGGTGGAGGGTGAGTTTGGCTGCCATCCCAACCCTCATGGCACCTGCTCTGCCTCTGGTGACCCCCACTACCTCACCTTTGATCGCAAGGCCTATGACTTCCAGGGAACCTGCCGCTATGTTTTGGCGACCCTTTGTAATGCCACTCATGGGCTTCACCAATTTTCTGTGGAAGCTAAGAATGAGCCGTGGAGAGGGCAGCCAGTTTCAATCACAGCAGAAGTTTTTGTGAATGTGGGAGGCTATCGAGTGCACATGTCGAGGGAGAGCCGTGGTGTGGTACAGGTGAGTTACACAAATTCTGAACAGTTGGAGATATTCTTTCTCCTGAACTTTCTTCTGTTTTTAATCTATACTGGGTTTGCAACTATCATTTTTAAAAGCACCAAATAGTTGCAACAAAAATACAAATCTATGATTGTTAATCCAATTTTGTTTGTACATTGTTAAAGGTGAACGGAGTAACTAAAAACTTACCTATTCTCCTGAATGGAAGTCTTGCAATCTATGCAAGTGGATTTCGCACATATGTCAGTGCTGAGTTTGGCCTGAGGGTCATGTACGATGGATATAGTACAGTGTCTGTCTCTGTACCTCCAAGTTACAGGTAACTGCCATTTACTGCAGCCCATGTTTGAATGCTCTAGTTTACATTCTGAAAAAGATTTTATTTCAAATGTTTAAATCATTTAGCTTCAATGTTTAAACATATTTTTGACTCTGGGTGTATTTAATTATTGTCATCATTACAGACAAAAAACATGTGGACTTTGTGGAAACTTCAATGGAAATCCAAATGATGACTTCCACACCCCATCTGGAATGATGGTTACCACTCCACAGGAGTTTGGGACAGCCTGGAAAGTGGCAAGCAACTACACCTGCAGTGATGGGTGTGGCTCCTCCTGCCCACAATGCAACAATGAGCAACCTGCTAGAGCCCAATGTGAGGTGATTCAGGCATCTGACGGACCCTTAAGCTTCTGCCATGAGGAGGTGAACCCAGCGCCATATTTCAGTGACTGCGTGTTTGATGTTTGCGTGTCGGGAAGTGAAGGCCAAGATCTTCTGTGCAGAGCCATTCAGACATACGTCAGTGCCTGTCAGTCTGCTAATGTTCCAATCTACCCTTGGAGACAGAACACCACCTGCAGTAAGTCAACGAGTCAATGTGTTGTTTATCCACTATTTAAACAGCCTAGGAAACAATCAAAGAAGTCTCGACCTACTGCATCTACGTGTAGGCTATGTTAATTGACTGAATACTTTTCAACCATCTGACATGCATCATTTAATTCCTCTCTCATAAAGGACTTGAATGTCCCGCCAACAGCCATTATGAGCTGTGTGGTACCGACTGTGGTCACATCTGTGCCAGCAGCGTTGATGCCATCTGTGAGCAGGTTTGCTCTGAGGGATGTTTCTGTAATGAAGGTTTTCTCAGGAGTGGGACAAGATGTGTCCCCGTGGAAAGCTGTGGCTGTCAATATGACGGGTTCTACTATAATGTAAGTCATATAGCTCTAAATGGATAACAAACCAGATTTGTATCACTGTGCCCGAATAATTCATCTGACAGTCTCTGTGATTTCAGTCTTTGCACAAAATCATTTGACTTTGGTCAAGCAACTCTCTTATATCACAGATATCAGAATCCCTTTGTCTTCTTTTTTAATCAGCCAGCATCAGTGTGCTCAATAAAAAGCGATCCTCATTTCATTTGCCTAAAATTATCAAGTACAAGATATTTAGAAATACTGTTGACAGAGAACCAAATATTTGCTACTTTACTGTGCTACATATATTGTGTGTCACAACTGTCATTTTGTACCTTGACCAACTGTAGTTGTAGTAGTTTTAGTTTATTTTATTTTTGCATTTTATTAGTATTAAACCTGTTATACACAGCCCACAAGTTGTATAAATATATGTACATGAACATATTGCATAATTTTACAAAGAAAATAATTAAAGACAACACCATTTAAGAAAAAAGTCAGACAAGGAACGCAGACACATATCTCAGTTTTGGATTACTTTATCCTCTATTCTGCTGCGACTATTGAATTTCATGAAACAATGACGCAAAGCTGCAAGTTACAAGACTGAGTGATAACTTGGTATTCAAAAGTGACAAGTGATGTTCCAAGCAATGTAGCTATGTAACTATCGTTTTACAGTAAAAATATAGCAAATCACATGACAACAATTTAAAGGGCCTTTCTGACAGAACGTGACAAGTGTACTACGGCACTCTGAAGCCCATTATTCCCATGACAATTTCCTTATCCTATTCCCCATAGCAGTCTTTTTGTCTTATTATTGTACCACACATTGATTTTTATTGCATCTGTTTTTCTCACATGTTACAGGCTGGTGAATCCTTCTGGACAGAGGGTTGCTCCCAGCGGTGTGAATGCCATGCTCCCAATGACCTGCGCTGTTCTGCTGCATCTTGCACTTCTACACAAGAGTGCACCATCAGAAATGGCCAGCTGGGCTGTTTTGACGAGATGTCTACTTGCACTGTTACGGGCGATCCACACTACATCACCTTTGATAGGGCACTGGCCCATTTCCAGGGCACATGCTCTTACATCATTACTGAGAGTGTGAACCCCGGCATCAATGAAAAACACTTTCAGGTAGTAGCCACCAATAATCACCGTGGCAACAACCGTGTGTCATTTGTGTCAGCAGTGGATGTATACCTCTCAAATCAACTAGAGAGTGTGCATGTCAGGATTGGACCCAACAAAAGAGTAAAGGTAAGCTCTTCATTACTTGCAAGATGAAAAGCTTTCTGTATCTCTGTATTGTAAATATAATTACTAACAAGTGCCTCCTCCCTTCTTGTCCGTCTCTCTCTGATCTCTCCTCCTTCCAGGTAAATGGAAGTGAGGTGTCTATTCCCACCACTGTGGGAACATTAGCTCAGGTAGTAAGACAGGGAAGCTACATCGTGGTCGACGCCATTGACTTGAAAGTTCACTTTGACGGCCGGAGAACTTTACTGGTCAGACTGGCCCAATACCATCAAAATAGAGTCACAGGCATGTGTGGAAACTTCAACAGGGATCGTTCAGATGACAAAGTCTTGCCCAATGGCACTTTGGCACAAAATGACAATCACTTTGGACACAGCTGGAAATCCTCCACAAGCCAACCAGGGTGAGATGTTATGAAAAGAGCTTGCAGGGTTAACAATCCTTCACTACATAAAGAAACAACAATACACATATGACGGAAAAATATGTCAAAGTAAACAAAGTCAGCTCAAATCATCTCTTTTCTAGATGTGGATCCACTGATGGAGGGAGTGATGATGGATTGGATGACTGTCCCTATATGGAAGAATACTCTGAGCTCTGTAGTGTCATCACCAACAGTAGCGGTCCATTCAGTGCATGTCACCTGCACTCTGATCCACAGCCATTTTTCAGTTCCTGTGTCTATGACCTCTGCCTCTACACTCCAGCCAATAGCATGCTGTGTTCTGCAGTCTCCGCCTACGACAGCACCTGCTCTGTCTTGGAGTTAAACATCCCTGAGTGGCGCTCTGCTTTGCTGTGTGGTAAGTTTGCACTGGGCTTATGGACAGCCAAAATAATGAAGGAGAGATATAATCCTTAGTTTAACAGAACTTTAGCATTTGTCCTACTTGTGGAAAAAGGTTGTTTTTTACTTGTTTCGTCACTATTTGTCTCATCCTTTCACTACAATCTCCATAGCTGAGTCAGACCCCTGCGAACAGCTGGACTGCACAGAGTATGAGTGGTGTGGTGAGAAGCACGGTGTGTACGGCTGCTTCTGTGATGAGCACCACCTTCAGCCCAACAATGAGTGCTACGGTGAGGGCAGCTCCATTTAAAACACTGCTTTGTTTTATAGATCCCGGATGTGATATGTGTACCAGTGGCGGGCCATGCATTTTATACCTGGGCCTTCACTGCTGTCCAGCAGCTGAAATACCACCTTATAACCACATGATGGCACCACAGCTATTATTCATTTTTGAGGCTGTAACTATGTACATTTTCATATTAAACCGTTCAGTAATGAGTCGTTTGAATAATGCTAGAGCATTTAAAAAATGCAAAAACCTAAATTCAGGAAAATATAATGTTCTCAGCTAGTCTGGCTGTGGGATCCGCCATCATTCCTTAATGACAAGCCACGACCCAAAGAGATTATGATAGGATTTTACTTTCACAATTTGAACGTACTGCTCTGCAATGTCTTTCCTCGTCTCAGTCTCCTGTGTCATGGTGTGTGGTACATCTCGCTCAGTCAGAATGCCCATATTTGATTGGCTGAGCTGCATCACGTGATGTGATTCACTACCCTGCTGTTAAGTTTCGTTTCACAATAGTCACGTGCTCGCCCACTGACCAATCACAGCACACTCTGCACCTCGCGGCAGAGCTGCACATGGACACTGAGCGGCATGTAATGCTGATGTCATTATAAACCGGCTAGCAGGTGCTGACACGTCAAAGAATACGCCCAACATGTCAAACTAAAGATCTGATTGGTTGAACACTATGACAATCAACAATATCGTCCCCATTCACTTAAACTGCACTGGATGCACCTGAGACTCTGTCTCTGTTCTTACCTAGAGACACAGAGGTGAAATCTGATTGGATAAAAGCTCCACTTAAAACAAGCTGCACTGGAAGCAGAGCAACTGAGGAAGACAGTAGCTGTGCAATGAGAAAATAAGATAATGGGAAAAATATTTTGATAAATTATAATACATGTAGTGTATTTAAGAAAAATTATTAAATTATAAAATATATATAGCTTTGTGATTCTGTTTAGGCCAGCAGAGAAGGCCTTGCAGGCCCTGACGGCCTAAAAATGAATTAAAATACATATTGTTGTGTTTTTAAATGAACATATATGCACGTGAGAACAAACTGCTCTTAACTGCAACTCTTTATTAGCATAACTTCCTACTAACACGGTACAGACTACAGGTTCCATGCTCCCCTGGGTCCTAAGTCCCTCCTAGTACAGCTTCTTATCACCCTCTATGTACCAACGTACATAACAAATACCACACATATTACAATAATCAGCGTTGCATATGTGTCTGACAAAAATACCAAAAAAAGCAAAAAAGAAATGATCCATTTAAATTATTTGTTTTAGCCCCAACAACAACCGCCACCCCAACATCAACAACTGCTCCCCCAACATCAACAACTGCAGCCCCAACAACAACTGCCATAACAACAACAACCGCCACCCCAACAACAACAACCGCCACCCCAACAACAACAACTGCTCCCACAACATCAACAACTGCAGCCCCAACAACAACTGCCATAACAACAACAACCGCCACCCCAACAACAACAACTGCTCCCCCAACATCAACAACTGCAGCCCCAACAACTGCCATAACAACAACAATCACCACCCCAACAACAACAACTGCAGCCCCAACAACAACTGCCATAACAACAACAACAACCGCCACCCCAACATCAACAACTGCTCCCCCAACATCAACAACTGCAGCCCCAACAACAACTACCATAACAACAACAACCGCCACCCCAACATCAACAATTGTTGCCTCAGCAACAACCCAAGAGGGTAAATTCACATGTCACAATACAGTAGCAGAAGAAGTAGTCTAAAGGGGCAGGAAAGGGATAAAGATCATTCAGAACAATGAATACAGAAAAATGAAAAAGAAAAATAACTAAATGACTAAATTTGATACAAAATCAATACACATTTGAATAACACACAATTTACATCCTCTGCCAGTGTGGAGGTTGCAGAGGTACCACACCCAAGGCATTGCTTTGCTTTGCTTTAACTTACAAGTTAACAAGTTACTAACTGACTTTTGTTTTTGATGTTAGCAGAGCAGACTGATTTTTATCCAATTATAGCGATGTGTTTGTTTTCATTGGTACGGTGACTCCTCAGACGACAGGTGAATTGGAGTTTGTATAATCTCTTAGTAATTTGTTCACGTTATTAACATGTCATTCATACAGTTGCTGTAGTTATTACTTCAAGATTATACCCATTTCCCCTGGATTGCAGCTAATACCGCTGTTTAAGATTGTTATACATATAATTTGATACATTACAATTCTTAGGCAATATACATGACACAACTTGGCTGTGCAAGTATATAGATATGTGTGGTGGAGTAAAGAGTCAAGTAGTGAATATTAGACACTTAAACCATTTTTAGAAATTACAACCTCATATTATTTACAATCCTGGTTCAGAAGAAGGGAAAGAAGTAGAAGAGGACTTTTCAGTCTTTACAAACCATCAATACACTTCAGATATTTGATTTGACATTTGAGATGTGATCATTATTCATGGTCAATTTTTTCTCCCAATTTCAGTTCGGGCACTTCAATGTCAGACATGCACAGATCAGCAGTGTTCAAACACAACGCTAGTCACATGTTCCTCAGAGACGATGTGTGTAACAGCTTCCATTCAAGGTGGGCATTTCTTTATACCATGTTCTACTTTTGAGTGAAATAAATGTACTGCAGAGTTATGTGTTCTTTCTGTTAATATTGACGAACTCAACCTTTTATTTTGTAGCCACTTCATTTGGAACTCCAGCACAGCACATATTCAAGGCGTGTGCATCATCCTCCCTGTGTCCAGCCACAGGCTCTCAGACATTTTCAGCCAACTTGGGATTTTCGAGTGTAGTTGCATCTTTTAAGTGCTGCAACACAGATAATTGCAACACAGAAACTCTACTGTGTAAGTACAGATGTATAAATACCTCATTTAAGATGAAGAAATACGAAATAGACTTTGACATGCTTAAATTTTTTGAAGTTTAAATGTTCTCTCTTCGTCAAACTAATTATGTTCTTTTCTCTTTCAGTCCCTGCTGCTGAGACATATAACACCCTACAGTGTTTCACTTGTAACCCCATCACGTCTCAATGTACTTCTCAAGTACAATGTAGGGGGGAGGAGAACCGCTGCTTTCAAGCGAGTGGTGAGTCTTAATCATACGTGGTTTCCAAAAAGTATTTTACAACCTTAAAGTATCTCAAACCGACTACATGTGAGATCTGGAAAATCAACCAGTGGAGGAAAGTAAAGAAATACATGTCCTGAACTACTGTTCTATAGTATTTGTAGTATTTCTATGATGTGGTACTTAATACTTATAGTCCACTAAATATCAATGGTAATTATTGTACTTTTTACTGCACCACATTCATATGACAGTTATAGTGACTAGTTACTTCAAGAAAAGTCAATACACTTAAGTTTTGATGTTGTAATATTCCCAAAATGTTACATGTCATAATTCAATAGTATTCAAAGTACAGTAATAAACACGTGCGAAGTGAAAATACTTTTATTTCTGATATTTTAAGTATATTCTACATTGTGGTATTACTTATTTTAATCAATTAGCAAACTTAAAACAATGAAGGCTGTGTAGTTAAACGATGATTTTTCCTCTACAGTGACAAGTGGGTCCAGCACTTCTCCAGCTTTTGGCTGTGTATCTACAAATCTGTGTGCAGCTGCTGCAAGCCTGGGTAGCCTTCCTTTCATGCAAAGTGTTGGAAGCATAAGCAGTGGACCATCCTGTTGTGGGACCAGTTTGTGTAACACTGCCACAACTGGTCCCCTAACATCAACAACTGCAGCCCCAACAACAACTGCAGCCCCAACATCAACTGCCATAACAACAACAACAACCGCCATCCCAACATCAACAACTGCTCCCCCAACATCAGCAACTGCAGCCCCAACAACAACTGCCATAACAACAACCGCCATCCCAACATCAACAACTGCTCCCCCAACATCAGCAACTGCAGCCCCAACAATAACTGCCATAACAACAACCGCCATCCCAACATCAACAACTGCTCCCCCAACATCAACAACTGCAGCCCCAACAACAACTACCATAACAACAACAACCGCCACCCCAACATCAACAACTGTTGCCTCAACAACAATCCAAGAGGGTAAATTCACATGTCACAATACAGTAGCAGAAGAAGCAGTCTGAAGGGGCAGGAAAGGGATAAAGATCATTCAGAACAATGAATACAGAAAAATGAAAAATAAAAATGACTAAATGACAAAATTTGATATAAAATCAATACATATTTGAATAATACACAATTTACATCCTCTGCCAGTGTGGAGTTTGCAGAGGTACCGCACCCAAGGCATTGCTTTGCTTTGCTTTAACTTACAAGTTAACAAGTTACAAACTGACTTTTGTTTTTGATGTTAGCAGAACAGACTGATTTTTATCCAATTATATCTATGTGTTTGTTTTCATAGGTACGACGACTCCTCAGACGACAGGTGAATTGGAGTTTGTATAATCTCTTAGTAATTTGTTCACGTTATTAACATGTCAGTCATACAGTTGCTGTAGTTATTACTTCAAGATTATACCCATTTCCCCTGGATTGCAGCTAATACCGCTGTTTATGATTGTTATATATATAATTTGATAAATTATAATTCCTAGGCAATATATATGACAAAACGTGGCTGTGCAAGTATATAGATATGTGTGGTGGAGTAAAGAGTCAAGTAGTGAATATTAGACACTTAAACCATTTTTAGAAATTACAACCTCATATTATTTACAATCCTGGTTCAGAAGAAGGGGAAGAAGTAGAAGAGGACTTTTCAGTCTTTACAAACCATCAATACACTTCAGATATTTGATTTGACATTTGAGATGTGATCATTATTCATGGTCAATTTTTTCTCCCAATTTCAGTTCGGGCACTTCAATGTCAGACATGCACAGATCAGCAGTGTTCAAACACAACGCTAGTCACATGTTCCTCAGAGACGATGTGTGTAACAGCTTCCATTCAAGGTGGGCATTTCTTTATACCATGTTCTACTTTTGAGTGAAATAAATGTACTGCAGAGTTATGTGTTCTTTCTGTTAATATTGACGAACTCAACCTTTTATTTTGTAGCCACTTCATTTGGAACTCCAGCACAGCACATATTCAAGGCGTGTGCATCATCCTCCCTGTGTCCAGCCACAGGCTCTCAGACATTTTCAGCCAACTTGGGATTTTCGAGTGTAGTTGCATCTTTTAAGTGCTGCAACACAGATAATTGCAACACAGAAACTCTACTGTGTAAGTACAGATGTATAAATACCTCATTTAAGATGAAGAAATACGAAATAGACTTTGACATGCTTACATTTTTTGAAGTTTAAATGTTCTCTCTTCGTCAAACTAATTATGTTTTTTCTCTTTCAGTCCCTGCTGCTGAGACATATAACACCCTACAGTGTTTCACTTGTAACCCCATCACGTCTCAATGTACTTCTCAAGTACAATGTAGGGGGGAGGAGAACCGCTGCTTTCAAGCGAGTGGTGAGTCTTAATCATACGTGGTTTCCAAAAAGTATTTTACAACCTTAAAGTATCTCAAACCGACTACATGTAAGATCTGGAAAATCAACCAGTGGAGGAAAGTAAAGAAATACATGTCCTGAACTGCTGTTCTATAGTATTTGTAGTATTTCTATGATGTGCTACTTAATACTTACAGTCCACTAAATATCAATGGTAATTACTGTACTTTTTACTGCATTACATTCATATGACAGTTATAGTGACTAGTTACTTCAAGAAAAGTCAATACACTTAAGTTTTGATGTTGTAATATTCCCAAAATGTTACATGTCATAATTCAATAGTATTCAAAGTATAGTAATAAACACGTGCAAAGTGAAAATACTTTTATTTCTGATTTTTTAAGTATATTCTAAATTGTGGTATTACTTATTTTAATCAATTAGCAAACTTAAAACAATGAAGGCTATGTAGTTAAACGATGATTTTTCCTCTACAGTGACAAGTGGGTCCGGCACTTCTCCAGCTTTTGGCTGTGTATCTACAAATCTGTGTGCAGCTACTGCAAGCCTGGGTAGCCTTCCTTTCATGCAAAGCGTTGGAAGCATAAGCAGTGGACCATCCTGTTGTGGGACCAGTTTGTGTAATACTGCCACAATAACTGCTCCCCCAACATCAACAACTGCTCCCACAACATCAACAACTGCAGCCCCAACAACAACTGCCATAATAACAACAACCGCCACCCCAACAACCGCCACCCCAACATCAACAACTGCAGCCCCAACAACAACTGCCATAATAACAACAACCGCCACCCCAACAACCGCCACCCCAACATCAACAACTGCAGCCCCAACAACAACTACCATAACAACAACAACCGCCACCCCAACATCAACAACTGCAGCCCCAACAACAACTGCCATAATAACAACAACCGCCACCCCAACAACCGCCACCCCAACATCAACAACTGCAGCCCCAACAACAACTGCCATAACAACAACAACCGCCACCCCAACAACCGCCACCCCAACAACCGCCACCCCAACATCAACAACTGCAGCCCCAACAACAACTACCATAACAACAACAACCGCCACCTCAACATCAACAACTGCAGCCCCAACAACAACTGCCATAATAACAACAACCGCCACCCCAACAACCGCCACCCCAACATCAACAACTGCAGCCCCAACAACAACTACCATAACAACAACAACCGCCACCCCAACATCAACAACTGCAGCCCCAACAACAACTGCCATAATAACAACAACCGCCACCCCAACAACCGCCACCTCAACATTAACAACTGCAGCCCCAACAACAACTGCCATAACAACAACAACCGCCACCCCAACAACCGCCACCCCAACATCAACAACTGCAGCCCCAACAACAACTACCATAACAACAACAACCGCCACCCCAACATCAACAACTGCAGCCCCAACAACAACTGCCATAATAACAACAACCGCCACCCCAACAACCGCCACCCCAACATCAACAACTGCAGCCCCAACAACAACTACCATAACAACAACAACCGCCACCCCAACATCAACAACTGCAGCCCCAACAACAACTGCCATAATAACAACAACCGCCACCCCAACAACCGCCACCCCAACATCAACAACTGCAGCCCCAACAACAACTACCATAACAACAACAACCGCCACCCCAACATCAACAACTGCAGCCCCAAGAACAACTGCCATAATAACAACAACCGCCACCCCAACAACCGCCACCCCAACATCAACAACTGCAGCCCCAACAACAACTGCCATAACAACAACAACCGCCACCCCAACAACCGCCACCCCAACATCAACAACTGCAGCCCCAACAACAACTACCATAACAACAACAACTGCCACCCCAACATCAACAACTGCAGCCCCAACAACAACTGCCATAATAACAACAACCGCCACCCCAACAACCGCCACCCCAACATCAACAACTGCAGCCCCAACAACAACTACCATAACAACAACAACCGCCACCCCAACATCAACAACTGCAGCCCCAACAACAACTGCCATAACAACAACAACAACAGCCATCCCAACATCAACAACTGCTCCCCCAACATCAGCAACTGCAGCCCCAACAATAACTGCCATAACAACAACAACAACCGCCATCCCCACATCAACAACTGCTCCCGCAACATCAACAACTGCAGCCCCAACAACAACTGCCATAACAACAACAACCGCCATCCCAACATCAACAACTGCTCCCCCAACATCAACAACTGCAGCCCCAACAACAACTACCATAACAACAACAACCGCCACCCCAACATCAACAACTGTTGCCTCAACAACAACCCAAGAGGGTAAATTCACATGTCACAATACAGTAGCAGAAGAAGCAGTCTAAAGGGGCAGGAAAGGGATAAAGATTATTCAGAACAATGAATACAGAAAAATGACTAAATGACAAAATTTGATACAAAATCAATACATATTTGAATAATACACAATTTACATCCTCTGCCAGTGTCGAGTTTGCAGAGGTACCGCACCCAAGGCATTGCTTTGCTTTAACTTACAAGTTAACAAGTTACTAACTGACTTTTGTTTTTGATGTTAGCAGAGCAGACTGATTTTTATCCAATTATATCTATGTGTTTGTTTTCATAGGTACGACGACTCCTCAGACGACAGGTGAATTGGAGTTTGTATAATCTCTTAGTAATTTGTTCACGTTATTAACATGTCAGTCATACAGTCGCTGTAGTTATTACTTCAAGGTTATGCCCATTTCCCCTGGATTGCAGCTAATACCGCTGTTTATGATTGTTATATATAATCAAAATAATGAATGAGAGATAACAGAACTTTACCATTTGTCCTACTTGTGGAAAAAGGTATTTTGTTACTTGTTTTTTTCTGTTTCATCACTCTCATCCTTTCCCCACAATCTCCATAGCTGAGTCAGACCCCTGTGAACAGCTGGACTGCACAGAGTATGAGTGGTGTGGAAAGAAGCACGGTGTGTACGGCTGCTTCTGTGCTGAGGACTACCATCGGCCCAACAATGAGAGCTACGGTGAGGGCAGCTCCATTGTTTTATAGATCCTGGATGTGATATGTGTAAGATGAGTAGTAGAAATTGCTTCGTAGTACAACGGCACTGTTTGTGAAATATACACCAACGTAAGACCACAGAACAATAATATCCACTCGGGTGTCGGTTTATCATCGTTCTTTTGCCATCATATCCAATCCCAGAGCTTAGAATTCAGTTTGTGCACGACTGACGGCATGTGGAAGCTAAAGATTACGGTTCATACCAATTCACTTTTAAATTCTGCGTCAGTTTTAAATGAATTCAGCCAATCTGAATGGCACCCCTGAACAAATCTCAGCCAAGGCTCATGGGTATTGCAGTAATGTGAACCGTGCACAATGCCAAAATGAGAGACGAAACATGATTTCATGGAAACAGCATTAAAATGATTTAAATGGTCAATATAAACCTATAGGATTGTTACAATATCTGTGAGTCACAACTCTGTGGGTTTGTCACTATGAGCAACACCTTTCAAATTACATATATAGTAGTTATTTAATCCAGGAAAATATTGATTAGTGCAGCTTTAACTATGAGATTAGCTACAAACACTACAGAACTTTAAAAAAATCTCTCTCTCTCTCTCTCTCTCTCTCTCTTATTTATTTATATATACACGTAGACTCGTCCATCAGTTGTTCCAGT
Organism: Anarhichas minor; assembly: GCF_050575085.1. Lineage (NCBI taxonomy): Eukaryota > Metazoa > Chordata > Actinopteri > Perciformes > Anarhichadidae > Anarhichas > Anarhichas minor. The sequence goes on from NW_027466463.1 coordinate 12,465,581, forward strand.
AGTTCAGGCACCATGTCTTTGTCGCGCTGCCAGCTGTTTGAAGCTGGCTTCCACTCCAGCGCCCTCCACCTCCGAGATGACTCCTGCAATGGGACCCTCCAGGACGGACGACTGGTGTTCCGCTTTAACAATGACGACCATCTGTGTGGGACAGCTCTCAGGGTACAGTCCATTTTAGACGTTAATGTGCTCCATCAGACATATTACAAGTACAAGCAACTTACTTAAGTTTACCATTTTGTCATTTCAATTTTAAGAGCAACGGAACCCATTTCGTCTATGAGAACACCATTCAGGGCGACGTGGACCCTCATGGAGGGCTAATCAACCGCCAGAGGAACATTAATTTGCGTTTCTGGTGTGAATACCTTCTGACCCAGGCCCTGTCTATGGATGTGGGCATCAACCCTGTAGAGAGGTAACAATAACAACACCATCTACTTTACATGTTTTATGCTAACTAAATACAATTACCACAATCCTTGTTAAAGTGAACATATGTCCATAGTGATACGTCATGACGTATGTTTCAATATTTATGTTTTCAATAACAGTACCATATATTAACAGTGCTACATCTGCACCTCAAACCTTTTTTGAGTACTTATCTTCTGCGACAGTGATGCTCGATGATGACAAAGACTGAAAATAGTTAGTTATAATTTATCCCTTTGTTGTCATAAATGTTGTGTAATTTCTCCACTACCCACATTCTGCACCCAATGCATTCAATAAACTTGCCATTTCAACCAACAATACGAAAAAAAGTTAAAAGAAAAGAAAAAAAACTGTCCCTGTTCTGTGAATGTGTCAACAAGACGTTGTTACCAAGAACTAGCCAGTGAATTGGTCCTTCTCAAGTGCAATCAACTTCTTTGTTGTTTTTTTCGCAGCATTGTGAGAAAGAAGCTTCCATCAGGCCATGGACAGTATCATGTGAGAATGATCCCCTACCAGGACGCTGGCTTCCGCTACCCCCTGGCCAGTGGCAGCAACATAGAAATGGAAGTTGACCAGAGGCTATATGTGGAGATTCGGACAGAAGGAGTCGATGCAAGGCAGATCTCCACCATTGTGGACTCTTGTTGGGCCACGCCAGTCAACCTAGCCAGCTACCCTGTCCGCTGGGATCTCATACATGAAGAGTAAACAAGCTATTGCAACTTCATGTAGTTTAGCATTCTGATCACTGGTTCTTGATTACCCAGAAAATGATTTACTCTAGAAGGGCCTCTCTTCACTCGCTCCACCCTTCCTCACTTTCACAACTTAACCCTGTTTATTTTATAGTCCAGCTGGTAACATTGTAACTTCTATCTCCCTCCAGGTGTCCTAACCCAGCAGATGGTACAGTAGAGCTGGTTGCGAACGGCATCTCCACTGTGGCCCGATTCTCCTTCAATATGTTCACCTTTACTAACTTTTCATCCATCTACCTGCACTGCCAGGTCCACCTGTGTCTTAAGAGACACAGCAACTGCACTGCTGTAAGTGCTACTGTGTTTGTGTGCGTTCGTAATGAGTTTGGATAGATTATTAAAAGGTGCGTTAACAGAAACCTCTAATGGTGTTTTCCTGCAGCACTGCTACCCAGGCCACCACAACCGAGTTGCAAGGGACGTATCCCAGCATGCCATGACGGGCATCTCACTAGGACCACTTACCATGCCGCTCAATAGGAAAGGTAAAACCCTCTTCTCTCCTCATGACTTTTGCTCTTTTGATAACACTAATCTTGATGCATACATTTTATGTACTCTAAACTTTAATTCTTCTCTTACAGCCAGAATGGTGAACCCGAGCAGTGCCTCAGGCCAGTTGGCCTCACTGGTGACCCTGCTAGTCAGTTTGCTGACAGCCAAAACTCTGGTGTAGGGCGTTAAAAGATGATCCATATTCTAAAATCACTCAACATACATTTGCTTTTAGATTGTGTTTCTATTCGAGAGGCCTTTTCCTTGTGTTGTGTTCTGTTTTTGTGGTCTGCTGAAAATTGAAGTAATTTTGCTGTATAACCGTAAATGTGCAGCATACTGAAGCTGAAATCACTTGCCTTTTGTTGTTTTCACTATATAAGATGTTTATCGAGTGTATCCTTTGGTTCTTTGTCGGGGTTCTAATCATTAGATTTCTATCATATAAGAAGTAACCAACCATGTATAATGAAGGTTGAAAATATAAATAAAGTTTCTCAATGCATGGAGTATGGATCTCATTTTCTATTGTCCTTAGAAGGTTGTGTGATGCTGCAAGCTGCCAGCATCACTTAATAATTGAATCAACAATGACCAGGTTATGTTAAGATCTGAAAGGGAATAGAAATCTGCACTAATACCTATAATACCAAAAATATAGAAAGAGAGGGAGATAGATTGTTCACAAACAAATTTCATCCAAGAATAAAAATGCTGGTACGAAAATCTGTGTATCAATGAAGCAAAAGTGTTGCAGTAAAACACATAATACACATAATTCCCATAATTTACTACTGTTACGACCACATTAAACTATTTTCTCTTGGTTTTGGAGGGGGAAGAGGAGAATAGTTCGTCACAAAGCAGCAGACAGGATAACACCAGATTAACATGGACCAGGATGGGGTGAATGTTGGTTTGTTGTCTGCTGCAATTAATGAGCTTTACAGAATTCCCACTATATGGCGTGATTAGGGATCACCTAGTTTTGGCCTCTGCAATGCAAGGCCTCATCGTTGGCTGCATGCAGTCGTCCACTGTGGCTCCCTCAGGTTGGCACAAATGACTGTGGTACACAGGAGTAATCGCCCGCTCCCATTACAACTCCCGGGGGGAGGGGGGTTTGCTCCTTGGCTTCTTTGTACGGTTAGGAGTCTGGGTGTGGATCTCACTCTTTTCAATATCCCACTTTGATCTGACTCCAATCCCTGACAGCTGATACTGTAGCTGAACCTGACACTCCGCGCTGCCTCTGAACAAATCTGGAAAGATAAGAAGAGAATAGGATTGAGACGGGCAGGCCTGGATTGCAGAGTATCTGTTGTTTTGTGTGCCAGACAGACATGATGACCCTCCTGGTTAAACTCAGCTCACGAGGTCACGGCCCATACCTAAGAGGAGGGAATGCCCTGAGGGTTAACAAGTGTCTCTTGGTGTTATTGTCACTTTCATCTCTTTACATGGATGCATAAAATCCAAGTTGGACATGATGGTGATATGGGATTGCGATCATCATCTGTATGAGTGTGGTATATTTTCAGGCCTTACACAGTACAGCGAAGACCCCAAGTGTATTTGTCTTAGATGAAAACCAGATGTGCAGGAGACCAGGGGCAGAAGGGTGGATGTGTAGAATGAGGGGGCCACATACATTCTCTTTATGTTCCGCCCAGATGTTGCATGACATGTACCCTATATAAAGATGAAGCGAGCGCCCTAGAAGGGGGGACTTTCGGATTCGACTTGAGACCTCCGGACGATCTAGACGTCCGTAATGGCATGTGTTGCTTGTTTGTATTAAACTTTATTATACCAGCAAGAACAGTGTCCACGGAGCATCCTTCCTCATCACTTCAACAGAACTGCCGCATACAAGACACGACATGAGGAAAACTGGAACAGGACTGCTTCATCACTGAGCAACTGCCGTGCTGCTCAGCTGCAGAGCGCTCAGTACTGCCACTGGTGGCCAGAAGATGTGGCCAGAAGATAGGCTTCTAGTGCTACACATGAACGTCTTCGAGTCTTTGGGGTTGACCACGCTTTGACGCTCCAGATCAAACTCCACCTCTTTCATCGGTGGGACGAGGCTCACGAAAAGTTGCCCACACCTGTGGAGTTGGGGCGGAAGTAGACTCCAAGAGAGCCGTTCCCGTGATCCACAATCTTGCCCATTATCAGCAAATTCTGTTTGATGGTTTTGATGTTTGAGTAAAAGTCGCCCCAGCTTAACGTTCTGGAGAATTTAGACGTTGCTTGGACTTTCATGATGGGACGAAGCTTTATCTTTGAGGACGGGTTGGTGTGTGACTGGGAGTTTCCTCCAAGTATTTCCAGAAGTCCCTGCTTTGAAAGAGGAATTAGAGGACTGATGGGTAGCTTGGTGCTCTGAATCAAACTTCTAGTTTGACGCGCCCAGTCTTTCTCTGAAGAAGGGTCTTGGTCTCTGTTGAGTTCAGTCGATGCCCTCTTGCTGATGGTGAAGTTGGCATGATGTTGCCCAAGAACCAACTATACAGACAATTTTGGAGAGAAATCATTAAAGTGGAAATAAATGAATAAGAATGATCAGGGATTCAGTGAATACTCACTCTAATTCTCCAAGAATATCTGTTCAATGTTATTACATTTTTAATCTGGTTGATGATCTAACTAAACAAATTTAGATTAAAATGCATCATATTTAAACAGCTTATTGGGTATGTTGGCATGTAAACTGCAAAATACCCACTTTACAGAAATATATGGTGGCATACAAATTATTATTTAGATGTAAAATGTAGCAGAAAAATAAACCAAGACTTAAAATGCATAGATGGCTCACAACTACACTTCTTGAGTACTTTCCACCGTCTTGCTCAATGTTTCTCCAGTCTAGTTCTTTTACTTACCGAACAAAAGGCTCCTTCCAGAAGTATCCAAACAAAGCACTGCCTGGCAAACATCTCCATAGTGCAGCAATTCCTGTCTTAAGATCCATCCACTTTCACCTGAACTTTATTCAGGCCGAGTTAAATTTTGAAATTCCATGTGGAACAGCTGATAGAGACACAGTAAACCTTCTGAGAGCTGCACGGTCCACTCACAGCACACAGTCTGGGAGGCTTGGTCAGAACTCGAGGTTTTTAACACTCAGTTTTGCTGTGAATGGCTGCTCTCTCTCTCTCTCTCTCTCTCTCTCTCTCTCTCTCTCTCTCTCACCCCCTATCTCCATCCCTCTCTCTCAACCCCCCCCCCCCCTCTCTCTCTCTCCCTCTCTCCCTCCCCCCCTCTCTCTCTCTCACCCACACAGACCCTTTCATTTAAGGATATGCAGTGTTAACAGTCTCACCCTGATGTCCTGCCTGTTGTCCTCCCTCCCCTCTCTTTGTCACTGAAAAATGTCTTGCATTATGTTTTGGGTGATGAAATAATTCAATTGACACTTTTTTAAATGAGAATTATATTTTGATTCACGAGGCAAACTCATCAAAGATAATGTGATACTGCCACCCCATGGTCAGATAGCAAACTGCAGTCTGAGCTGAAATAGAGGAGCCAAATTAGATCCCATGACACTACATCATGAATAAATCCCCTGAAAACTTGGTAACACCGAGTTATGACATACTATGGCATTTTACATGATGATGATGATATAGTATGCGAGTCATTTTTTGGGAGCTGTGTTTTTGTATCAGTATCTGATTTGCCACTAAATAACAATAAAGTCTCTGAAAAACAAACATCAGCAAATACAGACACTTTAGTCCCCGCTGTGCACTAGAGGTCACAATTAGCGACAAAACATAGTGAAAAGGAGAAATTAAATCATGAGGTCACCAAAAGAATACCCTCCACTGCTCTAGTGTATTTAGAGATTCTGTTTATCTGTTAATCTGTAAAGCATATACTCCTAACTTAGCATGCAGCAATTACAAAACACATAATGCAATACTTCAACAGAGAAAAGGTGAATATAAAGTGTGAAACATTGTCCGCCACATTCAACAAGGGTTCCCTGTTCTGCAGGTTCTAGTCCTGAGAGCGAACAAGAAATCATTGGACAGGTCACACCAAAGGAAATCAGGCCATTGCTTTGACAACAGATGTTAGTTTGTGGCTTAATCACAATATTGGAATAAAAAATGTTGATAAATTGCCTTTTGGAACAAGTGTCTGGAAACTTATTTCAGTATATTTCAGTATTTTGTCCTGAGCACAATTTGATAATCTTCATTGTTTTGAATAGACAACGTGGCATGGTTAGTGTTGAGGAGGAAGTATGAACTAACACTGTATAACTCATCATTCTATCAGTGCAGTCCCAAATGGGTGAATGAAAAGGACAGCATCACCAGGTAATTTAATTAATTGGAGCGTAATCAGTGTCATTAGACACACCTAGGCGTGGTGTGCCCAATCCATTAAAGCTTGAGCAGCGCCAGTAATTTGTGGGCAGATCTCCTCTCATCACAGACCTTTGTTGTAACTTTTAATTTTCTTTTTCTTTGCTGTCACAGCACCACACCCATGCTATATTTACCCACATTATCGTGCAATTGGACAGTAAATTAAACTGGAAAAAGAACACTGATACTGTAATTAAAAAGGCTCAGTCAAGACTTCTCTTCTTGAGGAAAGAAACTAAGATCCTTTGATATCAGCAGAAAGCTTCTTCATGCTTTTTACCAGGGGATCTTAGCCAGTGTCCTCTTCTATGCTGTGCTCTGCTGGGGGGGGGGCATCACTGTGGATGATAAAAACAGGATCAATAAGATCATCAGAGAGGCTGGCTCAGTGATTGGCCTTACCCCGGACTCACTAGAGGTCATTGTAGAAAAGAGAACAAGGGCCAAGTTAAAAACGATTGTTTCTTTTGAAGGCCATCCATTACACTGTTTTTAATGGACTCAGAAGCTCATTTAGTGAGAGACTCAGGATGCCTCAGTGTTCTACTGAACGACTCAGAAGGTCTTTCATTCCAGCAGCAGTTCGATGTTTTAATACCTTTAGATGTGGTTTTTGGATTTAGCGTCTTTCTGATGTCGATCATGTTTCATATGGCATTTTCTGGTGTTATTTATTCTTTGTAATGTGTTTTTTGTCTGTTGTGCTCTGTGGACTGTGTCTATTGTTGTCTGTATGAGTTTTTTGGTGGCAAATGAGTTTCCCCACTGGGGATTAATAACGTTTTCTTATCTAATCCACTTCTTTCACTTCTTTCACTTCTCACTTTACAGATTTCTCCCATCCGTTTATTTTACTTATATTGATTCACTTTATGATTAATAAACCATTACATTTGTTAAGTATACTCGTGTGTCCCCCGTTTTTGTTACAGTTTTAGAGCATTTTTGCAAATGCATTATTTCTAATTCCAACTATTGGAATTATTAGTGTTGCAATGTAACTGATAATATAATGAAATCCTTTATGTTCGGTAAGCAGATCTGAATTGGCATGTCACATCATGTTGCCTCAGCTGCTTTTGGGGATGAGGACTAAGTAGTTTCAATCAAATATCATTTCATTTTTGCATGTATATATGTTATCTTGTGTTATATTTTTATTGACATTTTGGAAATATAAGTTTGACTTAAATTCTTTGGTGTTGGGGAAGTTTCTAGTTGTATCTGTTTATATGTGCATCATTGCTTCATTTTTGTTGCAGGCATGGTGGATCCCCAGAGCTTTGGTAAATTGAACTCCAGATGAACCTAGATTTTTCTTTGGTTCACATTTTTTTTTCTTGCGTTTTGACATTGTCTGAAGGTAGGGATATAGACCTCTCTGTTACAACATATGTGCTATACTGTTAAGTTTTGAGATTGTTGCGGGTTTGGTTTCTATAGTAATTCTCGCAATATTCCATCCCTCATTGGGCATATTAGTCGGGATATGAAAATGCACCTGATAGTGTCTGATTACTAATTTCTGTGTAAACAAAGCTTCTGTTGCATTCCCTCTAAGTGTGTCATTAAAACTTGATACTTAGTTTTTGGTTTGTGAAAAAACTAACACCACCCTGCTTTGAATCTTGGAACACAGCCCACATACATGATTCAGCAAAACAATATATGAAAACTGTGACTGCTTCCTTATCTGTCATTTCATCATTTACTGTAACATTGTTTACGGTAAACACTACAATGGAAGGTCCTGAGTGAGGAATGACTACGGTTAGGATAGCTTATTGATCAGGGGATAGGAAGTCCAGATGCAGAATCGGGCGAACAATCCGTTCAAGCATCAACTTCTACTTCCTTATAATAACTGTTGTTTTACCACTAATGTCATCCTCTGTATCGATTGTCATTCTTGAGATTACATTTTTCAAAAAGTAATGAGACATGGATGAAATAAAAGCTTTTAATTGTTTTTCAAATGTGTAAGTAGCTGTAAGATAAAGAACAAATCATGCGACTAGATTAACCCATGATTGTTAGGATCCCTGTCTGCTCCTAGTTTGTGCTCCTCTGTTTTCCCCCTGTCTGTTTTGTTATTGTGGGCCATGTGCTTATGTTTTGTTTTTGTGTCAGCCAACAGTTTCCACCCCCGTGTTCCGCCCACTTCACGCCTCTCTCCTTAGGCTCAGCTGTGGCTCATTCCAGTGATCGCCGCTGGCTGACTTAAATACCTCGGCGTTTCACCGGCGCGTCGTCAGTCCGTCCGGTTACCAGTCTGGTCACGTAAGGCTGAACACCGATTCAGTGAAGATCGTAATCTGTTTGTTTTTCTGTTCCTTCAGTATTGAGTGCGGTTGAGCTTCCCTCCCTACTCCGGTGGAGAAAGAGGAGTGACTTTAATTTGCTGGACAGTTAGTCTTTGTTTTTTGTTTGTTCATTCTTTGACTCCTCCTGCACATTTAAATAAAGTCTTGGCTGGAGTAAAACTGCTGTGTGTGTGCGTGCGTTTGGGTCCACTAACTACACTACCCCATAACAATGATAGCCTTTATTGTCTTGAAATCACTGTGGTTGAGTGTTTGTTGATTTTATGCTGCATGCCAACACTCCTTCATCTTGCACATTTCAAACAGTCACATTGTTGAAGTGCATTTTAAGTACCTCAACCTATTACACATTGTTTCTTTGTATGGATTGGTTTTCCAGTTAGTTACACACCTACTTAAACCATTCAGATTCACTGGCAGGTAGTTAATGGTGTGACTGTAAAAGGGGAACACATTTTAAAGATTCCTGCGTGTTATTCCTATGACCTGAGCCTCCCATCCATTGTCTATTGAGCAGCATCAGACTTTATACTAATTATAGATTTACTTCTCTGGTTTCTGGCTTTGAGAGAGTCATGTTCATAAATAATGATTGAAATGATTGAACTTCTCTAGACCATGAAAATAACATATTGGTATTCTTAAGTTAATTTAGATGATGGTATCCTTTACTTTTCTAATGAATAAACTGGGTTACTTTTAACTAAACTAGAAATAAACAAAAAAGGGAACTGAATGCTGGACTAAACATATAGAAGATATATAAACCTACTGATAAGTTATAATAATAACTTCACAATCATTGCACTCCTTTTTCAAAAGAACTTAAAAGAACTGATACGGTTAAATGGATGGCGACCGAAAGATAATAGAACGTTTGTGTCAGGATCCCTGTCAGACCAGACACCTCCCATTGCCACACAGCTGCAGCCACTCCAGCCAATTCCCTCCTGCAGCCTGACACACCAGACTCAGGTCCCACTAACGATTCCCCTGGCAATATATAAACTCTGGTCCTGCAGTCTGGGGTTGTCAGGTCGTACCGTCTTTCACCCGATTCAACCCCGTTGCATCTTCTCCCTCGAGCGCTTGCCTCCGGTGTCCGTCGGTCCGGGAATCCCCCGTGCCCTCTGTGTTTACGGACTACTCACCGCCGCTCTGCCCTCCGTTGTGTTAGCGGACTACACACGCCGTCAAGCTGCCAGCTCTCCAGTGTCGAGCCACGGGACATCTCACCGTCAAGCTACCAGCCCTCCGGTGTCGAGCCACGGGACATCACACCGTCGAGCTACCAGCCCTCCGGTGTCGAGCCACGGGACTCACACCGTCGATCTGCTCTCTGGTGTCGGACCACGGGCTCCACACCTTCACACACCTTTCTGTCCTCTCTACTCTGGCTAAATAAAGTCTGTTTCACCATACTCTGTCTCCTGTGGTCTTGCGTTTGGGTCCTATCCGTGAAATCCCGTGACAGTTTGTTTGCTTATTGTCTTTTATTGAAAATCCTTTAAATAATTGCAGAATTGTTATTCTCACCCATCAAGAAGGCTACTATGACACCCTCACTGCAGACCCCTCAAACAAATCAATCATTTTCTATGATCATGCACCAGCCAGTAAAGGTCTGCGTGCATTTTTTTTACGAGGGTAACAATATCATTTGAGATACAACAATAATTAATACTCCTTTGAAGCAAGTACTGTAACGGTAAAAATATGTGTTAACATGTTCTCTGCATAAAGTCTCTGTATGAAACATCAGCATAAGCGTAAGAGGAAGCACCTGTTGTCACCTAAAACATTTCCATATTAAGCAATAGCTTAAGATGAGGCACCTGCTGTGCAGTTTCCTGTTTTGCAGAGGAAATATACCAGACATGATGCACACATGACTTGCCCCCCCCTATTTTTCTGTCTCCTTTCTCTTTCTGATGGTATAAATAAACATGTACGGAGAACTGTTCCGGGGGGTGCTCACTCACAGTTACTGCAATACGTGGCTGTGAAGAAGCACATGCGAACAGGTAATTAATTGATTTTATTTTAAAATAAGATATTAATTTTAAACTGCCTGCTTGATATTGTTAGCATTTTCCAAATACTGTATATATATAAAACTCCAGAATTTCTTAACTTTCTAAGATATGTCTTTTTTACATGTATGACAATTTTGTGTATGATGGGCATTTTAATGTATATCTTGATCAACAGGAATTTAAATCTCTAAACATCTTTTGCTATTATAAAACCATAACACATTTAAAGTCCATGACTATGCATCCTTGGTTTGGGTATGCAGTCTCTGAGTGCTTTCTAGTTTTTTGGAATTTAATTAAATACATTTGGTCGGCAGGTTTATATTTGGGGCTTTGCAGAATGGCAAATCTAATCATGTTGCCTGTGCTGCTTTTGGGATTGATAAGTAAGTATCAAATTCAGTCCGTTTCAATTAAATACATTTTTAGTTTTGTTGTATTTAAGTAAATTCACTAACAGACTTGATGTTAGCAGACTGATTGTTTTCCAATTATATCTATGTATTTGTTTTCATAGGTACGGTGACTCCTCAGACGACAGGTGAATTGGAGTTTAGATAATCTCTTAGTAATTTGTTCATGCTATTAACATGTCAGTCATACAGTTGCTCTAGTTATTAATTCAAGATTATACCCATTTCCCCTGGATTGCTGCTAATACTGCTGTTTATAATTGTTATGTATATATTTAGACATACATATATACAAAATACACAATTTACATCCTATGCAAGTGTGGAGGTTGCAGAGCTACCAAACCCAAGGCATTGCTTTGCTTTAATTTAACTTACAAGTTAACAAGTTACAAATACCAGGCTGATGTATCAATTAAATACATTTTTATTTTTGTTGTATTTACGTAAATTCACTAAAAGACTTTTGTTTTTGATGTTAGCAGAGCAGACTGATATTTATCCAATTAAATCTATGTATTTGTTTTCATAGGTACGGTGACTCCTCAGACAACAGGTGAATTGGAGTTTAGATAATCTCTTAGTAATTTGTTCATGCTATTAACATGTCAGTCATACAGTTGCTCTAGTTATTAATTCAAGATTATACCCATTTCCCCTGGATTGCTGCTAATACTGCTGTTTATAATTGTTATGTATATATTTAGACATACATATATACAAAATACACAATTTACATCCTATGCAAGTGTGGAGGTTGCAGAGCTACCAAACCCAAGGCATTGCTTTGCTTTAATTTAACTTACAAGTTAACAAGTTACAAATACCAGGCTGATGTATCAATTAAATACATTTTTATTTTTGTTGTATTTACGTAAATTCACTAAAAGACTTTTGTTTTTGATGTTAGCAGAGCAGACTGATATTTATCCAATTAAATCTATGTATTTGTTTTCATAGGTACGGTGACTCCTCAGACAACAGGTGAATTGGAGTTTAGATAATCTCTTAGTAATTTGTTCATGCTATTAACATGTCAGTCATACAGTTGCTCTAGTTATTAATTCAAGATTATACCCATTTCCCCTGGATTGCTGCTAATACTGCTGTTTATAATTGTTATGTATATATTTAGACATACATACAGGACTGTCTCAGAAAATTTGAATATTGTGATAAAGTTCTTTATTTTCTGTAATGCAATTAAAAAAACAAAAATGTCATGCATTCTGGATTCATTACAAATCAACTGAAATATTGCAAGCCTTTTATTCTATTAATATTGCTGATTATGGCTTACAGCATCCTATCTCTAAATATTAGAATATTTCCTCAGACCAAGTTAAAAAAAAGATTGATAACAGCAAAACAAAATCAAACATTAGAAAATGTCCATTAATGCACTCAGTACTTGGTTGGGAATCCTTTTGCACGGATTACAGCATCAATGCGGCGTGGCCTGGAGGCAATCAGCCTGTGGCATTGCTGAGGTGTTATGGATGCCCAGGATGCTTCAATAGCGGCCTTTAGCTCATTTGCATTGTTGGGTCTGGTGTCTTTCAGCTTCCTCTTCACAATACCCCACAAATTCACACTGGATTTCAAGCAACTTGGATTTTGCTCCTCTCCAGCCTTTCTCCAGACTCTGGCGCCTTGACTTCCAAATGAAATACAACACTTGCTTTAGTCTGAAAAGAGGACTTTGGACCACTCTGCAACTGTCCGGTGCTTCTTTTCCATAGCCCAAGTCAGACGCTTCTTCCGTTGTCTTGAGTTCAGAAGTGGCTTGACCATGGGAATACGGCTATTGTAGCCCATTTCCCGGACACGTCTGTGAACAGTGGCTTTTGATACCTGGACTCCAGCTTCAGTCCACTGTCTTTGAAGCTCCCCCAAATTCTGGAAGCGACTCTTCTTCACAATGCTGTTAAGGCTGCGGTCATCTCTCTTGGTTGTGCAGCGTTTCCTGCCACATTTCCCCCTTCCAACAGACGTTTTGTGGATGTGCTTTGACACTGCACTCTGTGAACAGCTTGCTCTTTGAGAAATTTCTTTTTGTGTCTTACCCTCCTGATGGAGGGTGTCAATGATGGTCCTCTGGACAGCAGTCAGATCAGCAGTCTTCCCCATACTTGTGATTTAGTTTACTGAACCAAGCTGAGTGTTTTTCAAGGCTCAGAAAACCCTTGCAGGTGTTTCGAGTTAATTAGACGATTCAAGTGATTAGTTGAATACCCTACTAGTATACTTTTTCATGATATTCTAATATTTAGAGATAGGATATTTGAGTTTTCTTAAGCTGTAAGCCATAATCAGCAATATTAATAGAATAAAAGGCTTGCAATATTTCAGTTGATTTGTAATGAATCCAGAATGCATGACATTTTTGTTTTTTTAATTGCATTACAGAAAATAAAGAACTTTATCACAATATTCTAATTTTCTGAGACAGTCCTGTATATACAAAATACACAATTTACATCCTATGCAAGTGTGGAGGTTGCAGAGCTACCAAACCCAAGGCATTGCTTTGCTTTAATTTAACTTACAAGTTAACAAGTTACAAATACCAGGCTGATGTATCAATTAAATACATTTTTATTTTTGTTGTATTTACGTAAATTCACGAAAAGACTTTTGTTTTTGATGTTAGCAGAGCAGACTGATATTTATCCAATTAAATCTATGTATTTGTTTTCATAGGTACGGTGACTCCTCAGACAACAGGTGAATTGGAGTTTAGATAATCTCTTAGTAATTTGTTCATGCTATTAACATGTCAGTCATACAGTTGCTCTAGTTATTAATTCAAGATTATACCCATTTCCCCTGGATTGCTGCTAATACTGCTGTTTATAATTGTTATGTATATATTTAGACATACATATATACAAAATACACAATTTACATCCTATGCAAGTGTGGAGGTTGCAGAGCTACCAAACCCAAGGCATTGCTTTGCTTTAATTTAACTTACAAGTTAACAAGTTACAAATACCAGGCTGATGTATCAATTAAATACATTTTTATTTTTGTTGTATTTACGTAAATTCACTAAAAGACTTTTGTTTTTGATGTTAGCAGAGCAGACTGATATTTATCCAATTAAATCTATGTATTTGTTTTCATAGGTACGGTGACTCCTCAGACGACAGGTGAATTGGAGTTTAGATAATCTCTTAGTAATTTGTTCATGCTATTAACATGTCAGTCATACAGTTGCTCTAGTTATTACTTCAAGATTATACCCATTTCCCCTGGATTGCTGCTAATACTGCTGTTTATAATTGTTATGTATATATTTAGACATACATATATACAAAATACACAATTTACATCCTATGCAAGTGTGGAGGTTGCAGAGCTACCAAACCCAAGGCATCGCTTTGCTTTAATTTAACTTACAAGTTAACAAGTTACAAATACCAGGCTGATGTATCAATTAAATACATTTTTATTTTTGTTGTATTTACGTAAATTCACTAAAAGACTTTTGTTTTTGATGTTAGCAGAGCAGACTGATATTTATCCAATTAAATCTATGTATTTGTTTTCATAGGTACGGTGACTCCTCAGACAACAGGTGAATTGGAGTTTAGATAATCTCTTAGTAATTTGTTCATGCTATTAACATGTCAGTCATACAGTTGCTCTAGTTATTAATTCAAGATTATACCCATTTCCCCTGGATTGCTGCTAATACTGCTGTTTATAATTGTTATGTATATATTTAGACATACATATATACAAAATACACAATTTACATCCTATGCAAGTGTGGAGGTTGCAGAGCTACCAAACCCAAGGCATTGCTTTGCTTTAATTTAACTTACAAGTTAACAAGTTACAAATACCAGGCTGATGTATCAATTAAATACATTTTTATTTTTGTTGTATTTACGTAAATTCACTAAAAGACTTTTGTTTTTGATGTTAGCAGAGCAGACTGATATTTATCCAATTAAATCTATGTATTTGTTTTCATAGGTACGGTGACTCCTCAGACGACAGGTGAATTGGAGTTTAGATAATCTCTTAGTAATTTGTTCATGCTATTAACATGTCAGTCATACAGTTGCTCTAGTTATTACTTCAAGATTATACCCATTTCCCCTGGATTGCTGCTAATACTGCTGTTTATAATTGTTATGTATATATTTAGACATACATATATACAAAATACACAATTTACATCCTATGCAAGTGTGGAGGTTGCAGAGCTACCAAACCCAAGGCATCGCTTTGCTTTAATTTAACTTACAAGTTAACAAGTTACAAATACCAGGCTGATGTATCAATTAAATACATTTTTATTTTTGTTGTATTTACGTAAATTCACTAAAAGACTTTTGTTTTTGATGTTAGCAGAGCAGACTGATATTTATCCAATTAAATCTATGTATTTGTTTTCATAGGTACGGTGACTCCTCAGACAACAGGTGAATTGGAGTTTAGATAATCTCTTAGTAATTTGTTCATGCTATTAACATGTCAGTCATACAGTTGCTCTAGTTATTACTTCAAGATTATACCCATTTCCCCTGGATTGCAGCTAATACCGCTGTTTGATTGTTATATATATGTATCTATATATATGTATGTATATGTATATGTATATATACATATGTATATAGACATATGTATATAGACATATGTATATGTCTATATACATCCTATGCCAGTGTGGAGGTTGCAGAGGTACCACACCCAAGGTGTTGCTTTGCTTTAATTTACAAGTTAACAAGTTATAAATACCAGGTCGAAAGGTGGTGTTTCACCGCCACCCTCTGGTTGCACTTGGTATGTGGTACAAAGGTTACTGTGCTGCACCTGCAACTATGCCCAACGGTGATTTTATGGTGTAGAAAACAAGATCTTCAGGTGGTGTTACATTGCTTTTTAAATTAGAACTTTTTGACAGAAGTAATTTTGACTGTCCCAGAAAGCAAAGCCAGTGAGCCTTTGAGAGAATGCTGTCTTTTCTAATGTTTTCAATGACATCTGTGCTGTTCCTGCTATAACATGCAATAATGGCTGTTGGGAAAAAGGTTTATTTTGGTTGATCAGAATATTAGATTAAAAGAGTCCACAAAAACACAAATAACACAAAAAGCATATTTTGTTTCAAACATTGGTATGATAGGTTAGGTGTGGTGATCTAGAAATGTACAAAAAAACACGATGGAAGGACATTCCATCTCTTCTTAAAAATGTGATGTCTTTTGTTCTTTCTAGGAACCCTCTACGCAATTAACGGAACAAGAAGCAATGACATAGATGATGGAAGTTCTCCTAACATTCGCCTGCAACGACGATTTCTGTATTTCGGACGGCCGCATAATCAGATTTATGTATGTAAATATAATATTAGCAAATACAAAATCCATATCTTTTATGTTTTGTGGAGGAATCCACTTTTCATCCACTGGTTAGTAAATCACAAGAACTGTGTTATAAATGTGCAACAAATAAATTAATGAAGTTAATTCATAAATTGGTGACGTAAAAACAAACTGCACTATGTTATTAAACTAATAATACTTTATATTTGACTTCAACTGAAACAGGTATTAAAGAAGTACTGCAGTTAGGTTGTTGTCAATATATTGTTATAATAAGGTTATAAAGTACGAGCAATACATATGTTGATGGGTGTAGTAAATGTTACTAATTCTTCGTTAGTAAGAACTGGTTAACTTGTTTCCAGGTGAACCACAATGGACATCTGACCTTTAACTCACCTTGGAGAAGTTACACCCCTCAAAGGTTTCCACTGCATGGATCCAGGGACGTCATTGCTCCACTCTGGGTAGATTTAGACAACAGAGAGAATGGTCAGGTCTACTACAACCAATACACCAGTGGCAGCATCCTCCACCAAGCTACGCAAGACATTAATCGCTACTTCCCAGGATTGAGTTTCAATGCCAACTGGGTCTTTGTTGCAACATGGTATGAGGTGGCCTACTATCCCACCACTGGAACAGTAAGTTATCTTGCTCTAAATGAGGAAACACATAGGACGTATATTTGACCTATTACAACATATATTTACTATAATAACCACAAGTAATTTTTTTTCAGAAAACAACAGTTCAAGCAGTCTTGATCTCTGGTGGCCAGTACTCATTTGTGCTGATGAATTATGGGATAATAGCCTCAACAACTCAAAATATACAGGTTAGAGGCATTAAAATGATATGTGACTTACAATGTAAAACTGGCCATGACTTACTTAAACCTGAATGCAGATGCACAAAAACAAAAAATAAAACTACTTGTATTTATGTGACATGTATTTCCAGGCTGGATATGACACAGTGAGCTCCACTCACCATTTCACCATCCCTGGATCATTCTCTAACAATGCATCAGGCAGTAACTCAAATTTCCGACTGAGCAGCAATGTCAATGTGCCCGGTCGCTGGGCTTTCCGGACGGACCATGGATCAAGAGGCTGTACTTACAATGGTAAGATCAGAACCAGAGGGTGGTCACCATAGGTAGTTCTTTACAGTAATGTGGATATGTGATCACCACTCAATGGAGATATGTATTAAGTGTTTGTTGAACTAAATAAACAATGTCTTTTTTGCTGCAGACAGCTGAGTACAATGTGCATACTGGTATTACATTAGAATATGGTGACATCATTGAATTGCATGGCATTGCAAGTTAAGTTTTTTCATTTCATGCCAAAGTAGTTCTCAAAAGGCAAGCGCTGACCACGACAATGTATTGTCTCAAGTTGAAGGCGGCTGGCGACTTTTCTTGCAAGGCATCCTCTTCTTTATCCCCTAATTTTTGTCACCGTTCTACTGTTTATTATAAAAACAAAGGAAAAATTGTCCACAAAAAATTAAAGTCAAATGTCTAATGTTTTAAAAGTAATAGTGTCGACACGTTTCAGTCTATTCCTTGAAGTGAACTTTTCCTTTCATTCTTCTGAAGGTGAATTCGTGCAGCTTGGTGACTCATTCTGGAGTGACAGTACCTGTGCACAGAAGTGCACCTGCACCTCAGCAGGCCTGCAGTGTCACAACAAACACTGCTCCTTTTCCCAAATCTGCCAACCTACTGCCTTTCAGTTCACCTGCCAGAAGGTGCGGAGAGGCACCTGCACCATTAGTGGTGATCCACATTACTATACCTTCGATAACAAAGTGTTTCACTTCCAAGGCACCTGCACTTATGTTCTCTCTGAGCAATGTGGTCGTGGGTTGCCCTACTATCGAGTAGAGGGCAAGAACGAGCATCGGGGCAGCACTCGTGTTTCCTGGACACGACTGGTCAAAGTGTTTGTCTATAATGAAACCATTGAGCTCGTCAAGGGACGTCGTGGTGCAGTTAAGGTTGGTATTAAGAAATAAGTCTCCACTTACTGTGATATTTTAATTTTGTTCATATTTTTACAACTATGTCTTTGCTTGTTGGTGTGTTTACAGGTTAATGGCATCTTTGCACACACTCCATTCTCTCTCAACAATGGCACGGTCCAGGTTTACGAGTCAGGTTTTTCTGTGATCGTCAGTACTGACTTTGGCTTGGAGGTGTCTTATGACACAAATTATTATGTTAGGATCAGGGTGCCCTACACTTACCAGAATGCAACATGTGGCCTGTGTGGAAACTTCAACAATGATCGCAGGGATGACTTTCGTACCCGCCAAGGAGAAGTTGTAAGCTCTGATGTGGATTTCGCCAACAGCTGGCAAGCATCGGAAGACAATGAGACTGGTTGTGAGGCACAGTGTGGAGGTCTGAGCTGTGCGGACTGTACTGAGGCTCAGACAGCTTTATACAGCAATACTGCTCATTGTGGTATCCTCCAGAGCACTTCTGGACCTTTTGCTGCTTGCCATCAACAACTTCCCCCACAGACATTTTTGCAAAGCTGTGTGTATGATCTGTGTGTAGGAGAAGGATATCAACCCATTCTGTGCCAAGCCCTAAATGTGTATGCAAGTCGATGTCAACAGAATGGTGTACAGCTGCCAAGCTGGAGGAGGCAAGGCTTCTGTGGTATGTCTGTCAGTCAAAAACATTATTTCATATAATCCTTGGGCTGTCATGATGTCAAGATACATCTTGTTTTCTTTTGTCTAGAAATCCAATGCCCAGCAAACAGCCACTTTGAGCCGCGAGGCACAGCATGTCCAGCTACCTGTGTCAGCCCCAATTCTACCTTCGACTGCCCTCTTCCTGTCCAGGAGAGCTGCATCTGCAATTCAGGCTACATACTTAGTGCTGGGGTCTGCATCCCTCATGCTGAGTGTGGCTGTAGCTTTGAGGGTCGCTACTACCGCTCTGGAGAAACTGTTATACTAGACAACGACTGTGGAAGACGTTGTAGCTGCAGTTATGGCTCCATGACTTGCCACTCCCATGGTTGTGGTCCACTTGAATCATGCCGTGTGGAGGAGGGAGAAAGAGGATGCAGACCTAACAGCTATGGAACATGCTGGATAAAAGGTCCAGTGTCATATCAAACGTTTGATGGATTGACATACCTGTATCCTGGGGCGTGTCGATTGACCCTTGCCAAAGTAATGGGATTGTCTAGTTACCCACATTTTGTGGTGAGAGCAGAAAAACTGCCCAGAGGCCAGCAGGGTTTTTCCAGGTTGCTAAAGTTTGAGGCAGAGGGAACACACGTGTCTATTGAGATGGCGAGCAGCAGAGTAGAGGTAAGTGATTGGAACTTTTTTGAAAATACAGATTCCAATGTGATACATCCAACATTTTAAAAGTTAGGTATCTGAACTCTAATGAAGACAAATTTGACAAAAGGATTGCTGACGTGAGAAAGTTTAGTAATATGAATATTATTACAACTGTTTTAGGTTCTTTAATGATTTAATTGTTTCTTCTGAATATTTAACAGCACATACTTTTGTTTAAATCTTGTGAACTACAAAGTAATTTGAACTACTATTCAAATGGTCCCTTAGGTTGACGGTCAGCGGATAAGACTACCATTCAGCTCGGCATCCAACCGAATCCAAATCTACCACAGCAGCATTCACAGTATCATCATTCGCACTTCCTTTGGTGTAACTGTGCAGACAGTTTGGCCTCACTTTGTGCGTGTCACTGCACCTGGTATCTACAACGGTTCATTAGGTGGACTCTGTGGTAATTACAATGGCCAGCCACATGACGACTTCCGCACACCCAACGGCATTCTGGTCACCAGCCCTCAGGACTTTGGGGACAGTTGGCGGGACGGCTCCCTCGCTGCACAATGTGTGGAAAGTGTAAATCATGACTCTACAACAAATAACAATTCCCGTGAGTACTGTGGCATTCTTGGCTCACCACGTGGGCCGTTTGCCCAATGCTTGGCCATGGAGGACTCCCAGCAGCATGTGAATGCATGTGTGGGGATCCTTAGAGCCTCTAGAGATCCAGCATCAGCACTATGTGAAGTCCTACGAGATTATGCACTGATGTGTCAACAGCAGGGCGTTGCCCTTGGACGCTGGAGGAATGCAACTCACTGTGGTAAGCACTTTGCCTCCTTTTGGTGTAGGTTGTTTTGATATAATGTAAATGACTTTGTTTTATTAATTGATTTTTTCTTCTTCTCTAGAGCAAAACTGCCCCCAAAACAGCCATCATGAAGTCTGTGGAAGCTCTTGTCCTTCCACCTGCCCCAGCCTCTCTTTCCCTTTCGTCTGTGACACTGTGTGCCAGGATGGGTGCCAGTGTGATGATGGTTTTATCCTTGATGGCAACCAGTGCGTCCGACCTACAGCCTGCGGATGCCATCACCAAGGACGCTATCGGCGAGGAGGAGAGCGATTCTGGGATGCTGAGGAATGTCAGAGCTTGTGTTCCTGTAATGGCACTACTGGGGCAGTCCACTGTATCCCCAACGCCTGTGGTCCCCAGGAGTCCTGCCATGTGGTGGAGGGTGAGTTTGGCTGCCATCCCAACCCTCATGGCACCTGCTCTGCCTCTGGTGACCCCCACTACCTCACCTTTGATCGCAAGGCCTATGACTTCCAGGGAACCTGCCGCTATGTTTTGGCGACCCTTTGTAATGCCACTCATGGGCTTCATCAATTTTCTGTGGAAGCTAAGAATGAGCCGTGGAGAGGGCAGCCAGTTTCAATCACAGCAGAAGTTTTTGTGAATGTGGGAGGCTATCGAGTGCACATGTCGAGGGAGAGCCGTGGTGTGGTACAGGTGAGTTACACAAATTCTGAACAGTTGGAGATATTCTTTCTCCTGAACTTTCCTCTATTTTTAATCTATGCTGGGTTTGCGACTATCATTTTTAAAAGCACCAGATAGTTGCAACAAAAATACAAATCTATGATTGTTAATCCAATTTTCTTTGTACATTGTTAAAGGTGAACGGAGTAACTAAGAACTTACCTGTCGTCCTGAATGGAAGTCTTGTCTCTATCTATGCAAGTGGATTTCGCACATATGTCAGTGCTGATTTTGGCCTGAGGGTCATGTACGATGGATATAGTACAGTGTCTGTCTCTGTACCTCCAAGTTACAGGTAACTGCCATTTACTGCAGCCCATGTTTGAATGCTTTAGTTTACATTCTGAAAAAGATTTTATTACAAATGTTTAAATCATTTAGCTTCAATGTTTAAACATATTTTTGACTCTGGGTGTATTTAATTATTGTCATCATTACAGACAAAAAACATGTGGACTTTGTGGAAACTTCAATGGGAATCCAAATGATGACTTCCACACCCCATCTGGAATGATGGTTACCACTCCACAGGAGTTTGGGACAGCCTGGAAAGTGGCAAGCAACTACACCTGCAGTGATGGGTGTGGCTCCTCCTGCCCACAATGCAACAATGAGCTACCTGCTAGAGCCCAATGTGAGGTGATTCAGACATCTGACGGCCCCTTAAGCTTCTGCCATGAGGAGGTGAACCCAGCACCATATTTCAGTGACTGCGTGTTTGATGTTTGCGTGTCGGGAAGTCAAGGCCAAGATCTTCTGTGCAGAGCCATTCAGACATACGTCAGTGCCTGTCAGTCTGCTAATGTTCCAATCTACCCTTGGAGACAGAACACCACCTGCAGTAAGTCAACGAGTCAATGTGTTGTTTATCCACCATTTAAACAGCCTAGGAAACAATCAAAGAAGTCTCGACCTACTGCATCTACGTGTAGGCTATGTTAATTGACTGAATACTTTTCAACCATCTGACATGCATCTTTAATTCCTCTCTCATAAAGGACTTGAATGTCCCGCCAACAGCCATTATGAGCTGTGTGGTACCGACTGTGGTCACATCTGTGCCAGCAGCGTTGATGCCATCTGTGAGCAGGTTTGCTCTGAGGGATGTTTCTGTAATGAAGGTTTTCTCAGGAGTGGGACAAGATGTGTCCCCGTGGAAAGCTGTGGCTGTCAATATGACGGATTCTACTATAATGTAAGTCATATAGCTCTAAATGGATAACAAACCAGATTTGTATCACTGTGCCCGAATAATTCATCTGACAGTCTCTGTGATTTCAGTCTTTGCACAAAATCATTTGACTTTGGTCAAGCAACTCTCTTATATCACAGATATCAGAATCCCTTTGTCTTCTTTTTTAATCAGCCAGCATCAGTGTGCTCAATAAAAAGCGATCCTCATTTCCCTAAAATTATCAAGTACAAGATATTTAGAAATACTGTTGACAGAGAACCAAATATTTGCTACTTTATTGTGCTACATATATTGTGTGTCACAACTGTCATTTTGTACTTTGACCAACTGTAGTTGTAGTAGTTTTAGTTTATTTTATTTTTGCATTTTATTAGTATTAGACCTGTTATACACAGCCCACAAGTTGTATAAATATATGTACATGAACATATTGCATAATTTTACAAAGAAAATTAAAGACAACAGCATTTAAGAAAAAAGTCAGACAAGGAACGCAGACACATATCTCAGTTTTGGATTACTTTATCCTCTATTCTGCTGCGACTATTGAATTTCATGAAACAATGACGCAAAGCTGCAAGTTACAAGACTGAGTGACAACTTGGTATTCAAAAGTGACAAGTGATGTTCCAAGCAATGTAGCTATGTAACTATCGTTTTACAGTAAAAATATAGCAAATCACATGACAACAATTTAAAGGGCCTTTCTGACAGAACGTGACAAGTGTACTACGGCACTCTGAAGCCCATTATTCCCATGACAATTTCCTTATCCTATTCCCCATAGCAGTCTTTTTGTCTTATTATTGTACCACACATTGATTTTTATTGCATCTGTTTTTCTCACATGTTACAGGCTGGTGAATCCTTCTGGACAGAGGGTTGCTCCCAGCGGTGTGAATGCCATGCTCCCAATGACCTGCGCTGTTCTGCTGCATCTTGCACTTCTACACAAGAGTGCACCATCAGAAATGGCCAGCTGGGCTGTTTCGATGAGATGTCTACTTGCACTGTTACGGGCGATCCACACTACATCACCTTTGATAGGGCACTGGCCCATTTCCAGGGCACATGCTCTTACATCATTACTGAGAGTGTGAACCCCGGCATCAATGAAAAACACTTTCAGGTAGTAGCCACCAATAATCACCGTGGCAACAACCGTGTGTCGTTTGTGTCAGCAGTGGATGTATACCTCTCAAATCAACTAGAGAGTGTGCATGTCAGGATTGGACCCAACAAAAGAGTAAAGGTAAGCTCTTCATTACTTGCAAGATGAAAAGCTTTCTGTATCTCTGTATTGTAAATATAATTACTAACAAGTGCCTCCTCCCTTCTTGTCCGTCTCTCTCTGATCTCTCCTCCTTCCAGGTAAATGGAAGTGAGGTGTCTCTTCCCACCACTGTGGGAACATTAGCTCAGGTAGTAAGACAGGGAAGCTACATCGTGGTCGACGCCATTGACTTAAAAGTTCACTTTGACGGCCGGAGAACTTTACTGGTCAGACTGGCCCAATACCATCAAAATAGAGTCACAGGCATGTGTGGAAACTTCAACAGGGATCGTTCAGATGACAAAGTCTTGCCCAATGGCACTTTGGCACAAAATGACAATCACTTTGGACACAGCTGGAAATCCTCCACAAGCCAACCAGGGTGAGATGTTATGAAAAGAGCTTGCAGGGTTAACAATCCTTCACTACATAAAGAAACAACAAAACACATATGACGGAAAAATATGTCAAAATAAACAAAGTCAGCTCAAATCATCTATTTTCTAGATGTGGATCCACTGATGGAAGGAGTGATAATGGATTGGATGACTGTCCCTATATGGAAGAATACTCTGAGCTCTGTAGTGTCATCACCAACAGTAGCGGTCCATTCCGTGCATGTCACATGCACTCTGATCCACAGCCATTTTTCAGTTCCTGTGTCTATGACCTCTGCCTCTACACTCCAGCCAATGGCATGCTGTGTTCTGCAGTCTCCGCCTACGAGAGCACCTGCTCTGTCTTGGAGTTAAACATCACTGAGTGGCGCTCTGCTTTGCTGTGTGGTAAGTTTGCACTGGGCTTATGGACAGCCAAAATAATGAATGAGATATAATCCTTAGTTTAACAGAACTTTAGCATTTGTCCTACTTGTGGAAAAAGGTAGTTTTTTACTTGTTTCGTCACTCTTTGTCTCATCCTTTCCCCACAATCTCCATAGCTGAGTCAGACCCCTGCGAACAGCTGGACTGCACAGAGTATGAGTGGTGTGGTGAGAAGCACGGTGTGTACGGCTGCTTCTGTGATGAGCACCACCATCGGCCCAACAATGAGTGCTACGGTGAGGGCAGCTCCATTTAAAACACTGCTTTGTTTTATAGATCCCGGATGTGATATGTGACCTACATATATACCAGTGGCGGGCCGTTTTTAAGGCTGTAACTATATGTACATTTTCGTATTAAACCGTTCGGTACTAGTCGTTTGAATAATGCTAGAGCATTTAAAAAATGCAAAAGCCTAAATTCAGGAAAATATAATGTTCTCAGTCTCCTGTGTCATGGTGTGTGGTACATCTCGCTCAGTCAGAATGCCCATATTTGATTGGCTGAGCTGCATCACGTGATGTGATTCACCACCGACAGCCTCTGCTGTCAAGTTTCACGATAGTCACGTGCTCGCCCACTGACCAATCACAGCACACTCTGCACTCGCGGCAGAGCTGCACATGGACACTGAGCGGCATGTAATGCTGATGTCATTATAGGCCGGCTAGCAGGTGCTGACAGGTCAAAGAATACGCCCAACATGTCAAACTAAAGATCTGATTGGTTGAACACTATGACAATCAACAATATCGTCCCCATTCACTTAAACTGCACTGGATGCACCTGAGACTCTGCAGGCCTCTGTCTCTCTTCTTACCTAGAGACACAGAGGTGAAATCTGATTGGATAAAAGCTCTACTTAAAACAAGCTGCACTGGAAGCAGAGCAACTGAGGAAGACAGTAGCTGTGCAATGAGAAAATAAGATAATGGGAAAAATATTTTTATAAATTATAATACATGTAGTGTATTTAAGAACAATTATTAAATTATAAAATAGATATAGCTTTGTGATTCTGTTTAGGCCAGCAGAGAAGGCCTTGCAGGCCCTGACGGCCTAAAAATGAATTAAAATACATATTGTCGTGTTTTTAAATGAACATATAAGCACGTGAGAACAAACTGCTCTTAACTGCAACTCTTTATTAGCATAACGTCCTACTAACACGTTACAGACTACAGGTTCCATGCTCCCCTGGGTCCTAAGTCCCTCCTTGTACAGCTTCTTATCACCCTCTATGTACCAATGTACATAACAAATACCACACATATTACAGTAATCAGCGTTGCATATGTGTCTGACAAAAATACCAAAAAAAGCAAAAAAGAAATGATCCCTTTAAATTATTTGTTTTATCGCCAACAACAACCGCCACCCCAACATCAACAACTGCAGCCCCAACAACAACAACCATAACAACAACCGCCACCCCAACATCAACAACTGCTCCCCCAACATCAACAACTGCAGCCCCAACAACAACTACCATAACAACAACCGCCACCCCAACATCAACAACTGCAGCCCCAACAACCATAACAACAACCGCCACCCCAACATCAACAACTGCTCCCCCAACATCAACAACTGCAGCCCCAACAACAACTACCATAACAACAACCGCCACCCAAACAACAACAACTGCTCCCCCAACATCAACAACTGCAGCCCCAACAACAACAACCATAACAACAACCGCCACCCCAACATCAACAACTGCTCCCCCAACATCAACAACTGCAGCCCCAACAACAACTACCATAACAACAACCGCCACCCCAACAACAACAACTGCCACCCCAACATCAACAACTGCAGCCCCAACAACTGCCATAACAACAACTGCTCCCCCAACATCAACAACTGCAGCCCCAACAACAACTGCCATAACAACAACAATCACCACCCCAACATCAACAACTGCTCCCCCAACATCAACAATTGCAGCCCCAACAACTGCCATAACAACAACTGCTCCCCCAACATCAACAACTGCAGCCCCAACAACAACTGCCATAACAACAACAACCGCCATCCCAACATCAACAACTGCAGCCCCAACAACAACTGCAGCCATCCCAACATCAACAACTGCTCCCCCAACATCAACAACTGCAGCCCCAACAACAACTACCATAACAACAACAACCGCCACCCCAACATCAACAATTGTTGCCTCAACAACAACCCAAGAGGGTAAATTCACATGTCACAATACAGTAGCAGAAGAAGCAGTCTAAAGGGGCAGGAAAGGGATAAAGATCATTCAGAACAATGAATACAGAAAAATGAAAAATAAAAATGACTAAATGACAAAATTTGATACAAAATCAATACATATTTGAATAATACACAATTTACATCCTCTGCCAGTGTGGAGTTTGCAGAGGTACCGCACCCAAGGCATTGCTTTGCTTTAACTTACAAGTTAACAAGTTACTAACTGACTTTTGTTTTTGATGTTAGCAGAGCAGACTGATTTTTAGCCAATTATATCTATGTGTTTGTTTTCATATGTACGACGACTCCTCAGACGACAGGTGAATTGGAGCTTGTATAATCTCTTAGTAATTTGTTCACGTTATTAACATGTCAGTCATACAGTTGCTGTAGTTATTACTTCAAGATTATACCCATTTCCCCTGGATTGCTGCTAATACTGCTGTTTATGATTGTTAGATATATACGTATATATCAGTGGCGGGCCATGTATTTTATACTTGGGCCATCAGTGCTGTCCTACTATAGTTGAACCACATCCTAATAACCTCACTATTAGCCAGCGTGTCGGGATGCTTCGTCATTAACGGGCAATGCATATAGTCAAAATCAATGTAATTAAGACAATGACGAGAACAAACTCGCAAGAACCAGTCTCATATATTTATTTGACAACAAAGCAGGTAGAATAACATAAAACCCAAATGACATGGCGCTCTGCTTTGCTGTGTGGTAAGTTTGCACTGGTGTTATGGACAGCCAAAATAATGAATGAGAGATAACAGAACTTAACCATTTGTCCTACTTGTGGAAAAAGGTATTTTGTTACTTGTTTTTTTTTCTGTTTCATCACTCTCATCCTTTCCCCACAATCTCCATAGCCGAGTCAGACCCCTGCGAACAGCTGGACTGCACAGAGTATGAGTGGTGTGGAAAGAAGCACGGTGTGTACGGCTGCTTCTGTGCTGAGGACTACCATCGGCCCAACAATGAGAGCTACGGTGAGGGCAGCTCCATTGTTCTATAGATCCTGGATGTGATATGTGTAAGATGAGTAGTAGAAATTGCTTCGTAGTACAACGGCACTGTTTGTGAAATATACACCAACGTAAGACCACAGAACAATAATATCCACTCGGGTGTCGGTTTATCATCGTTCTTTTGCCATCATATCCAATCCCAGAGCTTAGAATTCAGTTTGTGCACGACTGACGGCATGTGGAAGCTAAAGATTACGGTTCAAACCAATTCACTTTTAAATTCTGCGTGAGTTTTAAATGAATTCAGCCAATCTGAATGGCACCCCTGAACAAATCTCAGCCAAGGCTCATGGGTATTGCAGTAATGTGAACCGTGCTCAATGCCAAAATGAGAGACGAAACATGATTTCATGGAAACAGCATTAAAATGATTGAAATGGTCAATATAAACCTATAGGATTGTTACAATATCTGTGAGTCACAACTCTGTGGGTTTGTCACTATGAGCAACACCTTTCAAATTACATATATAGTAGTTATTTAATCCAGGAAAATATTGATTAGTGCAGCTCTAACTATGAGATTAGCTACAAACACTGCAGAATTGTTTTTAAAATCTCTCTCTCTCTCTTTTTTAAATTTATTTATATATACACGTAGACTCGTCCATCAGTTGTTCCAGTAGTTCAGGCACCATGTCTTTGTCGCGCTGCCAGCTGTTTGAAGCTGGCTTCCACTCCAGCGCCCTCCACCTCCGAGATGATTCCTGCAATGGGACCCTTCAGGACGGACGACTGGTGTTCCACTTTAACAATAACGACCATCTGTGTGGGACAGCTCTCAGGGTACAGTCCATTTTAGACGTTAATGTGCTCCATCAGACATATTACAAGTACAAACAACTTACTTAAGTTTACCATTTTGTTATTTCAATTTTAAGAGCAACGGAACCCATTTCGTCTATGAGAACACCATTCACGGCGACGTGGACCCTCATGGAGGGCTAATCAACCGCCAGAGGAACATTCATTTGCGTTTCTGCTGTGAATACCTTCTGACCCAGGCCCTGTCTATGGATGTGGGCATCAACCCTGTAGAGAGGTAACAATAACAACACCATCTACTTTACATGTTTTATGCTAACTAAATACAATTACCACAATCCTTGTTATAGTGAACATATGTCCATAGTGATACATCACGACGTATGTTTCAATATTTATGTTTTCAATAACAGTACCATATATTTAACAGTGCTACATCTGCACCTCAAACCTTTTTTGAGTACTTATCTTCTGCGACAGTGATGCTCGATGATGACAAAGACTGAAAATAGTTAGTTATAATTCATCCCTTTGTTGTCATAAATGTTGTGTAATTTCTCCACTACCCACATTCTGCACCCAATGCATTCAATAAACTTGCCATTTCAACCAACAATAAGAAAAAAAGTTAAAAGAAAAGAAAAAAAACTGTCCCTGTTCTGTGAATGTGTCAAAGATTGCCAACAAGACGTTGTTACCAAGAACAATCCAGTGAATTGGTCCTTCTCAAGTGCAATCAACTTCTTTGTTGTTTTTTTGCAGCATTGTGAGAAAGAAGCTTCCATCAGGCCATGGACAGTATCATGTGAGAATGATCCCCTACCAGGACGCTGGCTTCCGCTACCCCCTGGCCAGTGGCAGCAACATAGAAATGGAAGTTGACCAGAGGCTATATGTGGAGATTCGGACAGAAGGAGTCGATGCAAGGCAGATCTCCACCATTGTGGACTCTTGTTGGGCCACGCCAGTCAACCTAGCCAGCTACCCTGTCCGCTGGGATCTCATACATGAAGAGTAAACAAGCTATTGCAACTGCATGTAGTTTAGCATTCTGATCACTGGTTCTTGATTACCCAGAAAATGATTTACTCTAGAAGGGCCTCTCTTCACTCGCTCGACCCTTCCTCACTTTCACAACCTAACCCTGTTTATTTTATAGTCCAGCTGGTAACATTGTAACTTCTATCTCCCTCCAGGTGTCCTAACCCAGCAGATGGTACAGTAGAGCTGGTTGCGAACGGCATCTCCACTGTGGCCCGATTCTCCTTCAAGATGTTCACCTTTAACAACTTTTCATCCATCTACCTGCACTGCCAGGTCCACCTGTGTCTTAAGAGACACAGCAACTGCACTGCTGTAAGTGCTACTGTGTTTGTGTGCGTTCGTAATGAGTTTGGATAGATTATTAAAAGGTGCGTTAACAGAAACCTCTAATGTTGTTTTCCTGCAGCACTGCTACCCAGGCCACCACAACCGAGTTGCAAGGGACGTATCCCAGCATGCCATGACGGGCATCTCACTAGGACCACTTACCATGCCGCTCAATAGGAAAGGTAAAACCCTCTTATCTCCTCATGACTTTTGCTCTTTTGATAACACTAATCTTGATGCATACATTTTATGTACTCTAAACTTTAATTCTTCTCTTACAGCCAGAATGGGGAACCCGAGCAGTGCCTCAGGCCAGTTGGCCTCACTGGTGACCCTGCTAGTCAGTTTGCTGACAGCCAAAACTCTGGTGTAGGGCGTTCAAAGATGATCCATATTCTAAAATCACTCAACATACATTTGCTTTTAGATTGTGTTTCTATTCGAGAGGCCTTTTCCTTGTGTTGTGTTCTGTTTTTGTGGTCTGCTGAAAATTGAAGTAATTTTGCTTTATAACCGTAAATGTGCAGCATACTGAAGCTGAAATCACTTGCCTTTTGTTGTTTTCACTATATAAGATGTTTATCGAGTGTATCCTTTGGTTCTTTGTCGGGGTTCTAATCATTAGATTTATATCATATAAGAAGTAACCAACCATGTATAATGAAGGTTGAAAATATAAATAAAGTTTCTCAATGCATGGAGTATGGATCTTATTTTCTATTGTCCTTAGAAGGTTGTGTGATGCTGCAAGCTGCCAGCATCACTTAATAATTGAATCAACAATGACCAGGTTATGTTAAGATCTGAAAGGGAATAGAAATCTGCACTAATACCTTAATAATACCAAAAATATAGAAAGAGAGGGAGATAGATTGTTCACAAACAAATTTCATCCAAGAATAAAAATGCTGGTACGAAAATCTGTGTATCAATGAAGCAAGAGTGTTGCAGTAAAACACATAATACACATAATTCCCATAATTTACTACTGTTACGGCCACATTAAACTATTTTCTCTTGGTTTTGGAGGGGGAAGAGGAGAATAGTTCGTCACAAAGCAGCAGACAGGATAACACCAGATTAACATGGACCAGGATGGGGTGAATGTTGGTTTGTTGTCTGCTGCAATTAATGAGCTTTACAGAATTCCCACTATATGGCGTGATTAGGGATCACCTAGTTTTGGCCTCTGCAATGCAAGGCCTCATCGTTGGCTGCATGCAGTCGTCCACTGTGGCTCCCTCAGGTTGGCACAAATGACTGTGGTACACAGGAGTAATCGCCCGCTCCCATTACAACTCCCGGGGGAGGGGGGTTTGCTCCTTGGCTTCTTTGTACGGTTAGGAGTCTGGGTGTGGATCTCACTCTTTTCAATATCCCACTTTGATCTGACTCCAATCCCTGACAGCTGATACTGTAGCTGAACCTGACACTCCGCGCTGCCTCTGAACAAATCTGGAAAGATAAGAAGAGAATGGGATTGAGACGGGCAGGCCTGGATTGCAGAGTATCTGTTGTTTTGTGTGCCAGACAGACATGATGACCCTCCTGGTTAAACTCAGCTCACGAGGTCACGGCCCATACCTAAGAGGAGGGAATGCCCTGAGGGTTAACAAGTGTCTCTTGGTGTTATTGTCACTTTCATCTCTTTACATGGATGCATAAAATCCAAGTTGGACATGATGGTGATATGGGATTGCGATCATCATCTGTATGAGGAAAACTGGAACAGGACTGCTTCATCACTGAGCAACTGCCGTGCTGCTCAGCTGCAGAGCGCTCAGTACTGCCACTGGTGGCCAGAAGATGTGGCCAGAAGATAGGCTTCTAGTGCTACACATGAACGTCTTCGAGTCTTTGGGGTTGACCACGCTTTGACGCTCCAGATCAAACTCCACCTCTTTCATCGGTGGGACGAGGCTCACGGACACGTTGCCCACACCTGTGGAGTTGTGGCGGAAGTAGACTCCAAGAGAGCCGGTCCCGTGATCCACAATCTTGCCCATTATCAGCAAATTCAGTTTGACGGTTTTGATGTTTGAGTAAAAGTCGCCCCAGCTGAACGTTCTGGAGAATTTAGACGTTGCTTGGACTTTCATGATGGGACGAAGCTTTATCTTTGAGGACGGGTTGGTGTGTGACTGGGAGTTTCCTCCAAGTATTTCCAGAAGTCCCTGCTTTGAAAGAGGAATTAGAGGACTGATGGGTAGC
Source organism: Anarhichas minor (assembly GCF_050575085.1). Classification (NCBI taxonomy): domain Eukaryota; kingdom Metazoa; phylum Chordata; class Actinopteri; order Perciformes; family Anarhichadidae; genus Anarhichas; species Anarhichas minor. The sequence goes on from NW_027466463.1 coordinate 12,497,561, forward strand.
TTGGTGCTCTGAATCAAACTCCTAGTTTGACGCGCCCAGTCTTTCTGTGAAGGAGGGTCTTGGTCTCTGTTGAGTTCAGTCGATGCCCTCTTGCTGATGGTGAAGTTGGCATGATGTTGCCCAAGAACCAACTATACAGACAATTTAGGAGAGACATTTAGACATTTAGAAGTGGAAATAAATGAATAAGAATGGTCAGGGATTCAGTGAATATCTGTTCAATGTTATTACATTTTAAATCTGGTTGATGATCTAACTAAACAAATTTAGATTAAAATGCATCATATTTAAACAGCTTATTGGGTATGTTGGCATGTAAACTGCAAAATACCCACTTTACAGAAATATATGGTGGCATACAAATTATTATTTAGATGTAAAATGTAGCAGAAAAATAAAACAAGACTTAAAATGCATAGATGGCTCACAACTACACTTGAGTACTTTCCACCATCTTGCTCAATGTTTCTCCAGTCTAGTTCTTTTACTTACCAAACAAAAGGCTCCTTCCAGAAGTATCCAAACAAAGCACTGCCTGGCAAACATCTCCATAGTGCAGAAATTCCTGTCTTAAGATCCATCCACTTTCACCTGAACTTTATTCAGGCTGAGTTATGTTTTGAAATTCCATGTGGAACAGCTGATAGAGACACAGTAAACCTTCTGAGAGCTGCACGGTCCACTCACAGCACGCAGTCTGGGAGGCTTGGTCAGAACTCGAGGTTTTTAACACTCAGTTTTGCTGTGAATGCCCCCCCCCCCTCTCACCCACCCACCCACACAGACCCTTTTATTTAAGGATATGCAGTGTTAACAGTATCACCCTGATGTCCTGCCTGATGTCCTCCCTCCCCTCTCTTTGTCACTGAAAAATGTCTTGCATTATGTTTTGGGTGATGAAATAATTCAATTGACACTTTTTTAAATGAGAATTTTATTTTGATTCACAAGGCAAACTCATCCAAGATAATGTGATACTGCCACCCCATGGTCAGATAGCAAACTGCAGTCTGAGCTGAAATAGAGGAGCCAAATTAGATCCCATGACACTACATCATGAATAAATCCCCTGAAAACTTGGTAACACTGAGTTATGACATACTATACTATGGCATTTTACAGTACAGTCACAAAAAAGTCATAAAAACATCAATGTATGATGATATATTCATGTAAAAAGAAATCATTAAAATGTCAACGTATATATTTCAAAAAAGTTATAAAGATGTATGTCACGAAAAGACATAAAAAGTAATTGTATAGTATGTCATAGTATATCACACAAAAGTCAAAGGGTCAAAGGAAATGGTGCTCACTGAGGCTGCCAGGTTTATTTGCCAGGTTAAGCCACCAGCAGTCACTCAAATCTCTAAAAATAGGGCTAGGGCTTAAGAGGTTAAAACATTCTTTGCAGGGTGTGTGCAGGTACATGGATGCAAAGTATTTCTAATTGTGGCACTCAACCACCAAGAAGACGTGACCGATGGCACAGATTAGATCTCTGAAGCTACATGATTTCCTGCCAGTTACATATTTGTTACTTGAATAAAGGAAAGGCGACACGTGCCTAGTTTCCTCGCAACCTCAAATATTCAAACTCCTCATTTGTGTTAAAGTTGAAGATAGATGAAATATGAGTCCAGTAGAGGTAATTTAATTCATTCACATGCTGTAGATTTTTGGAGCTCTCAGATTCTTGGACTATCTTGCACCTGGAAGATGTCCCGCCTCTGCCTTTGCTCGTGGCTCAGGTCATGTTGCAGGTTTTGTTTCTCTCAGATTCAGTTTCCAGGGTCAGAGATACGGTAAGGAAGGAGATTAAAAGGTTATCAAATGTCCTATTCAGGAAGGATTTAAGAAAGCGGCTGTTACCAAACAAACCTAAATTCATGCATCATTGAGCAACAAGCATTTAAATTAACCCTCTTACTGTGTTCCTGAGCGCCATAAACTGTCACGAAACCCTACACACTAGATGCTCAAACAAATAAAGTTAATGATTACCATTTCATTTTTAGTACATCATAAACCTAATGTATAAACATGTGGCACACAGAGCAGAAACTGAAACAAAGACACTCAAACCACACAGAAAGTGTTTTGTCTTTATACAATCATTTAGATCAAGTTTAGTTAGTCAAAAGATGTCAATATGATATCAAACAATAAACTTGGTAACAGTCTTATTTAGTATCTTATTTCAACAATGGTATATACCAGCCTTGAATCAATGTCATCCATTTGTTTTACTTGACTTCTAATGTGTTTCATTTTGATGGTATTTAATCTTTATTATTATTATATACCAGGTAGTTTAGATCATAAAAAAGTCCTCTTGTTGTCACTGTAGTCTATTCTGTGCTCATTTATGCAAAAAGATACACTTTTTTAAAACTAAATGAAACATATAAACAATGAATTCAATACAAATATGTGGTAGTGGGAAGGAAGTTGGTTTAATGTTTTCAGAACAAACAGATGGAAATGTATCAAAACCCAGAGGAAGAAAGGAGCTAGATTTAATATTTACAACTAGAAATCACAGTAGAAAAGCTATTTCTATTCTATGTGTATGTTTGTTATTGCATTAACATGGAAACAACCTTTACCTCACTTAACTAGTTCAACCAGGTAAAAGGTGTCATGCCAGAAGGAGTAAGACGTGAAGCATTTAGGGTAACAACCAGGAACTTGGTTGTGAATTAACATTCCTTTGAAAGTGCAGCACGGCGAATAAAAACAAATACACAGCCAATATACACGACAACCATTATAAAGTGTGTGCCATTATAAAGTGTTCCCAAAAGGCTTTTATTCTAATAAATAATTTGAGAAGGCATAAAATCCACTATTTTCTCTTGAGAGCACCTGAAACCTAGAAACCCTTTTGACATAACACTGATTTGGACATCTCGTTGTTGGGGCACGAGGAGCAGGCTCACCGTAGCCTTCAGATCCTGCAAAGAACACTCTTTTAGTTGATGTGAATTTTGGATTTGGGGAAAGTGGGATTGGTAAATCTGTAGTATTGAGCAATTTCTGACATGCAAGTACTGTGAGTAATTTTTTGGGAGCTCCGTTTTTGTATCAGTATCTGATTTGCCACTAAATAACAATAAAGTCTCTGAAAAACAAACATCAGCAAATACAGACACTGTGCACTAGAGGTCACAATTAGCGACAAAACATAGTGAAAAGGAGAAATTAAATCATGAGGTCACCAAAAGAATACCCTCCACTGCTCTAGTGTATTTAGAGATTCTGTTTATCTGTTAATCTGTAAAGCATATACTCCTAACTTAGCATGCAGCAATTACAAAACACATAATGCAATACTTCAACAGAGAAAAGGTGAATATAAAGTGTGGAACATTGTCCGCCACATTCAACAAGGGTTCCCTGTTCTGCAGGTTCTAGTCCTGAGAGCGAACAGGAAATCATTGGACAGGTCACACCAAAGGAAATCAGGCCATTGCTTTGACAACAGATGTTAGTTTGTGGCTTAATCACAATATTGGTATAAAAAAATGTTGATAAATTGCCTTTTGGAACAAGTGTCTGGAAACTTATTTCAGTACATTTCAGTATTTTGTCCTGAGCACAATTTGATAATCTTCATTGTTTTGAATAGACAACGTGGCATGGTTAGTGTTGAGGAGGAAGTAAGAGCTAACACTGTATGACGCATCGTTCTAGCAGTGCAGTCCCAAATGGGTGAATGAAAAGGACAGCATCACCAGGTAATTTAATTAATTGGAGCGTAATCAGTGGCATTAGACACACCTAGGCGTGGTGTGCCCAATCCATTGTGCACCAGTAATTTGTTGGCAGATCTCCTCTCACCACAGACCTTTGCGGTTTCTTTTGGTTTCTTTTTCTTTGCTGTCACAGCACCACACCCATGCTATATTTACCCACATTATCGTGCAATTGGACAGTTAATTAAACTGGAAAAAGAACACTGATACTGTAATTAAAAAGGCTTAGTCAAGACTTCTCTTCTTGAGGAAAGAAACTAAGATCCTTTGATATCAGCAGAAAGCTTCTTCATGCTTTTTACCAGGGGATCTTAGCCAGTGTCCTCTTCTATGCTGTGCTCTGCTGGGGGGGGGGGGGGGGGGGGGCATCACTGCGGATGATACAAACAGGATCAATAAGATCATCAGAGAGGCTGGCTCAGTGATTAGCCTTACCCCGGACTCACTAGAGGTCATTGTAGAAAAGAGAACAAGGGCCAAGTTAAAAACGATTGTTTCTTTTGAAGGCCATCCATTACACTGTTTTTAATGGACTCAGAAGCTCATTTAGTGAGAGACTCAGGATGCCTCAGTGTTCTACTGAACGACTCAGAAGGTCTTTCGTTCCAGCAGCAGTTAGATTTATTAACACCTTTAGATGTGGTTTTTAGATTTAGCATCTTTCTGATGTCGATCATGTTTCATATGGCATTTTCTGGTGTTATTTATTCTTTGTAATGTGTTTTTTGTCTGTTGTGCTCTGTGGACTGTGTCTATTGTTGTCTGTATGAGTCAATTTTTTTTTGGTGGCAGATGAGTTTCCCCACTGGGGATTAATAAAGTTTTCTAATCTAATTTTTTCTAATCTAATCCACTTCTTTCACTTTTCACTTTCCAGATTTCTCCCAGTAAGCAGATCTGAATTGGCATGTCACATCATGTTGCCTCAGCTGCTTTTGGGGATGAGGACTAAGTAGTTTCAATCAAATATAATTTAATTTTCGCATATGTTACCTTGTGCTATATTTATTTTGGAAATATAAGCTTGACTTAAATTCTTTGGTGTTGGTGAAGTTTCTAGTTGTATCTGTTTATATGTGCATCATTGCTTCATTTTTGTTGCAGGCATGGTGGATCCCCAGAGCTTTGGTAAATTGAACTCCAGATGAACCTAGATTTTTCTTTGGTTCACATTTTTGTAAGTCACACAATCAAGCCACAGTCATTGGTTCATAGCGATGAATACTAACACTGTATGATTATAAGTGTAATTGTTAGCAGACATGATAGATTGATTCATCATGATAATTCATAAATAATATAAACAGTGTGTAACATTTAGGGGGATTAATTGGCATAAATGGAATATAATATTCATAACTATGTCTTCATTAGTAAGTAGTCACCTGAAACTAAGAATTGTTGTGTTTTTGTTAGCTTAGAAAAAGCAATTCATATCTACATAGGGATCGGGTCCTCTCCAACATAGTCCACCATGTTGTACCGCCGTGTTACAGCAAGAGCTTTTTTTTCTTGCGTTTTGACATTGTCTGAAGGTAGGGATGCGTTCCGAAACTCAGTAGGCCCTCGTAAAAAGTAAAAAGCAAGTACTTAAAGAGAAGCTCCTAGTCGTAATAAAATCCACCTACTGTTCCTTTAATCACCACTAGTTTAATATTATTGTCATGATGGTTCAAGATGAGGATTTCTGCTGGACTCCTTCTTCACAGTAGGTCAGGCGGCATGTCTCTGTCCTAGTGCCCTCCATCTCAAAGAGGACTCCTGCAATGGGACGACTGGTGTTCCTATTTAACAATGACTACCAGCTGTGTGGAAAAGCTCTCAGGGTACAGTCCATGACCTTCAATGTTTTCAATGCAGACTGAATGAAGCTTGTGTGTATGAATTCAATCCAGATTCAAATTAAGCCTCTCTTGCCTCTCTTCATGTTACAGAATGCAAAAGAAAGATGAGGTTTGAGCATTGACACTGTACATACTTTATTATTTATTGAGACAATATCAATACCACCACTTAGGGAGCAAAGCAGCATATTTGTAGTTGATGGAAATAGCAATACATTGCTAGTTCCCTTATCCATCTCTTTGACATATTTTCTACTTGTGGGCCAACAGTTAAATTTCAAGCCAAGCCAGCAGGTTGATATTTCAAAAGCTGTATTGTTAACAACAATTTGCTATGTAAAGATATTGTGGAATAATGTCAACCTCAGCAGTGTGTTGTTATCGGAGTTGCTCGGCTTTGTTGATGTAGCCGGGTCGGCCGCACATGTTCTTACTGCATGTCGATGCATGTGAGCGTGCTCTTCTGGTTAGCTCATGGCTGCCACACTGCACTGCTCTCATATGGAGGTTACAGCTGACAACGCCGTCCCGACCGACAGCGGCGTTGTGGTAGTGTAGCCTCGGGTAAACAGCGTCAGCTTTTTCGCCATTGTTAGCACAATGTTGCACCGTTAGCTGTGATCAACTGGTATGCCTTTGCCATGTTGAGAGCCGTTGAGAGGCAATCCAAATGCTCCCAACCCCCTCTTGATTTTGAGGGATCATTTGGGTTATTCTGTTAACTTTTAGGACTCCACAGAGACACCCCTGCATACTGTATCTTTAAGGGTTTCATAGATCTGTGAAATGGTTTCGTTTCTGTGCAAACAGCCTTCTTTGCCACCAAGCATAAAAGATTACATCTTGAAGCTTGAAAAGCCAGTTAATTTGCTGTCACAGTATGTGCAACACGCCAGGGCACATTCAACCAACTGCGCACAAGAATTTAACCACATACAAACAACATCTCTACACACTGACTGAACTGACATGTGACGCTACACAAATCATGTCCATGTAATTCATAATTGTGCTTGCACATTAACAGTGTCAGAAAAAAACACTGTGGCTGCATCGAAGCAAACACATGAATTACAAGACCACAACCTCCTTTCAGATGTCAAAATGCACATAGCAATACATACAAATTCAAGTTAAACCTGGAAGGCAGAAACATAAGACGCCAGACACAAACCTCAGGCAGTAAGACATAATGGCTTAACTAAGAATTTGTCACAATACATGATATGAATATATACATAACATAATATGCAGGACAGTGTTTTCCAAAAACGGGGCACTACATGGCTGCGTTGCTTCTGCAGCACTGCAAACCCATTCACCAGAGAGATCAGAGAGACTCATCCTACTGTGACATTGTAATGCTCACACTTGGACGTCTGGCCTCCGGGCCGGATAAGGGTAAGTCTTTTTTTAAAATCTCTTCATAATGTCTGTATTATTGTATAGCATATGAGATAGATAAAAAAATAACTATAGTAATTCTCGCAATAAATATTTTGGGCGACCGTGGCTCACTGGGTAGAGAGGGTCGTCCGGTAACTGCAAGGTTGGCGGTTCTATCCTTGGCTGCTACGTGTCCTGTATTGAAGTGTCCCTGAGCAAGACACTGAACCCCTAACTGCTCCCAGGGTGCCTGTCATGGGCAGACCACTGCTCCCTATATACAGGGATGGGTCAAATGCAGAGACAAGTTTTCCCTTCGGGGATGAATATAGTATAATAAAAGATATTCCATCCCTCTATGCCGGATATTAGTCGGGATATGAAAATGCACTTGCTGATTACTAACTTCTGTGTAAACAAAGCTTTTGTTGCATTCCCTCTAGTTTTCTTTTTGTGAAGTTCAAACATGCTCCTTACTCCTCTCAACTGTTTTGGAATTTTACTTATTTCTGCTAAAGATGACGAATTGTTCCTCTTTTAAATTTGAACACAATAAGAGAATTTTGTGTATATTTGTGTACGACTACTACAGAGCTCATCTTTTCTTTTTCTTCGACATTGTAATGGTGTTTTCATTATGTCACTAACAGCTATAGATGATAATAGAGAAACAACATTTGGATTTTGGGACGGTTATTGGGATGGATATATGGAGTTTTTCAGTCATTGTAAGTGTGTCATTAAAACTTGATACTTATTTTTTGGTTTGTGCAAAAACGAACACCACCCTGCTTTGAATCTTGGAACACAGCCCACATACATGATTCAGCAAAACAATATATGAAAACTGTGACTGCTTCCTTATCTGTCATTTCATCATTTACTGTAACATTGTTTACGATAAACACTACAATGGAAGGTCCTGAGTGAGGAATGACTACGGTTAGGATAGCTTATTGATCAGGAAATAGGAAGTCCAGATGCAGAATCGGGCGAACGATCCATTCAAGCATCAACTTCTACTTGCTTATAATAACTGTTGTTTTACCACTAATGTCATCCTCTGTATCGATCGTGCTCACACTTGGACGTCTGGACGGACGCCGTTGAGAGGCAATCAAAATGCTCCCAACCCCCTCTTGATTTTGAGGGATCATTTGGGTTATTCTGTTTACTTTTAAGACTCCACAGAGACACCCCTGCATACTGTATCTTTAAGGGTTTCATAGATCTCTGAAATGGTTTCGTTTCTGTGCAAACAGCCTTTGCCACCAAGCATAAAAGATTAAATCTTGAAGCTTGAAAAGCCAGTTCATTTGCTATCACAGTATGTGCAACACACCAGGGCACATTCAACCAACTGCACACAAGAATTTAAGCACATACAAACAACATCTCTACACACTGACTGAACTGACATGTGACGCTACACAAATCATGTCCATTTGGTTCATAATTGTGCTTGCACATTAATAGTGTCAGAAAAAAATATAAATACTGTGGCTGCATCGAAGCAAACACATGAATTACAAGACCACAACCTCCTTTCAGATGTAACATGAACGTAGCAATACATACAAATTCAAGTTAAACCTGGAAGGCACAGAAACACAAACCTCAGGCAGTAACACATAATGCTTAACTAAGATTTTTTCAGACCGTGAATTTGTCATAATACATGATATGAATATATACATAACATAATATGCAGGACAGTGTTTTCCAAAAACGGCACACTACATAGCTGCGTTGCTTCCAGTATATGAAAACTCTGACTGCTTCCTTATCTGTCATTTCATCATTTACTGTAACATTGTTTACGGTAAACACTACAATGGAAGGTCCTGAGTGATGAATGACTACGGTTAGGATAGCTTATTGATCAGGGGATAGGAAGTCCAGATGCAGAATCGGGCGAACGATCTGTTCAAACATCAACTTCTACTTAATTAATTGTTTTTGAAATGTTTAAGTAGCTGTAAGATAAAGAACAAATCATGCGACTAGATTAACCCATGATAGCCTTTATTGTCTTGAAATCGCTGTGGTTGAGTGTTTGTTGATTTTATGCTGCATGCCAACACTCCTTCATCTTGCACATTTCAAACTGTCATATTGTTGAAGTGCCTTTTAAGTACCTCAACATATTACACATTGTTTCTTTGTATGGATTGGTTTTCCAGTTAGTTACACACCTACTTAAAACATTCAGATTCACTGACAGGTAGTTAATGGTGTGACTGTAAAAGGGGAACTACACACATTTTAAAGATTCCTGCGTGTTATTCCTATGACCTGAGCCTCCCATCCATTGTCTATGGAGCAGCATCAGACTTTATACTAATTATAGATTTACTTCCCTCACTGTAAAATGTAATAGTTGTCCAGACTTACATTTAATTAGTTAACTTTACTTTGTCATCCAAAATATGACTTCTTACTAGATTTTACTAAGTCAGCGTTAATTGCGGGTGGAAAAAAACTATTTACTTTATTGTTTGGAGTTAAGCTAACTTCAAACACTCAAGTAACAAAAAACGGCTGAGGTTTGAGCATGCGCAGAAGCCCACATTCAGTCCATGTGTGCGCTCAAGATGGTGGATCGGCGGACTCGGTAGCTGAGGCAAGAAAGACAAACCACTTGGCTTTTGAAGAATATTAAGGTAAGTCATCAAGCAAACAGTAACTGTGTGTAAAATGTTTATGTTTCTGACTGTTGCCAATGTTAGCTAGCGTGAGCTAACGCTTGCTAATCGTTAACTAGCCGACGCTAGCTGACTTAGCTAACACTCACTGCACATTTCGTCTATTAGCTAGACTTATTCAGGCATGTCTTGGCGGTAGGCTAAAGACTAGCTTTTCCCACCACTGCCCCAGGTTCGCCTGCAAACATATTTTAATTGTTAACTAGCCAACGCTAGCTGACTTAGCTAACAGTCACTGCACATTAGCTTAGCTAAACTTGTTCAGGCATGTTTTAGCGGTAGCCTAAAGACTAACGTTAGCTGTTCCCACCACTGCTCCAGGTTCGCCTGAAAACATTTTAATTTTTCCATAACGAAAGTGGAAAGTCCGATGTACATTTTAATTGTTCGGTTTTCTTCGAGTTGACACAGCCAACGTATTTTGGTCGCAGGTCGCACGACATTACAACTTGGAAATTCCGAGTTATAAGTGAATGCAGCATGAACCGTGCTTTGAGAGCGACGTTAAACACGGTGTTGTTGAAACGTGCAGTTTGCAGCCGCGTTAGGTAGACAACTAGAAGACTATTTAACAGTACTGTTTGTTTCGTTAGCGGTGGAGTTATATTATTTTACGTCACGTGATGGGTGTATGACGTTAGCGGACATGTTTTTATATATCATGCAAACCGTGGTTGAAGGAAACGATAATATCACGGGAGTGAACGCAACAGTTAGGTTAGACTATGCTACGTCTGTGTATTTAATGACTAGTGCCGTTGTAACAGTCTTTCCAACACACCCATAGTTTTTCACATGGACGCGAGTAGCCACCGGCTTCATTCAACGTTAATTCGATTCCAGTGAAAGTGCTTAAAAGCTGCAGCTGCGCGCGCACACCGCTCTTTAGCCTCACTGAATGCGCAAATTAACGACCTTTCCTTCCCCCTCTCGAGCTGTCAGCTACATTAAGCTGTCTGTGACTGATAATGAAGGAGAAATCATCTCGATCTCCATTTTATGGTAACTTAAAACAAAGAAATTCCACAATTATATCGAGGAGGCTTGTATACGTTATGACCCAGTCATTTCTTTTGTCTGTCAGGGATATTGGTGGTCTTAGCTAGCTTCTTTGACCTGTGTCAAAAAGATTAGTTTAACAAAATCAAATGTTTATTCCTGTGATGCCGGTAAAGCATGCATTTATCAAGGGATTTGTCTCTAAATAACAACATAAGTACAACTTCCTTTTAACTTAAATATTCTTTGTCCTTTTCAGAAGAAGTGCTCACGGTAACTGCCTGGGGGCTCTTAAAGAGCTGCTTCGTCAACACTGGATACCGGTTCACTAAAGGTGAGATGCCAGTAGCCTATAATTTGGAGGATATTTAGGCTTAAGGAGTTATAATCAGCGGTAGAGCAGTTTTTGACAAAGCGTTAATGCTACAATTTTATTAGAATTAATAGACTAGCTCGCTGTAGCAAAAGTTAAATCAAAATCAATTTCCAATCAATACTTTGTCCTGTCACTCAGCCTGGTGACTAAATAGCAGTATGCTATTGATTTAAATTTGCAAAATGCAGTGATGTCAACAGTTGTGACGGTGTTTTTGTTTGCAGAATGGTTTTCAAAAATGTCCACATTGGTCCAAGCCGATTTAGTCACTCTATGTTTTTTTTCTGTGTGCTCTAGGTGTTTGCAGAGTTTAACTTGAGCCACCACAAACCTGCAGAATGACTTTGTTGATGCTGTGGACCACTACACAACACCGCACTTTGTCACAATCTTCAAGTCCAAGAACGGAAGTGTTAGAGAGACATCTGCTGAGTTTGTGCAGCAAATTGATTCACGGGTGAGTCCGTACTGTCAAACAAACATTCTGGTGACACTTGTTTCATTGTCACATTGACAAACATATTTGTATGGTCAGATTTGAATGTTACATAATTTTGAACTTTTTTTGTTAATTATCCACTTCTTGAAACCAGATGTGACAGCAATGTGCACCCTTGTACTCAAGGGTGCACATTGCTGTCACATGTTCTACTTGGTGATGACCCCAGTCACTTCTACCACACCTGCTTTGTAAGTTCTCATAGTTACATCTTATCCTAGACATTTGTGTGAAATAGTCATAATTGGCATATGAATTATTGAGTTATGGCCAGAAACGTGTTTTGTGAGGTCACGGTGACCTGTGATCTTTGACCACCAAATTTCGACCTTGAGTCCAAGTGGACCTTTGTTCCAAATTTGAAGAAATTCCCTCAAGGTGATCCTGAGATAAACATAATGCCTCAAGACGTATCACAGCAAGGCTGAGTCCCAACCACAGCGGCCGGAAGTTGATTTGGATGGAGGCCTTCGCTGCATGTCATCGCCTCTCTCATCCCTGCCTTTTCTGTCTCTCTACTGTTACTGTCGAATAATGCAGAAATGCCCCCCAAAATTTGTTACAATTTTTTTTTTTTTTAATGCATATGGATAAAGGTGTATTTTCCTGGCTTCACATGAGCTAGGCTGGTAGCATCACCCATAAGGTGAAGCAGCCATATATTGAACTAACTCCGTTCGCAGTCCATGCCACCGGGTTGCACTGCTCAGCTCAGCTCAACGGTGCTAAGCCTGCTTGCCATCTCCGGTTGTGTATAATGCACAAGAGGTAGATCATATCTCTCCCTCGAATACATTAGCTAATACAATCTAACGAGGATGGCAAAGAATATTTAGTGCGAGGAAGACTTCAACACTTAATTTCTTTCATCTTCTTTACTGGACATCTGTAAACTGGTCAAAACTGTTTTAGGCCTACTAATGTGGATACAACTACTAAATGCAGGTGTGTGAAAGGAAAACGTTATGGGCAAGGCTGGAAGGCAGCGTAGACGGGACATATGACACAGTGACAATTTATATGTCCTTGTTGTAATGTTGTTTCCGTTTGGTCTTACACAGGATTCTGACAGGGATGATGCCTGGGCACAAGTATCTGTTGGGGTGGTGACGAACATCAGTGAAGATGTCCCTCTCTCCAAATCAACTCCACCTTGACCCAGTGTCTACTTCCATCATTGTTGAGGAAGGTATTGTAATGGATGATCTCCTGAACCTACCTCAAGCACTTTGCCTCTTGTTTGGGTTGTCATTTTCTTTACACTTGGACTGAATACCCTAAAGCCGTGAAAAACACTTTCAACTTCATTCAAAGAGTGATGCTTGGCACAAGACAAACTCCCACCAAAACTGCAAACTCTTAAAAATAGTTAGAATGTAAATTACTGTATAAAGGTGTTGACGTTTGGCATTAGATTCAGTTGCTTTTTGTTACGTTAACTATATTAAGGCACTCGTTTCAAATAGTTAGCCCATGGATTCATCAGCAAGTCATGTCCAGAGGCTGCCAGTGTGCCAGTGTATGTTAAAAAAGTGTGTGATCCAATGCCAGAGTCCTTTCTCTTTCATACTCTTCTGCTAACTGAATGAAGCCACTTTGTAGTTGTCAGCCCGTTGGTTCTTTACCAAGTTTGGTCTATCAACAACGTTTTATAGCTATTACAGTATTAACGTTGTTGTTTCAGGACTGTATGTTAGGTTAAAGATCAGGGTTGGATTTTTCTTTTTCAGTATTATAATTGCATTTATTTTTATAAAGCCCAATTTATACTACAGCTGGCAAGTATTGATGGCAGATAACTGTACCATCACTGATTTTGATGCTGGCATATGTAGGCTGATGGGGGAAAAAAAGACAGTCCAGCAGACTCCATTGTTCACAATACTCCTATAGCAGTGAGTTGGCAAAGCAGTGTAACATAGCTGAGCATTTGGTGTTTTAAATTGCTATTGTGAAAAAGTTGTTCCTCTGTGAAATATAGAACCTCCAGTACATGTCTATTTGATGATCAAATTGTACATTTTACTAAATGTTTTTATCTGAACCAAATCCTAATGTTAAAATAAAAAAATCATATACTAGAACTTTGAACTGTGTCACTGCCTTGATTTATTATGTGTAAATGTGATTGTTTGAAGACAATGGAACCTGTTTTTCATTATTGTTTAAAGGATGTTTGACATACTTAAGTTAGACGAGTAACATGAACTTGGTTGTTTCAAGGCAATCGGTTTGCATGGTTTTACCAAGTAAATGATTTTAGTGTTCAAGTAAATACAACTGAGAAATATTAAGTAGCAGTAAATGTCACATAAGTTAGCCTGACTTAAATAAATGTGTTGCTTGGAATACACACAAAGTATATTTCACTTGAAATTATTTAGTTGTTTGAAATAGTAATTCTGAGTAGGCTTTACTAAGTCAAGAGTACATCTTAAGTAAAGTTTCAAGTACTCTTCACTCGTTTTTTTTAGTTACTGAAACTCGAGTGTAAGTATACTTATACTTGAATGAAATGAGTACCTTACTTTACTTGCTTTTTTCAAGGCAATCGGTTTGCATGTTTTTTTTAAGTAAGGTTAACTAATTAGATTTTACAGTGCTGGTTTCTGCCTTTGAGAGAGTCATGTTCATAAATAATGATTGAAATGATTGAACTTCTCTAGACCATGGAACTAACATATTGGTATTCTTAATTTAGATGATGGTCCCCTTTACATTTCTAATGAATTAACTGGGTTACTTTTAACTAAACTAGAAATAAACAAAAAAGGGAACTGAATGCTGGACTAAACATATAGAAGATATATAAATCTACTGATAAGTGATTATAATAACTTCACAATCATTACACTCCTTTTTCAAAAGAACTTAAAATAACTGATACGCTTAAATGGATGGCGGCCGAAATATAATAGAATGTTTGTTTGCTTATTGTCTTTTATTGAAAATCCTTTAAATAATTGCAGAATTATTATTCTCATCCATTAAGAAGGCTACTATGACACCCTCACTGCAGACCCCTCAAACAAATCAATCATCCTCATTTTCTATGATCATGAACCAGCCAGTAAAGGTCTGCGTAGAGCATTTCTTTACGAGGGTTACCAATATCATTTGAGATATAACATTAATTAATACTCCTTTGAAGCAAGTACATCGCCACTTAAATAACTTTCTAACAACTTCCTTGCGGAGGTTTGGGTCACTTGTTATGAGGAAACAATCAGATTCTATTGATACAACCAGTTAAGCAACAGATTTATGGGTCTGTGCCAACTTTTACTGTATAAAGCCTGTTGCAGTGCTGCAGTCTCATGAGGAGGAGAGGCATAGGAGCTAAAGAAGCACATGTGAACAGGTAACTAATTGATTTTATTTTTAAATAAGATATAAATTGTAAACTGCCTGCTTGATATTGTTAGCATTTTCCAAACATATATATATATATATATATATATTAGTACTGGGCAACAATTAAAATTCGTAATCGCGCTTAATCGCATGATTTTTCTGCGATTAATCGCATTGTTATGCGCAAAGTTCAATAATGAATTCAAAAGTAGTGTATTGCGCACTTTTATTTTAAAAGTACTGCTATATGAACAAAAGTGCGATAACATTTGGTTTGCAAACACTTTAAACAAATAAGGTTATAATGATTCTGATAATACAGGTGCTGGTCATATAATTAGAATATCATCAAAAAGTTGATTTATTTCACTAATTCCATTCAAAAAGTGAAACTTGTCTATTATATTCATTCATTACACACAGACTGATATATTTCAAATGTTTATTTCTTTTAATTTTGATGATTATAACTGACAACTATGGAAAATCCCAAATTCAGAATCTCAGAAAATTAGAATATTACTTAAGACCAATACAAAGAAAGGATTTTTAGAAATCTTGGCCAACTGAAAAGTATGAACATGAAAAGTATGAGCATGTACAGCACTCAATACTTAGTTGGGGCTCCTTTTGCCTGAATTACTGCAGCAATGCGGCGTGGCATGGAGTCGATCAGTCTGTGGCACTGCTCAGGTGTTATGAGAGCCCCAGGTTGCTCTGATAGTGGCCTTCAGCTCTTCTGCATTGTTGGGTCTGGCATTTCGCATCATCCTCTTCACAATACCCCATAGATTTTCTATGGGGTTAAGGTCAGGCGAGTTTGCTGGCCAATTAAGAACAGGGATACCATGGTCCTTAAACCAGGTACTGGTTGCTTTGGCACTGTGTGCAGGTGCCAAGTCCTGTTGGAAAATGAAATCTGCATCTCCATAAAGTTGGTCAGCAGCAGGAAGCATGAAGTGCTCTAAAACTTCCTGGTATACGGCTGCGTTGACCTTGGACCTCAGAAAACACAGTGGACCAACACCAGCAGATGACATGGCACCCCAAACCATCACTGACTGTGGAAGCTTTACACTGGACCTCAAGCAACGTGGATTGTGTGTCTCTCCTCTCTTCCTCCAGACTCTGGGACCCTGATTTCCAAAGGAAATGCAAAATTTACTTTCATCAGAGAACATAACTTTGGACCACTCAGCAGCAGTCCAGTCCGAGACGCTTCTGACGCTGTCTGTTGTTCAAGAGTGGCTTGACACAAGGAATGCGACAGCTGAAACCCATGTCTTGCATACGTCTGTGCGTAGTGGTTCTTGAAGCACTGACTCCAGCTGCAGTCCACTCTTTCTGAATCTCCCCCACGTTTTTGAATCGGTTTTGTTTCACAATCCTCTCCAGGGTGCGGTTATCCCTATTGCTTGTACACTTTTTTCAACCACATCTTTTCCTTCCCTTCGCCTCTCTATTAATGTGCTTGGACACAGAGCTCTGTGAACAGCCAGCCTCTTTTGCAATGACCTTTTGTGTCTTGCCCTCCTTGTGCAAGGTGTCAATGGTCATCTTTTGGACAACTGTCAAGTCAGCAGTCTTCCCCATGATTGTGTAGCCTACAGAACTAGAATGAGAGACCATTTAAAGGCCTTTGCAGGTGTTTTGAGTTAATTAGCTGATTAGAGTGTGGCACCAGGTCTCTTCAATATTGAACCTTTTCACAATATTCTAATTTTCTGAGATACTGAATTTGGGATTTTCCTTAGTTGTCAGTTATAATCATCAAAATTAAAAGAAATAAACATTTGAAATATATCAGTCTGTGTGTAATGAATGAATATAATAGACAAGTTTCACTTTTTGAATGGAATTAGTGAAATAAATCAACTTTTTGATGATAGTCTAATTATATGACCAGCACCCGTAGATATTCAGCCGGTGTTCACAACTTTATCTCCGTAAGAGATGCAATTTGAAATATACTTCTTGAAAACTGTAAACCTATCTTCGTCATGTTTTTTATGTTTGTTAAATTCTCAGTAGCGATAACTAAATGATATTCTTATTATACATATTCCAAACAAAACAACTTTAAAAACTCTAAAAAAATAATTTAAATTAATCATAGCTTTTTTGGTATTTTGGTCAGACACATATGCAACGCTGATTACCGCAATATGTGTGGTATTTGATATAAATGTACGTTGGTACATAGAGGGTGATAAGCTATGGAGGGACTTAGGACCCAGGGGAATGTAGGTGAACCATGGGACCTGGAGGGAGTCTGTACCGTGGCAGTCACGTGCACGTGGAAGTTATGCTAATAAAGAGTTGCAGTTAAGAGCAGTTTGTTCTCACGTGCTTATATGTTCATTTAAAAACACGACAATATGTATATTGATATTATTTTTATCGTCATATACGGTGACGGAGTGAAGGACTGGGCGTGTCACCCGGGGGGGGGTGCGGCAGCAGCAGCAGGAAGTGACGCCACACAAACACAGCTGTTCACCGCTCGCTGCGGTTCTTGAGTTAAAAATGTCCGCTTAGTAATAAAAATAAAAAAAACGACATTAACGCGCGATAAAATAATTGGCGGCATTAATTAATTAATGCGTTAACGCGATAATAACGCGTTAACTTGCCCAGCACTAAGTATATATATATATATATATATATTGATATTGCTATTGATATTGTTAGCATTTTCCATATATATATATATATAACTCCAGAATTTCTTAACTTTG
Source organism: Anarhichas minor (assembly GCF_050575085.1). Classification (NCBI taxonomy): domain Eukaryota; kingdom Metazoa; phylum Chordata; class Actinopteri; order Perciformes; family Anarhichadidae; genus Anarhichas; species Anarhichas minor. The sequence goes on from NW_027466463.1 coordinate 12,515,220, forward strand.
TAAGATATGTCTTTTTTAACATTTGTGCCATTTTTTCAGAAACTTTTGCACCTGCAGTCAATTAATATTTAAAAATAGGCTGCACATGTATGACAATTTTGTGTAGAATGGGCATTTTAATGTATATGTTGATCAATAGGAATTTAAATCTCTAAACATATTTTGTTATTATAAAACCATATAACACATTTAAAGTCCATGACTATGCATCCTTGGTTTGGGTATGCAGTCTCTGAGTGCTTTCTAGTTTTTTTTTTTTTTTTTGGAATTTAATTAAATACATTTGGTCGGCAGGTTTATATTTGGGGCTTTGGAGAATGGCAAATCTAATCATGTTGCCTGTGCTGCTTTTGGGATTGATAAGTAAGTATCAAATTCAGTCCGTTTCAATTAAATACATTTTTAGTTTTGTTGTATTTACGTAAATTCACTAACAGACTTGATGTTAGCAGAGCAGACTGATTGTTATCCAATTATATCTATGTGTTTGTTTTCATAGGTACGGTGACTCCTCAGACAACAGGTGAATTGAAGTTTAGATAATCTCTTAGTAATTTGTTCATGTTATTAACATGTCAGTCATACAGTCGCCCTAGTTATTACTTCAAGATTATACCCATTTCCCCTGGATTGCAGCTTGTACTGCTGTTTATGATTGTTATCTATATAGACAAATATATATAAAATACACAATTTACATCCTATGCCAGTGTGGAGGTTGCAGTGGTGCCACACCGAAGGCATTGCTTTGCTTTGTTTTAACTTACAAGTTAACAAGTTATGAATACCAGGTTGAAAGGTGGCGTTTCACCGCCACCCTCTGGTTGCACTTGGTATGTGGTACAAAGATTACTGTGCTGCACCTGCAACTATGCCCAACGGTGATTTTATGGTGTACAAAACAAGATCTTCAGGTGGTGTTACATTGCTTTTTAAATTACAAATGTTTGACAAAAGTCATTTTGATTGTCCCAGAAAGCAAAGCCAGTGAGCCTTTGAGAGAATGCTGTCTTTTCTAATGTTTTCAATGACATATGTTCTGTTCCTGCTATAACATGCCATAATGGCTGCTGGGAAAAAGTCAGAATATTAGATTAAAAGAGTCCACAAAAACACAAATAACACAAAAAGCATATTTTGTATCAAACATTGGCATGATAGGTTAGGTGTGGTGATCTAGAAATGTACAAAAAAACACTATGCAATATTTGCCAATAAGACCACTATTGGACATTCCATCTCTTCTTAAAAATGTGATGTCTTTTGTTCTTTCTAGGAACCCTCTACTTAATAACCGGAACAAGAAGCAGCAACACAGATGATGGAAGTTCTCCTAACATTCCCTTGCAACAACCATTTCTGTATTTCGGACGGCCGCATAATCAGATTTATGTATGTAAATATAATATTAGCAAATACAAAATCCATATCTTTTATGTTTTGTGGAGGAATCCACTTTTCATCCACTGGTTAGTAAATCACAAGAACTGTGTTGTAAATGTGCAACAAATAAATTAATGAAGTTAATGAATAAATTGGAGAAGTATAAAAAACTGCACTATGTTATTAAACTAATACTACTTTATATTTGACTTCAACTGAAACAGTTATTAAAGAAGTACTGCAGTTAGGTTGTTGTCAATATATTGTTATAATAAGGTTATAAAGTATGAGCAATACATATGTTGATGGGTGTAGTAAATGTTACTAATTCTTCGTTAGTAAGAACTGGTTAACTTGTTTCCAGGTGAACCACAATGGACATCTGACCTTTAACTCACCTTGGAGAAGTTACACCCCTCAAAGGTTTCCACTGCATGGATCCAGGGACGTCATTGCTCCACTCTGGGTAGATTTAGACAACAGAGAGAATGGTCAGGTCTACTACAACCAATACACCAGTGGCAGCATCCTCCACCAAGCTACGCAAGACATTAATCGTTACTTCCCAGGATTGAGTTTCAATGCCAACTGGGTCTTTGTTGCAACATGGTATGAGGTGGCCTACTATCCCACCACTGGAACAGTAAGTTATCTTGCTCTAAATGAGGAAACACATAGGACGTGTATTTGACCTATTACAACATATATTTACTATAATAACCACAAGTAATTGTTTTTCAGAAAACAACAGTTCAAGCAGTCTTGATCTCTGGTGGCCAGTACTCATTTGTGCTGATGAATTATGGGATAATAGCCTCAACAAATCTAAGTATACAGGTTAGAGGCATTAAAATGATATGTGATTTACGATGTAAAACTGGCGATGACTTACTTAAATCTCAATGCAAATGTGCAAAAACAAAAAATAAAACTACTTGTATTTATGTGACATGTATTTCCAGGCTGGATATGACACAGTGAGCTCCACTCACCATTTCAGCATCCCTGGATCATTCTCTAACAATGCATCAGGCAGTAACTCAAATTTCCGACTGAGCAGCAATGTCAATGTGCCCGGTCGCTGGGCTTTCCGGACAGACCATGGATCAAGAGGCTGTACTTACAATGGTAAGATCAGAACCAGAGGGTGGTCACCATAGGTAGTTCTTTACAGTAATGTGGATATGTGATCACCACTCCATGAAGATATGTATTAAGTGTTTGTTGAACTAAATAAACAATGTCTTTTTTGCTGCAGACAGCTGAGTATAATGTGCATACTGGTATTACATTAGAATATGGTGACATATAATTGAATTGCATTGCAAGTTAAGTTTTTTCATTTCATGCCAAAGTAGTTCTCAAAAGGCAAGCGCTGACCACGACAATGTAATGTTTCAAGTTGAAGGCGGCTGGCGACTTTTCTTGCAAGGCATCCTCTTCTTTATCCCCTAATTTTTCTCACCGTTCTACTGTTTATTATAAAAACAAAGGCAAAATTGTCCACAAAGAATTCAAGTCAAATGCCTGATATTTTAAAAGTAATAGTGTCGACACGTTTCAGGTTATTCCTTGAAGTTAACTTTTCCTTTCATTCTTCTGAAGGTGAATTCGTGCAGCTTGGTGACTCATTCTGGAGTGACAGTACCTGTGCACAGAAGTGCACCTGCACCTCAGCAGGCCTGCAATGTCACAACCAACGCTGCTCCTTTTCCCAAATCTGCCAACCTACTGCCTTTCAGTTCACCTGCCAGACGGTGCGGAGAGGCACCTGCACCATTAGTGGTGATCCACATTACTATACCTTCGATAACAAAGTGTTTCACTTCCAAGGCACCTGCACTTATGTTCTCTCTGAGCAATGTGGTCGTGGGATGCCCTACTATAGAGTAGAGGGCAAGAACGAGCATCGGGGCAGCACTCGTGTTTCCTGGACACGACTGGTCAAAGTGTTTGTCTATAATGAAACCATTGAGCTCGTCAAGGGACGTCGTGGTGCAGTTAAGGTTGGTATTAAGAAATAAGTCTCCACTTACTGTGATATTTGAATTTTGTTCATATTTTTACAACTATGTCTTTGCTTGTTGGTGTGTTTACAGGTTAATGGCATCTTTGCAGACACTCCATTCTCTCTCAACAATGGCACGGTCCAGGTTTACGAGTCAGGTTTTTCTGTGATCGTCAGTACTGACTTTGGCTTGGAGGTGTCTTATGACACAAATCATTATGTTAGGATCAGGGTGCCCTACACTTACCAGAATGCAACATGTGGCCTGTGTGGAAACTTCAACATTGATCGCAGGGATGACTTTCGAACCCGCCAAGGAGAAGTTGTAAGCTCTGATGTGGATTTTGCCAACAGCTGGCAAGCATCGGGAGACAATGAGCCTGGTTGTGAGGCACAGTGTGGAGGTCTGAGCTGTGCGGACTGTACTGAGGCTCAGACAGCTTTATACAACAATACTGCTCATTGTGGTATCCTCCAGAGCAGTTCTGGACCTTTTGCTGCTTGCCATCAACAACTTCCCCCACAGACCTTTTTGCAAAGCTGTGTGTATGATCTGTGTGTAGGAGAAGGATATCAACCCATTCTGTGCCAAGCCCTAAATGTGTATGCAAGTCGGTGTCAACAGAATGGTGTACAGCTGCCAAACTGGAGGAGGCAAGGCTTCTGTGGTATGTCTGTCAGTCAAAAACATTATTTCATATAATCCTTGGGCTGTCATGATGTCAAGATACATCTTGTTTTCTTTTGTCTAGAAATCCAATGCCCAGCAAACAGCCACTTTGAGCCGCGAGGCACAGCATGTCCAGCTACCTGTGTCAGCCCCAATTCTACCTTCGACTGCCCTCTTCCTGTCCAGGAGAGCTGCATCTGCAATTCAGGCTACATACTTAGTGCTGGGGTCTGCATCCCTCATGCTGAGTGTGGCTGCAGCTTTGAGGGTCGCTACTACCGCTCTGGAGAAACTGTAATACTAGACAACGACTGTGGAAGACGTTGTAGCTGCAGTTATGGCTCCATGACTTGCCACTCCCATGGTTGTGGTCCACTTGAATCATGCCGTGTGGAGGAGGGAGAAAGAGGATGCAGACCTAACAGCTATGGAACATGCTGGATAAAAGGCCCAGTGTCATATCAAACGTTTGATGGATTGACATACCTGTATCCTGGGGCGTGTCGATTGACCCTTGCCAAAGTAATGGGATTGTCTAGTTACCCACATTTTGTGGTGACAGCAGAAAAACTGCCCAGAGGCCAGCAGGGTTTTTCCAGGTTGCTAAAGTTTGAGGCAGAGGGAACACACGTGTCTATTGAGATGGCGAGCAGCAGAGTAGAGGTAAGTGATTGGAACTTTTTTGAAAAGACAGATTCCAATGTGATACAATTTGACAAAAGGATTGCTGACGTGAGAAAGTTTAGTAATATGAATATTATTACAACTGTTTTAGGTTCTTTAATGATTTAATCGTTTCTTCTGAATATTTAAAAGCACATACCTTTGTTTAAATCTTGTGAACTACAAAGTAATTTGAACTACTATTCAAATGGTCCCTTAGGTTGACGGTCAGCGGATAAGACTACCATTCAGCTCGGCATCCAACCGAATCCAAATCTACCAGAGCAGCATTCACAGTATCATCATTCGCACTTCCTTTGGTGTAACTGTGCAGACAGTTTGGCCTCACTTTGTGCGTGTCACTGCACCTGGTATCTACAACGGTTCATTAGGTGGACTCTGTGGTAATTACAATGGCCAGCCACGTGACGACTTCCGCACACCCAACGGCATTCTGGTCACCAGCCCTCAGGACTTTGGGGACAGTTGGCGGGACGGCTCCCTCACTGCACATTGTGTGGAAAGTGTAAATCATGACTCTACAACAAATAACAATTCCCGTGAGAACTGTGGCATTCTTGGCTCACCACATGGGCCGTTTGCCCAATGCTTGGCCATGGAGGACTCCCAGCAGCATGTGAATGCATGTGTGGGGATCCTTAGAGCCTCTAGAGATCCAGCATCAGCACTATGTGAGGTCCTACGAGATTATGCACTGATGTGTCAACAGCAGGGCGTTGCCCTTGGACGCTGGAGGAATGCAACTCACTGTGGTAAGCACTTTGCCCCCTTTTGGTGTAGGTTGTTTTGATATAATGTAAATGACTTTGCTTAATTAATTGATTTTTTCTTCTTCTCTAGAGCAAAACTGCCCCCAAAACAGCCATCATGAAGTCTGTGGAAGCTCTTGTCCTTCCACCTGCCCCAGCCTCTCTTTCCCTTTCATCTGTGACACTGTGTGCCAGGATGGGTGCCAGTGTGATGATGGTTTTATCCTTAATGGCAACCAGTGCGTGCGACCTACAGCCTGCGGATGCCATCACCAAGGACGCTATCGGCGAGGAGGAGAGCGATTCTGGGATGGTGAGGAATGTCAGAGCTTGTGTTCCTGTAATGGCACTACTGGGGCAGTCCACTGTATCCCCAACGCCTGTGGTCCCCAGGAGTCCTGCCGTGTGGTGGAGGGTGAGTTTGGCTGCCATCCCAACCCTCATGGCACCTGCTCTGCCTCTGGTGACCCCCACTACCTCACCTTTGATCGCAAGGCCTATGACTTCCAGGGAACCTGCCGCTATGTTTTGGCGACCCTTTGTAATGCCACTCATGGGCTTCACCAATTTTCTGTGGAAGCTAAGAATGAGCCGTGGAGAGGGCAGCCAGTTTCAATCACAGCAGAAGTTTTTGTGAATGTGGGAGGCTATCGAGTGCACATGTCGAGGGAGAGCCGTGGTGTGGTACAGGTGAGTTACACAAATTCTGAACAGTTGGAGATATTCTTTCTCCTGAACTTTCTTCTGTTTTGAGTCTATACTGGGTTTGCGACTATCATTTTTAAAAGCATCAGATAGTTGCAACAAAAATACAAATCTATGATTGTTAATCCAATTTTGTTTGTACATTGTGAAAGGTGAACGGAGTAACTAAGAACTTACCTGTCGTCCTGAATGGAAGTCTTGTCTCAATCTATGCAAGTGGATTTCGCACATATGTCAGTGCTGAGTTTGGCCTGAGGGTCATGTACGATGGATATAGTACAGTGTCTGTCTCTGTACCTCCAAGTTACAGGTAACTGCCATTTCCTGCAGCCCATGTTTGAATGCTTTAGTTTACATTCTGAAAAATATTTTATTACAAATGTTTAAATCATTTTACTTCAATGTTTAAACATATTTTTGACTCTGGGTGTATTTAATTATTGTCATCATTACAGACAAAAAACATGTGGACTTTGTGGAAACTTCAATGGAAATCCAAATGATGACTTCCACACCCCATCTGGAATGATGGTTACCACTCCACAGGAGTTTGGGACAGCCTGGAAAGTGGCAAGCAACTACACCTGCAGTGATGGGTGTGGCTCCTCCTGCCCACAATGCAACAATGAGCAACCTGCTAGAGCCCAATGTGAGGTGATTCAGGCATCTGACGGCCCCTTAAGCTTCTGCCATGAGGAGGTGAACCCAGCGCCATATTTCAGTGACTGCGTGTTTGATGTTTGCGTGTCGGGAAGTCAAGGCCAAGATCTTCTGTGCAGAGCCATTCAGACATACGTCAGTGCGTGTCAGTCTGCTAATGTTCGAATCTACCCTTGGAGACAGAACACCACCTGCAGTAAGTCAACGAGTCAATGTGTTGTTTATCCACCATTTAAACAGCCTAGGAAACAATCAAAGAAGTCTCGACCTACTGCATCTACGTGTAGGCTATGTTAATTGACTGAATACTTTTCAACCATCTGACATGCATCTTTAATTCCTCTCTCATAAAGGACTTGAATGTCCCGCCAACAGCCATTATGAGCTGTGTGGTACCGACTGTGGTCACATCTGTGCCAGCAGCGTTGATGCCATCTGTGAGCAGGTTTGCTCTGAGGGATGTTTCTGTAATGAAGGTTTTCTCAGGAGTGGGACAAGATGTGTCCCCGTGGAAAGCTGTGGCTGTCAATATGACGGATTCTACTATAATGTAAGTCATATAGCTCTAAATGGATAACAAACCAGATTTGTATCACTGTGCCCGAATAATTCATCTGACAGTCTCTGTGATTTCAGTCTTTGCACATAATCATTTTACTTTGGTCAAGCAACTCTCTTATATCACAGATATCAGAATCCTTTTGTCTTCTTTTTTAATCAGCCAGCATCAGTGTGCTCAATAAAAAGCGATCCTCATTTGCCTAAAATGATCAAGTAACAAGATATTTAGAAATACTGTTGACAGAGAACCAAATATTTGCTACTTTACTGTGCTACATATATTGTGTGTCACAACTGTCATTTTGTACCTTGACCAACTGTAGTTGTAGTAGTTTTAGTTTATTTTATTTTTGCATTTTATTAGTATTAGACCTGTTATACACAGCCCACAAGTTGTATAAATACATGTACATGAACATATTGCATAATTTTACAAAGAAAATGAAAGACAACAGCATTTAAGAAAAAAGTCAGACAAGGAACGCAGACACATATCTCAGTTTTGGATTACTTTATCCTCTATTCTGCTGCGACTATTGAATTTCATGAAACAATGACGCAAAGCTGCAAGTTACAAGACTGAGTGACAACTTGGTATTCAAAAGTGACAAGTGATGTTCCAAGCAATGTAGCTATGTAACTATCGTTTTACAGTAAAAATATAGCAAATCACATGACAACAATTTAAAGGGCCTTTCTGACAGAACGTGACAAGTGTACAACGGCACTCTGAAGCCCATTATTCCCATGACAATTTCCCTATCCTATTCCCCATAGCAGTCTTTTTGTCTTATTATTGTACCACACATTGATTTTTATTGCATCTGTTTTTCTCACATGTTACAGGCTGGTGAATCCTTCTGGACAGAGGGTTGCTCCCAGCGGTGTGAATGCCATGCTCCCAATGACCTGCGCTGTTCTGCTGCATCTTGCACTTCTACACAAGAGTGCACCATCAGAAATGGCCAGCTGGGCTGTTTTGATGAGATGTCTACTTGCACTGTTACGGGCGATCCACACTACATCACCTTTGATAGGGCACTGGCCCATTTCCAGGGCACATGCTCTTACATCATTACTGAGAGTGTGAACCCCGGCATCAATGAAAAACACTTTCAGGTAGTAGCCACCAATAATCACCGTGGCAACAACCGTGTGTCGTTTGTGTCAGCAGTGGATGTATACCTCTCAAATCAACTAGAGAGTGTGCATATCAGGATTGGACCCAACAAAAGAGTAAAGGTAAGCTCTTCATTACTTGCAAGATGAAAAACTTTCTGTATCTCTGTATTGTAAATATAATTACTAACAAGTGCCTCCTCCCTTCTTGTCCGTCTCTCTCTGATCTCTCCTCCTTCCAGGTAAATGGAAGTGAGGTGTCTCTTCCCACCACTGTGGGAACATTAGCTCAGGTAGTAAGACAGGGAAGCTACATCGTGGTCGACGCCATTGACTTGAAAGTTCACTTTGACGGCCGGAGCACTTTACTGGTCAGACTGGCCCAATACCATCAAAATAGAGTCACAGGCATGTGTGGAAACTTCAACAGGGATCGTTCAGATGACAAAGTCTTGCCCAATGGCACTTTGGCACAAAATGACAATCACTTTGGACACAGCTGGAAATCCTCCACAAGCCAACCAGGGTGAGATGTTATGAAAAGAGCTTGCAGGGTTAACAATCCTTCACTACATAAAGAAACAACAATACACATATGACGGAAAAATATGTCAAAGTAAACAAAGTCAGCTCAAATCATCTCTTTTCTAGATGTGGATCCACTGATGGAAGGAGTGATAATGGATTGGATGGATGTCCCTATATGGAAGAATACTCTGAGCTCTGTAGTGTCATCACCAACAGTAGCGGTCCATTCAGTGCATGTCACCTGCACTCTGATCCACAGCCATTTTTCAGTTCCTGTGTCTATGACCTCTGCCTCTACACTCCAGCCAATGGCATGCTGTGTTCTGCAGTCTCCGCCTACGAGAGCACCTGCTCTGTCTTGGGGTTAAACATCCCTGAGTGGCGCTCTGCTTTGCTGTGTGGTAAGTTTGCACTGGGCTTATGGACAGCCAAAATAATGAAGGAGAGATATAATCCTTAGTTTAACAGAACTTTACCATTTGTCCTACTTGTGGAAAAAGGTAGTTTTTTACTTGTTTCGTCACTCTTTGTCTCATCCTTTCCCCACAATCTCCATAGCTGAGTCAGACCCATGCGAACAGCTGGACTGCACAGAGTATGAGTGGTGTGGTGAGAAGCACGGTGTGTACGGCTGCTTCTGTGATGAGCACCACCATCGGCCCAACAATGAGAGCTACGGTGAGGGCAGCTCCATTTAAAACACTGCTTTGTCTTATAGATCCCGGATGTGATATGTGTAAGATTAGTAGTAGAAATTGCTTCATAGTACAATATTATTGTTTGTTAAATATACGCCAACGTAAGACCACAGAACAATAATATCCACTCAGGTGTCGGTTCATCATCGTTCTTTTGCCATAATATCCAATCCCAGAGCTTAGAATTCTGTTTGTGCACGACTGACGGCATGTGGAAGCTAAAGATTACGGTCTTGAAAATAAGTGCAATCTGCAACTTAAACCAATTCACTTTTAAATTCTGCGTCAATTTTAAATTAATTCAGCCAATCTGAATGGCACCCCTGAACAAATCTCAGCCAAGGCTCATGGGTATTGCAGTAATGTGAACTGTGCACAATGCCAAAATGAGAGACGAAACATGATTTCATGGAAACAGCGTTAAAATGATTTAAATGGTCAATATAAACCTATAGGATTGTTACAATATCTATGAGTCACAACTCTGTGGGTTTGTCACTATGAGCAACACCTTTCAAATTACATATATAGTAGTTATTTAATCCAGGAAAATATTGATTAGTGCAGCTCTAACTATGAGATTAGCTACAAACACTACAGAATTTTTTTTAAAGCTCTCTCTCATATACGTAGACTCGTCCATCAGTTGTTCCAGTAGTTCAGGCACCATGTCTGTGTCGCGCTGCCAGCTGTTTGAAGCTGGCTTCCACTCCAGCACCCTCCACCTCCGAGATGATTCCTGCAATGGGACCCTCCAGGACGGACGACTGGTGTTCCGCTTTAACAATGACGACCATCTGTGTGGGACAGCTCTCAGGGTACAGTCCGTTTCAGACGTTAATGTGCTCCATCAGACATATTACAAGTACAAGCAACTTACTTAAGTTTACCATTTTGTCATTTCAATTTTAAGAGCAATGGAACCCATTTCGTCTATGAGAACACCATCCAGGGCGACGTGGACCCTCATGGAGGGCTAATCAGCCGCCAGAGGAACATTCATTTGCGTTTCTGCTGTGAATACCTTCTGACCCAGGCCCTGTCTATGGATGTGGGCATCAACCCTGTAGAGAGGTAACAATAACAACACCATCTACTTTACATGTTTTATGCTAACTAAATACAATTACCACAATCCTTGTTATAGTGAACATATGTCCATAGTGATACGTCATGACGTATGTTTCAATATTTATGTTTTCAATAACAGTACCATATATTTAACAGTGCTACATCTGCGACAGTGATGCTCGATGATGACAAAGACTGAAAATAGTTAGTTATAATTTAGCCCTTTGTTGTCATAAATGTTGTGTAATTTCTCCACTACCCACATTCTGCACCCAATGCAATCAATAAACTTGCCATTTCAACCAACAATACGAAGAAAAGTTAAAAGAAAAGAAAAGTGAAAAAAGAAACATTCAGAGAAGTCTCTCCCTGTTCTGTAAATGTGAATGTGAATGTGAATGCGTCAACAAGACGTTGTTACCAAGAACAATCCAGTGAATTGATCCTTCTCAAGTGCAATCAACTTCTTTGTTGTTTTTTTGCAGCATTGTGAGAAAGAAGCTTCCATCAGGCCATGGACAGTATCATGTGAGAATGATCCCCTACCAGGACGCTGGCTTCCGCTACCCCCTGGCCAGTGGCAGCAACATAGAAATGGAAGTTGACCAGAGGCTATATGTGGAGATTCGGACAGAAGGAGTCGATGCAAGGCAGATCTCCACCATTGTGGACTCTTGTTGGGCCACGCCAGTCAACCTAGCCAGCTACCCTGTCCGCTGGGATCTCATACATGAAGAGTAAACAAGCTATTGCAACTTCATGTAGTTTAGCATTCTGATCACTGGTTCTTGATTACCCAGAAAATGATTTACTCTAGAAGGGCCTCGCTTCACTCGCTCCACCCTTCCTCACTTTCACAACTTAACCCTGTTTATTTTATAGTCCAGCTGGTAACATTGTAACTTCTATCTCCCTCCAGGTGTCCTAACCCAGCAGATGGTACAGTAGAGCTGGTTGCGAACGGCATCTCTACTGTGGCCCGATTCTCCTTCAAGATGTTCACCTTTACTAACTTTTCATCCATCTACCTGCACTGCCAGGTCCACCTGTGTCTTAGGAGACACAACAACTGCGCTGCTGTAAGTGCTACTGTGTTTGTGTGCGTTCGTAATGAGTTTGGATAGATTATCAAAAGGTGCGTTAACAGAAGCCTCTAATGTTGTTTTCCTGCAGCACTGCTACCCAGGCCACCACAACCGAGTTGTAAGGGACGTATCCCAGCATGCCATGACGGGCATCTCACTAGGACCACTTACTGTGCCGCTCAATAGGAAAGGTAAAACCCTCTTATCTCCTCATGACTTTTGCTCTTTTGATAATACTAATCTTGATGCATACATTTTATGTACTCTAAACTTTAATTCTTCTCTTACAGCCAGAATGGTGAACCCGAGCAGTGCCTCAGGCCAGTTGGCCTCACTGGTGACCCTGCTAGTCAGTTTGCTGACAGCCAAAACTCTGGTGTAGGGCGTTCAAAGATGATCCATATTCTAAAATCACTCAACATACATTTGCTTTTAGATTGTGTTTCTATTAGAGAGGCCTTTTCCTTGTGTTGTGCTCTGTTTTTGTGGTCTGCTGAAAATTGAAGTAATTTTGCTTTATAACCGTAAATGTGCAGCATACTGAAGCTGAAATCACTTGCCTTTTGTTGTTTTCACTATATAAGATGTTTATTGAGTGTATCCTTAGGGTCTTTGTCGGGGTTCTAATCATTAGATTTATATCATATAAGAAGGGTTAGGGTTAGATGTTTTCAGGGGAGACCCAGACCGCTGGACTTTCCAGTCGCACCAAAAATGAACTGGATCCGGTTAACAATCAAAAAGTATTTAATAAACAAGAGAAGCTAGAACAGTTGCAAACTGAATTACTCTATCGATATCAATATGTTCCCAGGGCAGAGTTCTCACAAGGCCCACTAAATAGCCCAGCCCAGCTGGTAAACTACCCAGAGTGGTAACGGCGCGAACTCTGGCAAAAACCCTCTGGAACTAAGCCTATATTTAAAAGTCTCTGTCCGAAAGTTTAAATGTCCAGTATCAGCCTCTGTGATTGGCCGAAATTCAATAGCCCCTCCTGGCTTGGGGCAGTTATCATCTCAGTGTTTGGTTGAAGTCGTCCGGACTCCTCCCTAGGTCCTGGTGGTCAGTTGTCCATCCCTCTGTTCTCTGCTGCACCTCTGTAAAGTCTCACTCAAAATGTTCCCTTTCTGACCCTCAAAACTATTCATACAGTGTTTTAATACCTTTAGTGACTATACTTCTATGGTTTAATACATTCAATGAGTAAAATACTGTAACATAATATCCTCTACAAGTAAGAATATTGTAAACATAATACATTCCATAAGTAAATATTTTGTGACTTTTTAACCTATTTTGACATTATTATTATTGTGACACTTCTACTCACCACTAGGGGTGTTATTTAATCCTATTTATAATATTTCTAATACTGAAATCCTTAACAGAAGTAACCAACCATGTATAATGAAGGTTGAAAATATAAATAAAGTTTCTCAATGCATGTATGGATCTCATTTTCTATTCGTTATATTTCGTTCTATAACGAAATGCAAGATGTCTTTAATCTGAACATGAGGTTTGCATGCTTGGACGCAATCCCTGGACTCGGACGCTGCCGCCTCAGCGCCGCAGCAATCCCCGGACTCGGCTGCCTCAGCAATCCCCGGACTCGGCCGCTTGTCCTCCCTCCCCTCTCTTTGTCACTGAAAAATGTCTTGCATTATGTTTTGGGTGATGAAATAATTCAATTGACACTTTTTTAAATGAGAATTTTATTTTGATTCACAAGGCGAACTCATCCAAGATAATGTGATACTGCCACCCCATGGTCAGATAGCAAACTGCAGTCTGAGCTGAAATAGAGGAGCCAAATTAGATCCCATGACACTACATCATGAATAAATCCCCTGAAAACTTGGTAATACCGCATTATGACATACTATACTATGGCATTTCAAAAAAGTCACAAAAACGGTCACAGCTCTGTCACTTCTGTCTAGCTTTTTCCACCTTTCACTCACCTAATCAGTTCATTCAGTGCACCTGCCAGTCACACTCACCTCATCAGCTCATCACTCTCACCTGCTCACTCTGCCTCTTCACTATTTAAACCCCAGCCGATGATGCTGTAGAGATGGTTCAGCAATTCCACTGTGGCCAGATTCTCCTTCACTTTAACCACAGAATAATGTGTTAAACCACCAGCAGTCACTCAAACTTATATTAAAAAAATCTTTGCAGGGTGTGTGCAGGTACATGGATGCAAAGTATTTCTAATTGTGGCACTCAACCACCAAGAAGACGTGACCGATGGCACAGATTAGATCTCTGAAGCTACATGATTTCCTGCCAGTTACATATGTTACTTGAGTAAAGGAAAGGCGACACGTGCCTAGTTTCCTCGCAAACTCAATTATTCGAACTCCTCATTTGTGTTAAAGTTGAAGATATATGAAATATGAGTCCAGTAGAGGTAATTTAATTCATTCACATGCTGTAGATTTTTGGAGCTCTCAGATTCTTGGACTATCTTGCACCTGGAAGATGTCCCGCCTCTGCCTTTGCTCGTGGCTCAGGTCATGTTGCAGGTTTTGTTTCTCTCAGATTCAGTTTCCAGGGTCAGAGATACGGTAAGGAAGGAGATTAAAAGGTTATCAAATGTCCTATTCAGGAAGGATTTAAGAAAGCGGCTGTTACCAAACAAACCTAAATTCATGCATCATTGAGCAACAAGCAAGCATTTAAATTAACCCTCTTTCTGTGTTCCTGAGCGCCATAAACTGTCACGAAACCCTACACACTAGATGCTCAAACAAATAAAGTTAATGATTACCATTTCATTTTTAGTACATCATAAACCTAATGTATAAACATGTGGCACACAGAGCAGAAACTGAAACAAAGACACTCAAACCACACAGAAAGTGTTTTGTCTTTATACAATCATTTAGATCAAGTTTAGTTAGTCAACAGATGTCAATATGATATCAAACAATAAACTTGGTAACAGTCTTATTTAGTATCTTATTTCAACAATGGTATATACCAGCCTTGAATCAATGTCATCCATTTGCTTTACTTAACTTCTAATGTGTTTTATTTTGATGGTATTTAATCTTTATTATTATTATATACCAGTTTGGATCATAAAAAAGTCCTCTTGTTGTCACTGTAGTCTATTCTGTGCTCATTTATGCAAAAAGATACACTTTTTTAAAACTAAATGAAACATATAAACAATGAATTCAATACAAATATGTGGTAGTGGGAAGGAAGTTGGTTTAATGTTTTCAGAACAAACAGATGCATCAATCAGTAAGTTGGAAATGTATCAAAACCCAGAGGAAGAAAGGAGCTAGATTTAATATTTACAACTAGAAATCACAGTAGAAAAGCTATTTCTATTCTATGTGTATGTTTGTTATTGTATTAGCATGGAAACAACCTTTACCTCACTTAACTAGTTCAACCAGGTAAAAGGTGTCATGCCAGAAGAAGTAAGACGTGAAGCATTTAGGGTAACAACCAGGAACTTGGTTGGGAATTAACAATCCTTTGAAAGTGCAGCACGGCGAATAAAAACAAATACACAGCTAATATACACGACAACCATTATAAAGTGTGTGCCTCAGAAAGTGTTCACAAAAGGCTCCTCAAATGGAGCGTATTTTTGACCAAGTTTCTAATAAATAATTTGAGAAGGCATAAAATCCACTATTTTCTCTTGAGAGCACATGGATATGTAGTGAATCTACAGAGCTCCTGAAACCTAGAAACCCTTTTGACATAACACTGATAGGGACATCTCGTTGTTGGGGCACAAGGAGCAGGCTCACCGTAGCCTTCAGATCCTGCAAAGAACACTCTTTTAGTTGATGTGAAATTTGGATTTGGGGAAAGTGGGATTGGTAAATCTGTAGTATTGAGCAATTTCTGACATGCAAGTACTATGACTCATTTTCTGGGAGCTCTGTTTTTGTATCAGTATCTGATTTGCCACTAAATAACAATAAAGTCTCTGAAAAACAAACATCAGCAAATACAGACACTTTAGTACCCGCTGTGCACTATAGGTCACAATTAGCGACAAAACATAGTTTCACCATGAATAATGAATAAACTGGGTTTAACACATATAACACCTCGCTTTTGTTTCCGCGAAACCAATTCTGATAATCTGTGTTATTATAAATGCACAATGGGAGGTTTGGTTCACTAGTTATGAGGAAGCAATTTGATTATATTGATACAACCAGTTAAGCAACAGATTTATGGGTCTGTGCCAACTTTTACTGTATAAAGCCTGTTCCAGTGCTTTATACAGGAGGGGGAGGAGAGGCAAAGGAGCCAAAGAAGCACATGTGAACAGGTAACTAATTGATTTTATTTTTATATAACTCCAGCATTTCTTAACTTTGCAAGATATGTCTTTTTTAATTATTAGTTATTAGCATTTAGTTATTTGTGCCATTTTTTCAGAAACTATTGCACTTGCAGTCAATTCATATTTTAAAAAAGGCTGCACATGTATGACAATTTTATGTAGAATGGACATTTGAATGTATATCGTGATCAATAGGAATTTAAATCTAATTTAATTAAATAATTAAAAACATCTTTTGCTATTATATAATCATATAACACATTTATTGTCCATGACTATGCATCCTTGGTTGGGTAAGCAGTCTCAGTGCTTTCTAGTTGTTTTTTTGGAGGGAATTTAATTAAATACATTTGGTCAGCAGGTTTATATTTGGGGCTTTGGAGAATGGCAAATCTAATCATGTTGCGTGTGCTGCTTTTGGGATTGATAAGTAAGTATCAAATTCAGTCTGTTTCAATTAAATACATTTTTAGTTTTGTTGTATTTATGTAAATTCACTAACTGACTTTTGTTTTTGATGTTAGCAGAGCAGACTGATTGTTATCCAATTATATCTGTGTTTGTTTTCATAGGTACGGTGACTCCTCGCACAACAGGTGAATTGAAGTTTAGATAATCTCTTCGTAATTTGTTCATGCTATTAACATGTCAGTCATAAAGTTGCTGTAGTTATTACTTCAAGAATATACCCATTTCCCCTGGATTGCAGGTAATACCGCTGTTTATGATTGTTATCTATATATATCTGTCTTCTTACCTACTTGCTCTACTTAAAACAAGCTGCACTGGAAGCAGAGCAACTGAAGTAGACAGTAGCTGTGCAATGAGAAAATAAGATAATGGGAAAAATATTTAGAATACATGTAGTGTATTTATGAAAAATTATTAAATTATAAAATAGCTATAACTTTGTGATTCTGTTTAGGCCAGCAGAGAAGGCTTTGCTGGCCCTGACGGCTGACCACTGTATTTGATACATTACAATTCTTAGGCAATACACATGACAAAACTTGGCTGTGCAAGTATATAGATATGTGTGGTGGAGTAAAGAGTCAAGTAGTGTATATTAGACACTAAACCATTTTTAGAAATTACAACCTCATATTATTTACAATCCTGGTTCAGAAGAAGGGGAAGAAGTAGAAGAAGAGGACTTTTCAGTCTTTACAAACCATCAATACACTTCAGATATTTGATTTGACATTTGAGATGTGATCATTATTCATTGACAATTTTTTCTCCCAATTTCAGTTTGGGCACTTCAATGTCAGACATGCACAGATCAGCAGTGTTCAAACGCAACGCTAGTCCCATGTTCCTCAGAGACGATGTGTGTAACAGCTTCCATTCAAGGTGGGCATTTCTTTATACCATGTTCTACTTTTGAGTGAAATAAATGTACTGCAGAGTTATGTGTTCCTTCTCTTAATATTGACGAAGTCAACTTTTTATTTTGTAGCCACTTCACCTGGAACTCCAGCACAGCAAATATTCAAGGCGTGTGCATCATCCTCCCTGTGTCCAGCCACAGGCTCTCAGACATTTTCAGCCAATTTGGGTGTTTCGGGTGCAGTTGCATCTGCTAAGTGCTGCAACACAGATAGTTGCAACACAGAAACTCTACCGTGTAAGTACAGATGTATAAATACCTCATTTAAGATGAAAAAATACGAAATAGACTTTGACATGCTTCAATTTTGTGAAGCTTAAATGTTCTCTCTTCGTCAAACTAATTATGTTCTTTTCTCTTTCAGTCCCTGCTGCTCAGACATATAACACCCTACAGTGTTTCACTTGTAACCCCTCCACCTCTCAATGTACTTCTCAAGTACAATGTAGGGGGGAGGAGAATCGCTGCTTTCAAGCGAGTGGTGAGTCTTAATCATAAATGGTTTCCAAAAAGTATTTTACAACCTTAAAGTATCTCAAACCGACTTCATGTAAGATCTGGAAAATCAACCAGTGGAGGAAAGTAAAGAAGTACATGTCCTGAACTGCAGTTCTATAGTATTTGTAATATTTCTATGATGTGGTACTTAATACTTATAGTCCAGTAAATATCAATGGTAATTATTGTACTTTTTACTGCACTACATTCATACGACAGTTATAGTGACTACTTCAAGAAAAGTCAATACACTTAAGTTTTGATGTTGTAATATTCCCAAAATGTTACATGTCATAATTCAATAGTATTCAAAGTACAGTAATAAACACGTACGAAGTGAAAATACTTTTATTTCTTACATTTTAAGTATATTCTACATTGTGGTATTACTTATTTTAATCAATTAGCAAACTTAAAACAATGAAGGCTGTGTAGTTAAACGATGATTTTTCCTCTACAGTGACAAATGGGTCCAGCACCTCTCCAGCTTTTGGCTGTGCATCTACAAATCTGTGTGCAGCTGCTGCAGGCCTGGGTAGCCTTCCTTTCATGCAAAGCGTTGGAAGCATAAGCAGTGGACCATCCTGTTGTGGGACCAGTTTCTGTAATACTGCCACAACAACTGCAGCCCCAACATCAACAACTGCTCCCCCAACATCAACAACTGCAGCCCCAACAACAACTGCCATAATAACAACAACCGCCACCCCAACATCAACAACTGCAGCCTCAACAACAACTGCCATAATAACAACAACCGCCACCCCAACATCAACAACTGCTCCCCCAACATCAACAACTGCAGCCCCAACAACAACTGCCATAACAACAACAACCGCCACCCCAACAACAACAACTGCTCCCCCAACATCAACAACTGCAGCCCCAACAACAACTGCTCCCCCAACATCAACAACTGCAGCCCCAACAACAACTGCCATAACAACAACAACCGCCACCCCAACATCAACAACTGCAGCCTCAACAACAACTGCCATAATAACAACAACTGCCACCCCAACATCAACAACTTCTCCCCCAACATCAACAACTGCAGCCCCATCAACAACTGCTCCCCCAACATCAACAACTGCAGCCCCAACAACAACTGCTCCCCCAACATCAACAACTGCAGCCCCAACAACAACTGCTCCCCCAACATCAACAACTGCAGCCCCAACAACAACTGCTCCCCCAACATCAACAACTGCAGCCCCAACAACAACTGCTCCCCCAACATCAACAACTGCAGCCCCAACAACAACTGCCATAACAACAACAACCGCCACCCCAATAACAACAACTGCTCCCCCAACATCAACAACTGCCATAACAACAACAACCGCCACCTCAACATCAACAATTGTTGCCTCAACAACAACCCAAGAGGGTAAATTCACATGTCACAATACAGTAGCAGAATAAGCAGTCTCAAGGGGCAGGAAAGGGATAAAGATCATTCAGAACAATGAATACAGAAAAATGGAAAATAAAAATGACTAAATGACAAAATTTGATACAAAATCAATACACATTTAAATAATACACAATTTACATCCTCTGCCAGTGTGGAGTTTGCAGAGGTACCGCACCCAAGGCATTGCTTTGCTTTGCTTTAACTTAGAAGTTAACAAGTTACAAATACCAGACTGATGTATCAATTAATTAAATACATTTTTATTTTTGTTGTATTTACCTAAATTCACTAACTGACTTTTGTTTTTGATGTTAGCAGAGCAGACTGATTTTAATCCAATTATATCTGTGTTTGTTTTCATAGGTACGGTGACTCCTCAGACGACAGGTGAATTGGAGTTTGTATAATCTCTTAGTAATTTGTTCATGCTATTAACATGTCAGTCATACAGTCGCTCTAGTTATTACTTCCAGATTATACCCATTTCCCCTGGATTGCAGCTAATACTGCTGGTTATGATTGTTATATATATGTATCTATATATTTAGAGATACATATATATATAAAATACACAATTTACATCCTATGCCAGTGTGGAGGTTGCAGAGGTACCACACCCAAGGCATTTCTTTGCTTTGTTTTAATTTACAAGTTAACAAGTTATGAATACCAGGTTGAAAGGTGGAGTTTCACCGCCACCCTCTGGTTGCACTTGGTATGTGGTACAAAGATTACTTTGCTGCACCTGCAACTATGCCCAACGGTGATTTTATGGTGTACAAAACAAGATCTTCAGGTGGTGTTACATTGCTTTTTAAATTAGAACTTTTTGACAGTAGTAATTTTGACTGTCCCAGAAAGCAAAGCCAGTGAGCCTTTGAGAGAATGCTGTCTTTTCTAATGTTTTCAATGACATATGTTCTGTTCCTGCTATAACATGCCATAATGGCTGCTGGGAAAAAGGTTTATTTTGGTTGATCAGAATATTAGATTAAAAGAGTCCACAAAAACACAAATAACACAAAAAGCATATTTTGTATCAAACATTGGTATGTATTAGATGTGGTGATCTAGAAATGTACAAAAAAACACTATGGAAGGACATTCCATCTCTTCTTAAAAATGTGATGTCTTTTGTTCTTTCTAGGAACCCTCTACTTAATAACCGGAACAAGAAGCACCAGCACAGATGATGGAAGTTCTCCTAACATTCGCCTGCAACAACCATTTCTGTATTTCGGACGGCCGCATAATCAGATTTATGTATGTAAATATAATATTAGCAAATACAAAATCCATATCTTTTATGTTTTGTGGAGGAATCCAGTTTTCATCCACTGGTTAGTAAATCACAAGAACTGTGTTGTAAATGTGCAACAAATAAATTAATGAAGTTAATGAATAAATTGGAGAAGTAAAACAAACTGCACTATGTTATTAAACTAATACTACTTTATATTTGACTTCAACTGAAACAGGTATTAAAGAAGTACTGCAGTTAGGTTGTTGTCAATATATTGTTATAATAAGGTTATAAAGTACGAGCAATACATATGTTGATTGGTGTAGTAAATGTTACTAATTCTTCGTTAGTAAGAACTGGTTAACTTGTTTCCAGGTGAACCACAACGGACATCTGACCTTTAACTCACCTTGGAGTAGGTACACCCCTCAAAGGTTTCCACTGCATGGATCCAGGGACGTCATTGCTCCACTCTGGGTAGATTTAGACAACAGAGAGAATGGTCAGGTCTACTACAACCAATACACCAGTGGCAGCATCCTCCACCAAGCTACGCAAGACATTAATCGCTACTTCCCAGGATTGAGTTTCAATGCCAACTGGGTCTTTGTTGCAACATGGTATGAGATGGCCTACTATCCCACCACTGGAACAGTAAGTTATCTTGCTCTAAATGAGGAAACACATAGGACGTGTATTTGACCTATGCCAACATATATTTACTATAATAACCACAAGTAATTTTTTTTCAGAAAACAACAGTTCAAGCAGTCTTGATCTCTGGTGGCCAGTACTCATTTGTGCTGATGAATTATGGGATAATAGCCTCAACAACTCCAAATATACAGGTTAGAGGCATTACAATGATATGTGACTTACAATGTAGAAGTGGCCATGACTTACTTAAATCTGAATGCAGATGCACAAAAATAAAACTACTTTAATTTATATGACATGTATTTCCAGGCTGGATATGACACGGTGAGCTCCACTCACCATTTCACCATCCCTGGATCATTCTCTAACAATGCATCAGGCAGTAACTCAAATTTCCGACTGAGCAGCAATGTCAATGTGCCCGGTCGCTGGGCTTTCCGGACGGACCATGGATCAAGAGGCTGTACTTACAATGGTAAGATCAGAACCAGAGGGTGGTCACCATAGGTAGTTCTTTACAGTAATGTGGATATGTGATCACCACTCCATGAAGATATGTATTAAGTGTTTGTTGAACTAAATAAACAATGTATATTTTGCTGCACACAGTGGAGTATAATGTGCATACTGCTATTACATTAGAATATGGTGACATATAATTGAATTGCATTGCAAATTAAGTTTTTTCATTTCATGCCAAAGTAGCTCTCAAAAGGCAAGCGCTGACCACGACAATGTATTGTCTCAAGTAAGGCGGTTGACGACTTTTCTTGCAAGGCATCCTTTTCTTTATCTCCTAATTTTTGTCACTGTTCTACTATTTATTATGAAAACAAATGCAAAATTGTCCACAAAAAATTAAAGTCAAATGTCTAATGTTTTAACAGTGATAGTGTCGACACGTTTCAGTCTATTCCTTGAATTTAACTTTTCCTTTCATTCTTCTCAAGGTGAATTCGTGCAGCTTGGTGACTCATTCTGGAGTGACAGTACCTGTGCACAGAAGTGCACCTGCACCTCAGCAGGCCTGCAGTGTCACAACCAACGCTGCTCCTTTTCCCAAATCTGCCAACCTACTGCCTTTCAGTTCACCTGCCAGACGGTGCGGAGAGGCACCTGCACCATTAGTGGTGATCCACATTACTATACCTTCGATAACAAAGTGTTTCACTTCCAAGGCACCTGCACTTATGTTCTCTCTGAGCAATGTGGTCGTGGGTTGCCCTACTATAGAGTAGAGGGCAAGAACGAGCATCGGGGCAGCACTCGTGTTTCCTGGACACGACTGGTCAAAGTGTTTGTCTATAATGAAACCATTGAGCTTGTCAAGGGACGTCGTGGTGCAGTTAAGGTCGGTATTCAGAAATAAGTCTCCACTTACTGTGATATTTTAATTTTGTTCATATTTTTACAACTATGTCTTTGCTTGTTGGTGTGTTTACAGGTTAATGGCATCTTTGCAGACACTCCATTCTCTCTCAACAATGGCACGGTCGAGGTTTACGAGTCAGGTTTTTCTGTGATCGTCAGTACTGACTTTGGCTTGGAGGTGTTTTATGACACAAATCATTATGTTCGGATCAGGGTGCCCTACACTTACCAGAATGCAACATGTGGCTTGTGTGGAAACTTCAACAATGATCGCAGGGATGACTTTCGAACCCGCCAAGGAGAAGTTGTAAGCTCTGATGTGGATTTTGCCAACAGCTGGCAAGCATCGGGAGACAATGAGCCTGGTTGTGAGGCACAGTGTGGAGGTCTGAGCTGTGCTGCCTGTACTGAGGCTCAGACAGCTTTATACAGCAATACTGCTCATTGTGGTATCCTCCAGAGCACTTCTGGACCTTTTGCTGCTTGCCATCAACAACTTCCCCCACAGACCATTTTGCAAAGCTGTGTGTATGATCTGTGTGTAGGAGAAGGATATCAACCCATTCTGTGTCAAGCCCTAAATGTGTATGCAAGTCGGTGTCAACAGAATGGTGTACAGCTGCCGAGCTGGAGGAGGCAAGGCTTCTGTGGTATGTCTGTCAGTCAAAAACATTATTTCATATAATCCTTGGGCTGTCATGATGTCAAGATACATCTTGTTTTCTTTTGTCTAGAAATCCAATGCCCAGCAAACAGCCACTTTGAGCCGCAAGGCACAGCATGTCCAGCTACCTGTGTCAGCCCCAATTCTACCTTCGACTGCCCTCTTCCTGTCCAGGAGAGCTGCATCTGCAATTCAGGCTACATACTTAGTGCTGGGGTCTGCATCCCTCATGCTGAGTGTGGCTGTAGCTTTGAGGGTCGCTACTACCGCTCTGGAGAAACTGTTATACTAGACAACGACTGTGGGAGACGTTGTAGCTGCAGTTATGGCTCCATGACTTGCCACTCCCATGGTTGTGGTCCACTTGAATCATGCCGTGTGGAGGAGGGAGAAAGAGGATGCAGACCTAACAGCTATGGAACATGCTGGATAAAAGGTCCAGTGTCATATCAAACATTTGATGGATTGACATACCTGTATCCTGGGGCGTGTCGATTGACCCTTGCCAAAGTAATGGGATTGTCTAGTTACCCACATTTTGTGGTGACAGCAGAAAAACTGCCCAGAGGCCAGCAGGGTTTTTCCAGGTTGCTAAAGTTTGAGGCAGAGGGAACACACGTGTCTATTGAGATGGCGAGCAGCAGAGTAGAGGTAAGTGATTGGAACTTTTTTGAAAAGACAGATTCCAATGAGATACATCCAACATTTTAAAAGTTAGGCATCTGAACTCTAATGAAGACAAATTTGACAAAAGGATTGCTGACGTGAAAAAGTTTAGTAATATGAATATTATTACAACTGTTTTAGGTTCTTTAATGATTTAATCGTTTCTTCTGAATATTTAACAGCACATACTTTTGTTTAAATCTTGTGAACTACAAAGTAATTTGAACTACTATTCAAATGGCCCCTTAGGTTGACGGTCAGCGGATAAGACTACCATTCAGCTCGGCGTCCAACCGAATCCAAATCTACCACAGCAGCATTCACAGTATCATCATTCGCACTTCCTTTGGTGTAACTGTGCAGACAGTTTGGCCTCACTTTGTGCGTGTCACTGCACCTGGTATCTACAACGGTTCATTAGGTGGACTCTGTGGTAATTACAATGGCCAGCCACGTGACGACTTCCGCACACCCAACGGCATTCTGGTCACCAGCCCTCAGGACTTTGGGGACAGTTGGCGGGACGGCTCCCTCACTGCACACTGTGTGGAAAGTGTAAATCATGACTCTACAACAAATAACAATTCCCGTGAGTACTGTGGCATTCTTGGCTCACCACATGGGCCGTTTGCCCAATGCTTGGCCATGGAGGACTCCCAGCAGCATGTGAATGCATGTGTGGGGATCCTTAGAGCCTCTAGAGATCCAGCATCAGCACTATGTGAGGTCCTACGAGATTATTCACTAATGTGTCAACAGCAGGGCGTTGCCCTTGGACGCTGGAGGAATGCAACTCACTGTGGTAAGCACTTTGCCCCCTTTTGGTGTAGGTTGTTTTGATATAATGTAAATGACTTTGCTTAATTAATTGATTTTTTCTTCTTCTCTAGAGCAAAACTGCCCCCAAAACAGCCATCATGAATTCTGTGGAAGCTCTTGTCCTTCCACCTGCCCCAGCCTCTCTTTCCCTTTCATCTGTGACACTGTGTGCCAGGATGGGTGCCAGTGTGATGATGGGTTTATCCTTAATGGCAACCAGTGCGTGCGACCTACAGCCTGCGGATGCCATCACCAAGGACGCTATCGGCGAGGAGGAGAGCGATTCTGGGATGGTGAGGAATGTCAGAGCTTGTGTTCCTGTAATGGCACTACTGGGGCAGTCCACTGTATCCCCAACGCCTGTGGTCCCCAGGAGTCCTGCCGTGTGGTGGAGGGTGAGTTTGGCTGCCATCCCAACCCTCATGGCACCTGCTCTGCCTCTGGTGACCCCCACTACCTCACCTTTGATCGCAAGGCCTATGACTTCCAGGGAACCTGCCGCTATGTTTTGGCGACCCTTTGTAATGCCACTCATGGGCTTCACCAATTTTCTGTGGAAGCTAAGAATGAGCCGTGGAGAGGGCAGCCAGTTTCAATCACAGCAGAAGTTTTTGTGAATGTGGGAGGCTATCGAGTGCACATGTCGAGGGAGAGCCGTGGTGTGGTACAGGTGAGTTACACAAATTCTGAACAGTTGGAGATATTCTTTCTCCTGAACTTTCTTCTGTTTTGAGTCTATACTGGGTTTGCGACTATCATTTTTAAAAGCACCAGATAGTTGCAACAAAAATACAAATCTATGATTGTTAATCCAATTTTGTTTGTACATTGTGAAAGGTGAACGGAGTAACTAAGAACTTACCTGTCGTCCTGAATGGAAGTCTTGTCTCAATCTATGCAAGTGGATTTCGCACATATGTCAGTGCTGAGTTTGGCCTGAGGGTCATGTACGATGGATATAGTACAGTGTCTGTCTCTGTACCTCCAAGTTACAGGTAACTGCCATTTCCTGCAGCCCATGTTTGAATGCTTTAGTTTACATTCTGAAAAATATTTTATTACAAATGTTTAAATCATTTAGCTTCAATGTATAAACATATTTTTGACTCTGGGTGTATTTAATTATTGTCATCATTACAGACAAAAAACATGTGGACTTTGTGGAAACTTCAATGGGAATCCAAATGATGACTTCCACACCCCATCTGGAATGATGGTTACCACTCCACAGGAGTTTGGGACAGCCTGGAAAGTGGCAAGCAACTACACCTGCAGTGATGGGTGTGGCTCCTCCTGCCCACAATGCAACAATGAGCAACCTGCTAGAGCCCAATGTGAGGTGATTCAGGCATCTGACGGCCCCTTAAGCTTCTGCCATGAGGAGGTGAACCCAGCGCCATATTTCAGTGACTGCGTGTTTGATGTTTGTGTGTCGGGAAGTCAAGGCCAAGATCTTCTGTGCAGAGCCATTCAGACATACGTCAGTGCCTGTCAGTCTGCAAATGTTCCAATCTACCCTTGGAGACAGAACACCACCTGCAGTAAGTCAACGAGTCAATGTGTTGTTTATCCACCATTTAAACAGCCTAGGAAACAATCAAAGAAGTCTCGACCTACTGCATCTACGTGTAGGCTATGTTAATTGACTGAATACTTTTCAACCATCTGACATGCATCTTTAATTCCTCTCTCATAAAGGACTTGAATGTCCCGCCAACAGCCATTATGAGCTGTGTGGTACCGACTGTGGTCACATCTGTGCCAGCAGCGTTGATGCCATCTGTGAGCAGGTTTGCTCTGAGGGATGTTTCTGTAATGAAGGTTTTCTCAGGAGTGGGACAAGATGTGTCCCCGTGGAAAGCTGTGGCTGTCAATATGACGGATTCTACTATAATGTAAGTCATATAGCTCTAAATGGATAACAAACCAGATTTGTATCACTGTGCCCGAATAATTCATCTGACAGTCTCTGTGATTTCAGTCTTTGCACATAATCATTTTACTTTGGTCAAGCAACTCTCTTATATCACAGATATCAGAATCCTTTTGTCTTCTTTTTTAATCAGCCAGCATCAGTGTGCTCAATAAAAAGCGATCCTCATTTGCCTAAAATTATCAAGTAACAAGATATTTAGAAATACTGTTGACAGAGAACCAAATATTTGCTACTTTACTGTGCTACATATATTGTGTGTCACAACTGTCATTTTGTACCTTGACCAACTGTAGTTGTAGTAGTTTTAGTTTATTTTATTTTTGCATTTTATTAGTATTAGACCTGATACACAGCCCACAAGTTGTATAAATACATGTACATGAACATATTGCATCATTTCACAAAGAAAATGAAAGACAACAGCATTTAAGAAAAAAGTCAGACAAGGAACGCAGACACATATCTCAGTTTTGGATTACTTTATCCTCTATTCTGCTGCGACTATTGAATTTCATGAAACTATGACGCAAAGCTGCAAGTTACAAGACTGAGTGACAACTTGGTATTCAAAAGTGACAAGTGATGTTCCAAGCAATGTAGCTATGTAACTATCGTTTTACAGTAAAAATATAGCAAATCACATGACAACAATTTAAAGGGCCTTTCTGACAGAACGTGACAAGTGTACTACGGCACTCTGAAGCCCATTATTCCCATGACAATTTCCTTATCCTATTCCCCATAGCAGTCTTTTTGTCTTATTATTGTACCACACATTGATTTTTATTGCATCTGTTTTTCTCACATGTTACAGGCTGGTGAATCCTTCTGGACAGAGGGTTGCTCCCAGCGGTGTGAATGCCATGCTCCCAATGACCTGCGCTGTTCTGCTGCATCTTGCACTTCTACACAAGAGTGCACCATCAGAAATGGCCAGCTGGGCTGTTTTGATGAGATGTCTACTTGCACTGTTACGGGCGATCCACACTACATCACCTTTGATAGGGCACTGGCCCATTTCCAGGGCACATGCTCTTACATCATTACTGAGAGTGTGAACCCCGGCATCAATGAAAAACACTTTCAGGTAGTAGCCACCAATAATCACCGTGGCAACAACCGTGTGTCGTTTGTGTCAGCAGTGGATGTATACCTCTCAAATCAACTAGAGAGTGTGCATATCAGGATTGGACCCAACAAAAGAGTAAAGGTAAGCTCTTCATTACTTGCAAGATGAAAAACTTTCTGTATCTCTGTATTGTAAATATAATTACTAACAAGTGCCTCCTCCCTTCTTGTCCGTCTCTCTCTGATCTCTCCTCCTTCCAGGTAAATGGAAGTGAGGTGTCTCTTCCCACCACTGTGGGAACATTAGCTCAGGTAGTAAGACAGGGAAGCTACATCGTGGTCGACGCCATTGACTTGAAAGTTCACTTTGACGGCCGGAGCACTTTACTGGTCAGACTGGCCCAATACCATCAAAATAGAGTCACAGGCATGTGTGGAAACTTCAACAGGGATCGTTCAGATGACAAAGTCTTGCCCAATGGCACTTTGGCACAAAATGACAATCACTTTGGACACAGCTGGAAATCCTCCACAAGCCAACCAGGGTGAGATGTTATGAAAAGAGCTTGCAGGGTTAACAATCCTTCACTACATAAAGAAACAACAATACACATATGACGGAAAAATATGTCAAAGTAAACAAAGTCAGCTCAAATCATCTCTTTTCTAGATGTGGATCCACTGATGGAAGGAGTGATAATGGATTGGATGGATGTCCCTATATGGAAGAATACTCTGAGCTCTGTAGTGTCATCACCAACAGTAGCGGTCCATTCAGTGCATGTCACCTGCACTCTGATCCACAGCCATTTTTCAGTTCCTGTGTCTATGACCTCTGCCTCTACACTCCAGCCAATGGCATGCTGTGTTCTGCAGTCTCCGCCTACGAGAGCACCTGCTCTGTCTTGGGGTTAAACATCACTGAGTGGCGCTCTGCTTTGCTGTGTGGTAAGTTTGCACTGGGCTTATGGACAGCCAAAATAATGAATGAGAGATATAATCCTTAGTTTAACAGAACTTTAGCATTTGTCCTACTTGTGGAAAAAGGTAGTTTTTTACTTGTTTCGTCACTCTTTGTCTCATCCTTTCCCCACAATCTCCATAGCTGAGTCAGACCCCTGCGAACAGCTGGACTGCACAGAGTATGAGTGGTGTGGTGAGAAGCACGGTGTGTACGGCTGCTTCTGTGATGAGCACCACCATCGGCCCAACAATGAGAGCTACGGTGAGGGCAGCTCCATTTAAAACACTGCTTTGTCTTATAGATCCCGGATGTGATATGTGTAAGATTAGTAGTAGAAATTGCTTCATAGTACAATATTATTGTTTGTTAAATATACGCCAACGTAAGACCACAGAACAATAATATCCACTCAGGTGTCGGTTTATCGTCGTTCTTTTGCCATAATATCCAATCTCAGAGCTTAGAATTCTGTTTGTGCACGACTGACGGCATGGAAGCTAAAGATTACGGTCTTGAAAATAAGTGCAATCTGCAACTTAAACCAATTCACTTTTAAATTCTGCGTCAATTTTAAATTAATTCAGCCAATCTGAATGGCACCCCTGAACAAATCTCAGCCAAGGCTCATTGGTATTGCAGTAATGTGAACTGTGCTCAATGCCAAAATGAGAGACGAAACATGATTTCATGGAAACAGCGTTAAAATGATTTAAATGGTCAATATAAACCTATAGGATTGTTACAATATCTATGAGTCACAACTCTGTGGGTTTGTCACTATGAGCAACACCTTTCAAATTACATATATAGTAGTTATTTAATCCAGGAAAATATTGATTAGTGCAGCTCTAACTATGAGATTAGCTACAAACACTACAGAATTTTTTTTAAAGCTCTCTCTCATATACGTAGACTCGTCCATCAGTTGTTCCAGTAGTTCAGGCACCATGTCTGTGTCGCGCTGCCAGCTGTTTGAAGCTGGCTTCCACTCCAGCGCCCTCCACCTCCGAGATGACTCCTGCAATGGGACCCTCCAGGACGGACGACTGGTGTTCCGCTTTAACAATGACGACCATCTGTGTGGGACAGCTCTCAGGGTACAGTCCGTTTCAGACGTTAATGTGCTCCATCAGACATATTACAAGTACAAGCAACTTACTTAAGTTTACCATTTTGTCATTTCAATTTTAAGAGCAATGGAACCCATTTCGTCTATGAGAACACCATTCAGGGCGACGTGGACCCTAATGGAGGGCTAATCAGCCGCCAGAGGAACATTCATTTGCGTTTCTGCTGTGAATACCTTCTGACCCAGGCCCTGTCTATGGATGTGGGCATCAACCCTGTAGAGAGGTAACAATAACAACACCATCTACTTTACATGTTTTATGCTAACTAAATACAATTACCACAATCCTTGTTATAGTGAACATATGTCCATAGTGATACGTCATGACATATGTTTCAATATTTATGTTTTCAATAACAGGACCATATATTTAACAGTGCTACATCTGCACCTCAAACCTTTTTTGAGTACTTATCTTCTGCGACAGTGATGCTCGATGATGACAAAGACTGAAAATAGTTAGTTATAATTTAGCCCTTTGTTGTCATAAATGTTGTGTAATTTCTCCACTACACACATTCTGCACCCAATGCAATCAATAAACTTGCCATTTAAATCAACAATACGAAGAAAAGTTAAAAGAAAAGAAAAGTGAAAAAAGAAACATTCAGAGAAGTCTCTCCCTGTTCTGTTCTGTGAATGTGAATGTGAATGCGTCAA
Source organism: Anarhichas minor (assembly GCF_050575085.1). Taxonomy (NCBI): domain Eukaryota; kingdom Metazoa; phylum Chordata; class Actinopteri; order Perciformes; family Anarhichadidae; genus Anarhichas; species Anarhichas minor. The sequence continues at coordinate 12,545,950 of NW_027466463.1, forward strand.
CAAGACGTTGTTACCAAGAACAATCCAGTGAATTGGTCCTTCTCAAGTGCAATCAACTTCTTTGTTGTTTTTTTGCAGCATTGTGAGAAAGAAGCTTCCATCAGGCCATGGACAGTATCTTACGAGAATGATCCCCTACCAGGACGCTGGCTTCCGCTACCCCCTGGCCAGTGGCAGCAACATAGAAATGGAAGTTGACCAGAGGCTATATGTGGAGATTCGGACAGAAGGAGTCGATGCAAGGCAGATCTCCACCATTGTGGACTCTTGTTGGGCCACGCCAGTCAACCTAGCCAGCTACCCTGTCCGCTGGGATCTCATACATGAAGAGTAAACAAGCTATTGCAACTGCATGTAGTTTAGCATTCTGATCACTGGTTCTTGATTACCCAGAAAATGATTTACTCTAGAAGGGCCTCTCTTCACTCGCTTCACCCTTCCTCACTTTCACAACTTAACCCTGTTTATTTTATAGTCCAGCTGGTAACATTGTAACTTCTATCTCCCTCCAGGTGTCCTAACCCAGCAGATGGTACAGTAGAGCTGGTTGCGAACGGCATCTCCACTGTGGCCCGATTCTCCTTCAAGATGTTCACCTTTAACAACTTTTCATCCATCTACCTGCACTGCCAGGTCCACCTGTGTCTTAAGAGACACAACAACTGCGCTGCTGTAAGTGCTACTGTGTTTGTGTGCGTTCGTAATGAGTTTGGATAGATTATTAAAAGGTGCGTTAACAGAAGCCTCTAATGTTGTTTTCCTGCAGCACTGCTACCCAGGCCACCACAACCGAGTTGCAAGGGACGTATCCCAGCATGCCATGACGGGCATCTCACTAGGACCACTTACCATGCCGCTCAATAGGAAAGGTAAAACCCTCTTATCTCCTCATGACTTTTGCTCTTTTGATAATACTAATCTTGATGCATACATTTTATGTACTCTAAACTTTAATTCTTCTCTTACAGCCAGAATGGGGAACCCGAGCAGTGCCTCAGGCCAGTTGGCCTCACTGGTGACCCTGCTAGTCAGTTTGCTGACAGCCAAAACTCTGGTGTAGGGCGTTCAAAGATGATCCATATTCTAAAATCACTCAACATACATTTGCTTTTAGATTGTGTTTCTATTCGAGAGGCCTTTTCCTTGTGTTGTGTTCTGTTTTTGTGGTCTGCTGAAAATTGAAGTAATTTTGCTTTATAACCGTAAATGTGCAGCATACTGAAGCTGAAATCACTTGCCTTTTGTTGTTTTCACTATATAAGATGTTTATCGAGTGTATCCTTAGGGTCTTTGTTGGGGTTCTAATCATTAGATTTCTATCACATAAGAAGTAACCAACCATGTATAATGAAGGTTGAAAATATAAATAAAGTTTCTCAATGCATGTAGTATGGATCTCATTTTCTATTGTCCTTAGTAGAAGGTTGTGTGGTTGCTGCAAGCTGCCAGCATCACTTAATAATTGAATCAACAATGACCAGGTTATGGCTTAATACCTGCAAAGTCACATCACAAGGAAGGTATTATAAATGATCACATAAATAAACAAAGAAATCTGATATTAACAGGACCTATCTCTGTAATTTATTTTCTCCAACAAAAATATACAAAATAATTGTTCTATTGTGCAGCTCAAGGTGGTGTCACATTGGCATTTTTGGAGGAAATTAGTTTGTAAACGATCTCTTTCCTCTCTCTCTGCCTTTACTTTTGGTATTATTTCTAGATTAATTTCCCTGTAAGATCACGTTCTCTAGGGTCAGATTTAAATTAAAGTATCAGATATCACTGATGCAGTGCAAAGTCAGAAGTGACGTGAATCAATGAACACATCAATTGCTCATCAGTTGAAATGGCTGATTTTAATCATCCTGTAACCTGGTTTTAGTGACATCTGATACTTTCATTTAATCTGACCCTAGAGAACCTGACCCAAAAGGGAATCGAAATCTGCAATAATACCTAAATATTACCAAAAAATTATAGAAAGAGAGGGAGAAAGATTGTTCACAAACAAATTTCTTCCAAGAATAAAAATGCTAGGAAACTCAGTGTATCAATGAAGCAAGAGTGTTGCAGTAAATAAAATATAATTCCCATAATTTACTACTGTTACGACCACATTAAACATCTTACAAAGAACTTCTTTAGCTGATTGTAAAAAGTTAAACTAGTGTAATTATCATCATAAGAAACAGAGAAACAAAAAGACCATAAAAGTGACAAAACAGTAAAAACATTAAAACAAAAGAATGCAACAGACGTGACACAATACAAAATAGGCTACTTTTTCGACGATTTTAAGATGCAGAGTGTATCAATGATACCTGAGAGGATCCCAGTATAGTATGATAGTTTTGGATTACAAAAAGTCACACACACAAAGCATGGTAAACGAGACGGGTCCTTGTTTAAAGATCGCAGACCTCTAATGCACTTAGGACATTCTGACATTATGACCCTGATGAATGCCACAAGCCAAAACGCGTTGGTCTAAACTCAAAAGTTAAACTACAAGTATTGCTGGAGTTTTGACCTCCTCAGAATTTTCCCAGAAGCGGCGATCCGAGCAGATAAAACACATAAATTATACAGATGAATATATACAAATTAAACCACAACATATCAATCAGTCAGCAGTAGCTTAATCCCCGTGCACAGATTTAATGATTAGAGTGATTCGATTTTAATAATGATCAGTTATTCTTCTCTGTTGTGTTGCACTAAACACTAAACTGGAATAAGATACATCTTTTCAATAGGAACCGTGATGATGTTGCAGGCTTGAAAATGTTATAGATGTTACTGAATATTTGTTAATTTGTCCGATACATTCCTCCTGATAAGTGTTCCTCACTCAGAGGTCTTGTCCTTAAAGTTGTGGGAGTTTTGCTTTCCAACATTAGAGGGCAGTATGAGCTCAAATACACACTTGGCTCTTTTTTGATGAAGCTCTTGTCTGCTTCTCACCTTTTTGTATTTAGTATAATGTGTATCTGTTGTAACCAATCAATATTGTATTAGTGACAATCCTTGATAACCAAGATTAAGATGATTAATTAAGTCATTTAGTTGAGAAATATTAATCTATTATATAATTTTTTTAATCTTTATTCTTTATGAATAAAGTTTGAACTTTCTCCATGTTTCAATATTTATTTAAAGTTAGGAGTTATGTCTTGAACCATCTAGAAATACTAGTAAGTAGGTAAGAAAACTCCACAATGCTATCACAACAAGTTCTTTACAGGACACGTAAACGTAACAATAATCACAATCCAAACCGTTAATACAAGATGGTTCTCATTGGACATGTAAGAAGCTGTCAGTGTTACAAGAGGTCAGGTTTCTCTCTTTTGTGCTGAACCTCCTTTGTCAGGCTGAGTGTGGAGGCCGGCAGAGCTCATGTCTCCTGTGTCTTCTCTTTGCGGCTTAAATTCATCATTGTCAGTCAACGTGTCCTCTGCAGTATGGGATGAGATTTACAGTAGACATAACAACACTTACCACACACCCACAACATGTAATTTGTCATTGGTGTTGCTGTATGTTACAGTAAAGACTTCAAAGAGGGGCAATATGTCCAACACCACATGGCCCAATACACAGGCTCTCCAGTCCACTACTGTCGATTAAGGTACATTTTGTCGAGATTACTTTACAGATCATGTGGCACATCTGTTGACACATCACCCTCTTTATACTGGAGTTGTTTGGTCACTCCGTGTTTCTCATGTAGTAGCTCAGCTTCTCTGAGTGCACCATTGGGAGGTTAATCCTGTGGCTTATGTGGCATTTGCAGGCTTTCAAAGTCAATGTGTGAACATGAATGCGAGAGCCAAACGGAGACTCGCTCACAGGAAATAATGCATAGTTCACAATGGAACCGATATCTGCAAGTCATTATTTAGCAGGGATCCTTTGTTGAGAGAAAATCTAATGTCATGCCCAGGCTTTGCAGGAAACCATGTGCCTGAGCTCCACGTGCAGTAAATGGACATGGCAGGTTAGTGTAAAAGTTTATTACGCATATCCAAATGAAGGAAATTATCCTTACTTAAAAGTTGTACATGTATGGAAAATAACTTGATCGAAAATGTTGATAATGCCATCAAAGAAAAATGCAATAAAAAGCCCTGGGCAGTACTACTTTGATGTGTACGAGACTGCAAGTAAAGGCAAGATGTGCAGAGATCTGTCCATACATTTAATGAGCTGTCAGGGGAAATAAGGAAGATGCTCCACATGTTGACACTAAATCACAGACTTGTTAGCTTGTGGACTAGTTGATTATTAAAACCATTTGTGAACACTGTAAAAGGTCAACTGCGAATAGTTTAATTTGATTGAAGTTAATGTGCAAAACATTGATGCTTGTATATATTTCTATATTATTGTAAAAAGTTTAGTAAGCCTACAATCTTTCTCCAGCTTTACAATACTGCAGTATTCTCCCAGTTAACGTTATTTTATATATTTATGACATATATAACTATGTGTCTACAGCTACACTAGCGGCTCTGTTAAACTGTAGTCTAAGCTTAATGCTAAAGTCAGCCATGCTAACAGGCGTATTGTTGTCCATTTCCACCATCCTAGTATTACGTCTTAGCATGTTAATGTTTAGCACTGAACAGTAAAGTACAGCTGAGGCTGAGGGGAACGTAACTAGTTTTGCATATATTTGAAAAAAATAAAACATTTGCCCTGATGATGGCTCCATGTAAAAAGTTTAGAAATCACCTACGTTCTTACAGATCATCCTGAGGGGAACATGAATTTGTGTACCAGATTTCATGACAATCCATCTATCTTATAACGGTTATTGAGACATTTCACTCAAAATCCAAAATGTCTAGTGCCACTACGAGGCCTCCCTAAAGCCACACCGCTAACATGGCCAGCAGTTTTCAGCTCCATTCACCCGTCCTTTTCTTTAACTCAAATTGAATTAACTAAATGCAGTTCCTGAAGCTTTTGTCCCACCTTTTTGAACCCACCCACACATGTCAAACTTAACAACATCCATATGTGGCGAGTCATACTTTATCTTTCACTTGTAAACTGTTGTCATTCAGTCACTTCATCGTGCCCTCCTTGATGTAGAGAGCTACTGGGTGAACGGCATCGACATTAGATGGCTTGATGAGAATTTAGCTAAATAGATCACTAATGGTTCATTAAATGTTTACAAGTGGATGTTCTCAGAGTTTTCCTTAGCTTAATCTGATTTCCTGGCTAAGATTGTCTTTGCAGTTTCCAACTCGGAGCCATCAAACCATTTTGAATACTCATCGCTCCACTTCAGACCTGAGCTCAGGAAGGTCGTGAGGAGAGAGACAGAATAAAGAGGAAGCTGGTGAGAGAGGAGGTGGTGGATGGGGAAGAGAGGGAAATATGAGTGATAGCTTGTTGACTTTTACTAGATGCTGAGGGCTCAGTGGGCTTAACTGGATTCGCTCAAAAGGTCCCCTGTGTGGTGTGTTGGAGGGGTCAGGAACAGTCCCATCTGACGTTTGACCTCTCCTTTTCCCCTCACGTCAGCACCACTGACCACTATGCAGCTCAAAGCGTAATTACGTCTGAACTTGAGTTAATTTATTCCAGATTCCAGCGCCTGGCTTTTTTAATGCAAAAATGATTTATATACAATAGGTTTTAACGAGTAGACGTTCTACTTTGTGGTTAGCAAATGGCACATTGACCATTGATTGGTTCCCACCAAGAATTCCCCCAACATCCCAACTGCACTTTGACTGCCAGTTTGAAAGAGATGTTCAGGGTCTGGTTGTGAGGATAAATGTGGGTTTATGCTGCTATTTCAAAGGCATTGTTGTTGGAGAATAATGAAATATGACTGTCAACAAATGAATGCTTTCACAAACAGATGAATACAAAATTAATTCAATCTTTATTTAAAAATAGTTTATCTCCTATACTGTATCCCTTTTCTAGATAAAAGCTATGGCTTTAAAAACCTTGTATTCATTTTTGTATGGGGTTTGATGGACAAATTAGTTTGCCCTTGTATTTTGAGATATGTGTGAAGTGTACTCTGTACATTTGTATCCAAAGCTAACATCAATCATGGTTTAATAGCTCTGAAGATATAGCAACATGTTCATATGGATATGACAAAACGTTTCTTTAAGAAAGCAATGGAAATAATAATATTACATTTTGAACTACACCTTATGGACACATGTTATCATTCTTCAAATTAAAAGTAATTAATGTAAAGAAAATAAGAATTGGGCTTGAATGTAGTGGACTTCTTCATTTTAGAGTAAGTAGACGACTCATGTCATTATCCTTTTGTTGAGGATCTGTTTCACTGTAGTAAGTGTTGCTATGTTATAATTCACCAGCCGTTCCCAGTGCAATATTATTGTTTTTAATATTTTGCAGTTTCCAGAATGCTTGCAGATGGCAAGTGTAAGGTCTCTGCCAATTAACAAGAGCGGGAGACAACTAATCAGGGTGACATAACCATGGCATCTGGATAAGGAAACCTAATTTTAACTTTAAATTCAGATTTGACAGAGAATAGAAACAAAAGCACCAGTTAATGTTGGTAACGTGAAGTTTGTTATTGTAGAAAAAAAAGAAGTTCTAACACAAATGCATTCAATTCCTGTGAGCAGCAAGTATACTTTAGCACACAATATGCTGTGTGAATGGAAACTCACAGGATTCTCCTTTTTTTGTAGTTTGTTTTTCTTGTTCACAGGGCCTTTTGTTTTGATCGGACCTCTCTCTATAAAGACATATCCAGCCATCTACTGTTGCTGTGGAGAGTAATTAGATTTCCCTGGTGAATTCTATACTCCTGAGAAGGCTGGACAGTCAGGGGACTGTAGCTGCAATCCTAGAAGTCATGAACTTGACTTGGCAAACCATGCGTGAAAAAAATCAACACCTTTTAAAGTGAAATATACGTACCGTGACTTTGATCCATGCTGTGTTCTTTGTGGATTTATTGTGACATATTTACTGTCCTAACAATTACATCCCGTGAGAGCGAAATACATTTTAGTTTTTTTAAATATTGTTTTTCTATAGTCTTGATGTATTTCTATTATGTCCCATTCAAGCTGAAATAAAACAAAAATCTTTGTACATCTTATCAGCCCCCCTTTCGTGCAATAGGTACAATTACTATGGTGAGTGTGTGGTTATGATTATTAAGAATTCCATAAAAATCCATTATAATAAAAATGACAAAATCATGATTTATATTGTCTGAGACATGCTGCTTCCATCAGCCTTCCATTTGAAATATTAGATCAGAGGTTTACCAGAGGGCTTTCTATTGCCATCTGGTTCTGCTGTCAACCCATGACTGCTTCCTCTCGTCCTTAGACCTGCAGTTCAGTGTTCGGTGACTCACTTAAGATTTGTCTTATGAGCATCAGGAAATTTTGTTTTCTTGTGTCTTTCCTCTTCAAAATAATTGTAATTATTTTTATTTTCATCCTTCCAGAAGCCCCCTGGCTTCTCTCATGTGCTCATTTTTTTTCTCGTTCACGCTTCATGGTGCAGTTTCAGGTTTTATATCTTGATCACATTTGAGGCCTCAGTTGTACAGTATTGCCTCTGGCTTAACTATTTTATCGAATAAAAGCGTATTTTGTTTGTTTAATCCGTACACAAACCAAAGTGTAAAAACAACACATGTAAAAACATTCGGACAGAGCCAGGCTGGCTGTTCCCCAGTTTCCAGTTTTTGTGCTAAGCTAAGCTAACATGCTGCTCGCATTAGCTTCATATTTGAGAAAAATGACTCATAGCTTTTAAGTCATTTGGTCAGACCAGATTACATGCATTTTTTGAGTATTTTCAATTAACTTAAAATGCTTTTAGCTAATTTGCACATACTCTAATTAAGTTTATCGCACAAATTAGAAGGCCAGAGGTTGATGGAGTGAGTGATGAACTGGGCAAATGATAATGACAACCCTCCTGCTTTCCTTTTCCACTGTGTCACCATATTCTCTTTCCTCCACCACCACTTCTTCACTCCATCCAACAGTGACCATGGGCTGTTTATCGACTGGCTTCTTCTTCCTGTTTGTGGTACTAAGAGGCTGAAATAAGATCTGCATTGCCGAGGATTTGAGATAAATTGGGCAGCGGATCGGTCCTAACTCAATTTTCTCTTGGTTTTGGAGGAGGAAGAGGAGGATAGTTCGTCACGAAGCAGCAGACATGATAACACCAGATTAACATGGACCAGGATGGGGTGAATGTTGGTTTGTTGTCTGCTGCAATTGATGAGCTTTACTGAATGTATTGGTGGACATATGTCACTTATTAGGAAAACTGAATTCCCACTATATGGCGTGATTAGGGATCACCTAGTTTTGGCCTATGCAATGCAAGGCCTCATCGTTGGCTGCATGCAGTCGTCCACTGTGGCTCCCTCAGGTTGGCCCAAATGACTGTGGTACACAGGAGTAATCGGCCGCTCCCATTACAACTCCCGGGGGAGGGGGGTTTGCTCCTTGGCTTCTTTGTACGGTTAGGAGTCTGGGTGTGGATCTCACTCTTTTCAATATCCCACTTTGATCTGACTCCAATCCCTGACAGCTGATACTGTAGCTGAACCTGACACTCAGCGCTGCCTCTGAACAAATCTGGAAAGGGAAGAAGAGAATGGGATTGAGACGGGCAGGCCTGGATTGCAGAGTATCTGTTGTTTTGTGTGCCAGACAGACATGATGACCCTCCTGGTTAAACTCAGCCCACGAGGTCACGGCCCATACCTAAGAGGAGGGAATGCCCTGAGAGTTAACAAGTGTCTCTTGGTGTTATTGTCACTTTCATCTCTTTACATGGATGCATAAAATCTAACTTGGACATGATGGTGATATGGGATTGCGATCAGCATCTGTATTAGGAAAAATGGAACAGGACTGCTTCGTCACTGAACAACTGCCGTGCTGCTCAGCTGCAGAGCGCTCAGTACTGCCACTGGTGGCCAGAAGATGTGGCCAGAAGATAGGCTTCTAGTGCTATGGATGTGATATAGTTTCAGTGTATTTTTTGTATTTCGAACATTCCGCTCGTAACAAATTGTATGAGTCGATCTGTGACTGAAATGTCCAAGTTCTGGGAGGTTAGGAGCCATGCCAGTCTGTGATATGTAGTTCAGTATATGGTCCTGCGTCAGGGCTTGCCTCACACTGTAATCTACTGTTTTTGCCCAACCAAAGATGATTGTCAACTTTGGTCTGGGGCATTAAGTGTGCCCGAGGGTTAAGTTCACTATATTTGCTGCTAAGTCTAAGTGTACAAAAGGAGTTCAGAACATCTCAGAAGACATTTTAACAACAAAGAGAAAGCTTAACTTTCTCATAACTCTTATTTCTACAGTTCTGACTGCTGTATTTTTCCTGAAGGGACGCTTCAGTCTGACTCTGATGGCTGTATGGCCAGTCCTTTACAGGTGCTGCAGATGAGCCCCACCAGCATTAGCTATAAGGCTCTGCTATTGGCTGAAATGGCATAGAGCCATCAGCAATTCGAGCCTTCCGAAATTAAATTCCAAGAAAAGTATTTTAAACAGGGGCTACCCGGAGATCCCTTGGGATACACAGGGGCGTTCAAAGACATTTGTTCCCCGTATTTCTTTGTGATGAATCATTTGTCTTTCAACCATTCAAGGTGTGTTTTTCTCTATGTAAACGCTTAACCAAGCTTATGAAACGTCACTGAGGTGTTTTGGGTTCCACTTGTGTTTTCCTAGAAAAACTTAAAGACATGCCTCCCTCTCTTGATTCTTAAGATCACCAATGCAGTTTGCAAACATCGCAAACAGGCAAGCTGCAACACATCCTGCCTCAGGTCAGCACTACAGTTGATGTTGACCGATTGGGCCTCTTGTCTGAACATACCTGAACAACACAGTTGAATGAAACAACAAATGTATATTTGTGGGATTCTCCACTATTTTAGGTCATATTCAGGACCTTCAAACAATAAGATCCAAGGTATTTTCACAATTTATTGGAACATTTTTAACTGATAGATTGCATGTTCCTCAAAGGCCTATTTAAAACCCATTCGGTCACAACTAATTGTTTTATCATTTTTGCATCATTAGCATATAAGCTTAAGACCAAGGGATCACATCTCCCAGCTGGCCTGGGAAAGCCTCGGGATCCCCCAGAATGAGCTGGAACATGTTGCCGGTGAGAGGGAAGTCTGGGTCAGCCTGCTTGGCCTGCTGCCACCGCGACCCGACCCCGGATAAGCGGAGGAAAATGGATGGATTGATAACAGGGATGAAGTAGCAAAACCCAGAGGCTCTTTCTCTTTCTTGGATGTCGAGATAGATGTGGGAAAGGTCCATGTCATACTAGAGAGCTGTATTATCTTTTGGAGTACAATAATCTGCTACCGTGTCCTCTTCCACATCCACAGTGCAACATTACATCACTCCTTTATTTAGAGGCCATATCAATGTGACATCATGATCATCACTCTATACCTGCATTCACCACAGAGACTGGTGGCTGGGGTTGAAACTCAAGCCTGTGTATTATACGAGATGCAGAACCTCAATGCTTGTCCTTGGCTATTCTGGAGGATAATCAGATTTCATGAGGCAGAATATAGGGACAGAGTTCCAGTTTCCTGTATGCTCTGTCCAGATAACAGATATAGTAGACGTCTCACAAATAACACATGTCTTGAAGAGATCGTCCATTTGGTAAACATGTTTTGGCCAAGGCTGGATTACAAGCAGGGCCCAGAAGACACCAAGACACAATGTTTGGCAAGAAATTTAAAGCAATAGTTAGACATTTTCTCTTGTAAGTTAGGAGAGAAGACTGTAAATATGAAACTAACGATAGCAATTGATTAGCTTAGCACAAAGATTGAAAAGAGGGTGAAACAGCTGACCTGGCTCTATTTAAAGTATATATATCACTCAGTAATTGTATATAATAGTATTGTATATAATAATAATAATTTCAAGGGCAATATCACCATTAAATTTGGATTCATAATGGCTGGCAGTGATGGGTTAGCAGAGTATTTATTTTATAATAATCATTACAGCTAACAGTTGGCATTAACACATTTTCTCCTTTATGTGGTGTTTTTTTTTAATAAAAAGCACCCAACAGTGCAAGTCAGTCAAACTTGACTAACATGGCCGCTCACGTTTGTGGCAGGCGCTGTGTGTTTTGAGTCATGGTGCGTTTATGTGCTCGTAATTTCTATTTTCCAGCGATACCAAACATGTTATTGTGGAGTACAGTATGCTGTTAAGGGTGTCTAGAGAACTCAGGGGGCAGAATAATAGTCATCAAAAGCTAGCTTGCTGCTACAGGAGAAAAATAAATGTTAATGTTAATGTAATGTTACAACAGAATCTCTTTGCTATTCTTCACCACAGAGTTGGACCGGCCCAACTAAAGTTTGGTTAATAGAGGAAGGATGCATACAAATTCAACTCTTGATTTGTAATAAAACATTTATGTCGTTCATATTCTTAAAAAGTTGCATTGTCTCTCTTTAATTTGAATGTATTCATTATCAAAGCAGTCATTATAAAATGAAACCAGTTCTAAGCGAGGACTAATTTTCAAGCTGTCAGTATTGGTACCTTCACTACCTCTGCAGCAGATATTTTCATTCTAACACACACATTGCGGTTGCTTTCTAGTTGAGACCTCATGGATGTGCTAATAATGTGAAATGTACAGCTGGCTCAGAGTATCAGTGTCATTCAAGCAGTATGTTTGTACCTGTAGGTGCAGACCAGGCTTTGGATGTATCCTGGTCGTCTGGGTGCAATTGTTATCGTGCTGTTGATCTTTTTTTCTGTTATGACACGAAGGCTCTGTTGGTTCAGTGACTCACTTGTCAGGACAGGCTAACAAAAGAATCAAAAGCAGGAAGCATGTATACCAAATATTCATATGGATGTGTGATGAAGCAAGTCAACATTTTGAACAATAGGTTCTGTCTATGGTTGACGTCTTGTTGTTCTAATGATGGCTGGATAGATTTTTCTTTCAAAACAGTTTCCTGGGTGACATTCTTATGAATTCTGTTATAAACACAACAAGAGACAAGTGTGCCTGTTCTCCATAGTGTATGAATATTTTCTAATGGCACAGCTGATGCGTATGTGCCAGGCACCTGGTTAGCAGGCAGGACCCATAAATAGGGACAGGGAACATATGTGCTTTTACATCAAATGCAATTAAACCAGTAATGTTTTGAGGGCATTTCCCCCGATGAACCAACCCATGACAAATAAATATAGCCTTTCCTATTCGCCGCAAAGCCACCGGCTGGAATGCCTCACCAATTATGAGCTTCTGAAAGACGCTGTGTGAATTGTGTCAAATGTTCCTTATTTTGTCACTTCCTACTAAACACATTATAGCTTCATCGTCGCTGAAAATGGAATTAATGTGGACAATAAAAGTCGTGACTCTTCAAAGCACATACGTCATTAAGCTTTATTCACATGCTTTAAGGCCGCAGACATTTTATGATCCTTCAGTCAACAAAGAAGTTGTTTCTTAGGAATGCTTTGACTGCAAAACTTTGATTAATCAAATTGTTTACTGGATTTGAATGTACTTTGCATTTGATGACTTTTTACTACAAGCACAGTAAGGCGTGTTCTGTCTTATTTACATCATGTGGTGGGGAAATAAAAGAAAGAGGACAGATAAGGTACAATGCAGAGAATAGAGTAGAGGATAATAAAAGGACTCTAAATCATGATGCAGCATATTTAAAGAGGAGAGAGGAAAGGACAGGAGGAGGCATTGGATAACAGGGTGATGTGGAAGGAGGTGAAAAATGTCTCCATTATAGGCCTAATAGAATTTCCCTTGGCCCCAGAGGGACACAGAATGGACTCTCCCTCCTTCCCACTTTGCCTCTCTATCCCCTCATCCCTCCATTTGCGCGGCCCGGAGATATAATTTCATCACTCCACTTAATTGTGTGCGTTGCTGGCAGAGCCTCATGCACTCTCTGTTCCAGCAAACAGAGGCAGGTGGGAGAAGAGGACGAAGAGCAGAATAATAGAACAGAGTGGGGAAACCACACCACTTCATTTTTATAGATGGACAGCTTGTAAAAGCGATAGGTTATGTGGTCCCCTCTGAGTAGCCAAGTGTAAACACTGAGATCCCCCTCACTGTTCTGAGTGTGTCATGCAGGAACAGTAGATGATGGACTTACAGTCACATACAGTTAACCAATAACACAATCCATGTAGACGTAATATAATTATTGCCTTTGTTTACATATGATTGATTTTCCTAGACAAGAAAAAAACAGCACAAGAAGAGTATCTTTTACAGTATATTGATGAAGTGGGGTTAAGAAGATGTGAAAGTTGCTAAATTTGTTTCAGACAGAATTTGCATTCATCAAATCCCAAATCAGTAAGCTGACATTTTCTATCATATTTGTTTATCCATTTGTCACACGTTATAAAGATGCTAAGAATTCTGCATAGGGATAGGGCAATAACCATTATACACCAATCTAAGTATGTCTTGGTAATTATTAATTATGATAACTGGTAATGAACACAATAGGGAGCTCCTCCATGGCCATGCATTGTTACGAAGGATGTAGTGGCATGTCAGGTGAAGCACATTTATCATCGCAGAAGGTTGGCGAACAAATGCTTTTTTAGCAGAGACAGAGTGGCAGTGTATTTATTATTCTTCAAAAGCATACCTGCACGCATGGGTCAGTGAAGTTTTTGTATGTTCATTCATAAATCTTCATTCGGTAAATGTTTTGATATTTTATAGTTTGACCCAGACAATCTAATGTGCCCAGCTTTATGTCATTTCTGAATCACACTAATAGACACGTATATTTTATGTGGCTGCACATGCTATTGTTTGACCAGGAAAGAGTCTCAATAATTGGTGGCAGATATGCAGCAGATGCCAGTATATCCTGACTTTTAGTTCTTATAGGTCAAGCTCCAAAAATACCAGATATATCTCCAGTAATACAATTCCATAACTTCATAGAGTTTCTGTTAAAAATGTCAAACTTCCTCAAGCTCCAAAATCACAATCCTCAGTTCAAAAACTTGGCTTTGGTTTACTCTCAATATAAGTGCGTGAATGTTACTGTTGGGTTAAAAAATAGAAATAAACTGTTTCTGAATTAATCATAAGAAAGATGTAATTTCAAACCTTCAAAGTGGTACTACTACCTTTAATGTATTGTATCCAAAACAGGATACAAATTGGAATTGACCCTTAAATTCACGCCTAAGACAGAAAAGAAAGCTGCTCCAGCTCTATTACCTTGTGAGACGCCGACCTTTGACTTCAGAGGAGATCAGTCACTTCTTCCCTACTGTCCCGCTCGTGAACACCATTTTGCTACTTTCAAAGGTTGCACCTTGTGTTTGATCTCCTGCTAAAGTCCTCCGTGTCCAAAGAGAACACGTGTTCCATCGTCTGGAATGATCTACAGACTGTCTTTATACAGTCAGTCATACATCATCATGAGCGAAAACCTCAGAAAAATGCTCTTCACTTGGTCTTAAAGATGAAGATGCCTCTGACCTTTGACCTCATCTCATGATTGCCTTTTGAAGAACATTGTGTGAACTTGTATGGAATGAGGCACAGAAGGCATTGAGGTTAGAAGACTGGGATCAAGTATTTGACTGTACCATATAGGAAATAACTCTTGTTTTGCTACAAAAGTTTCTTCTCAAGGTACAACCTAAAAATTTTTTTGGATGGATGGAAGGATGAACCTTCAGAGATTATGTGTTGTGCTGTTATTTTTTGCGAGACCTGTGGAAAAGGTCTTTACGTGGCAAAGGTTTCACAACCTCACATTTCTGGACAGTCCTGAGGGAGTCCTGTTTCCTCGTTCTCACTTCATCCCAGAGGTGATTTGTAGAGAAAATAACATTATTCAGAGACCACACCGAGACTGACTCATAAAACTAACCATAACATGTTGTAAATTAGCCCTGTGAACTTTGCAGCATGAAAATCATCACATACCTATATTTATTTTATTTACAGCTTTCTGTAAAGTAGCAATACAAATAAAGTGGTTTTGTATATTGTTATCTTCTTTTTATGTCAATGTCTTTATTTTTTGTAATTTAGCGTACTGTGCTTTACTGTAAAATAGTCACATTTACATAATGTAAATCAGCATGATGAAGTGTTTCTCTTTAAAGTAAGTGAACACAGAACCACTGATTATAAGTGTTGTGGCTGTAGAGACTAAGTGAAGAAAACTTTTCTCCACTCAACATGAAGCTAAAACTCAACTGGTCAGCCAAGCTCAACGTGGCCTATCCTCTTTCACCACCACATGTCACTGCACACATGGTTCCCTTCACACATCAAACATTCCTCGCTAACGACTCACTGGAGGTTAGCAGCATTTAGCTTGGGAATGTGTTTTCCATTTGAACCATGGTTCACTAAGAAACTGATCCTGGGTACTGGGACTGGGTCAGAACCTGTTCTGATCAGAGTAAGCAGAAACAGGTCAGGGTGGAGTGAGCAAGAACGCAGGGGAAAGATTGTTGCTAACTTAAGTTCAATTGGACTGAGAGCACATGTGAAGCGGGGAGTTTGTCTTTCCTATTATGAAGACATGTTTGACAGTTTGGGTGCATTGTTAGTGGCACACAAATATAATGTTTTACATTTGCGTGCATTTTTCTACATTCATTTATATGGTGTGTCTGCATGATACTGTATGATAAAAATAATTAAAGCTTTATTACAGTAACCAATACAGTAATCTTTGTCGTTTGTGTTTTATCTGATACAGAATTTGAATCTTAAGTGATATAATTTAACGTGTCCACCCTCAATTCCTGGTATAGGAAAGACCAGTATACTGCAGCTGTTGTCATGTTCTTCACAGTTCCCTCAGAAAGTAATCCAGCAAGTCACAGGTTGCTTCTTTAGCCGTTCTCTGCACATACAGTAGCAAACATCTAGCAAACAGCTATCTGCACAATATACAAATCGATAACTTCACCAAGTATTGAAATGCATACAGCTTTTCAATTTGTTGTATTTATTATTTATAACAGTTCTATATATGTTTCCTACCTCTTAAGACTGTTTTATGTCTTGCTCAATTTCCCCTCTGGTGGCCAGTAAAGTCTTACCTTATCACATATATGAATGCCAACAGTAAAAATATTTACTATTTGACCATAAAATATACAAATTCGTCACAATATTTTCACATTTGTAACTCCACCATTGACTTGAGCCCACAGTGACATAAAAATATGAAACCAGTTAGAGCCAGAGTGCCAGCGTGTGTCATTTCATGCACCATTACCTTTCCATATCACTCACCAGAGGAAGTCTAATTGCTTTGACAGGCTGTTGGTTTCTATTATTATAGTATTGTATTGCCGTTGCCACATTGACCACACACAATGCCATAACTCATGCAGTCAGTTTAGTGAAGCTAAAAAGGAACTAGTCAATCCTACTTTGCCCCCTTTTCAGAACCCCTTTCCTCTTCAATCCCTCTTTGGGGTGCAACTGTTGAGGCTTCCAGTAATCAGTCTGTCTCATTTGGCTTGGATTACATGTCAGAAGGACTTTAGTGGCTCTTGAGGAAAATGCACAGACCTTCTCCATCCTGAGGGCAAAATACATAAGAATCCAGGGCATACTGTATCCATGGAGCCCCAAAGTCTAGTTCTACAATATGAAATACATAAATAAGTAATTATGAAATAAATAATCCAATGAATAAATTGTGTAACACATAGGCTTATGAACCAATACATTCTAAATAATTTAAGAAATTAGTTTTATTGGTTATTTTTTATTTTATTACAACAATGTCTATTTTATAATGACATTTTATTCTAACACTTGTATTTGAACTTGAATACAATTCAAACTAAGAATGAAAATAACATTTCAGTTGAGTTTTAATAATTTAGCAAGACATGTTGTGTTAAGACTGAGCATATGTTCGTGAAGATGCAAGTGCATGCAATCTTATTTGTTTGTGTGTGCATTACTGGATCAACACAGGGTTTAAGTGGTTTTAAGAGCTTTATTATTGGTTACTGCTTGTCTGATGTAGGAATTTTGCAAATTCACATTAAGTATAGTACAGTATTAGTATACAAGGAACATTCAGTATTTCTCAGATCTGTACAATTAAATCCTGGTGCACTGTCAGTCTTACCATGAACTACATTACCAGGGCCTTTTAAAAAACCTTGCAGATAGGGGTGATGGGGGATGGGGGATCCACCCTCAACCCCCTATCTGCAGTACTACTTTGTTACTCTCAAGTGCAATATCATGACATGTTCCCCTTCAGTTGGGTTTACTGTACAGGCAATTCCATATCACTGTTAACTCAATTAAACCTCTCATATCTATCAAACTAAACAAATACTGTCCAAGGAAAACACTTCCATTTTCAGTCACAATTCACAACCCTGAAGATAGTGTTGACGAAGTTCTAGTACAATGAACGAAGGGCTTTTTTAGTGAAGGTAATAGGTGGTAGGCTAATATTGAAAACATCTGCAAAGTTTCCTCAACACTCATATTTAGTATTGTGTAACTCCTCAAATAGTCTGTCTGTTTAATAAATATACGGCTACAGCCGGCAGACAGTTAGCGTAGCTTAACATAAAGACTGGAAACAGCTAGTTTCTCCTGTTTCCAGTCTTTATGCTAAGCTAAGTGGCTGCTGGCTGTAGCCATTATATTGAACATACACATATTAGAGTGTGTCTGCTAACTCTGCAAAACAAGCTAATAAGCATATTTCCAAAAATGTCATACTGCAAAATGATTGACTCACTGTACAGGGCCCTCACACCGCAGTGTACTATAATGTTGTATAGTTGAGTTTGGTGGCAGCTGGTGTTTTTCCAAATGGACAATTACAGCCTTTCCAGATCTGATTAGCCTTAAAGGAATGTAAATTTGTGTTCCCTATTCATGTTCAGTCTTTATATTAATAGGCTACACCTGGTGGTGAATAATTTGTTAAAAGTTTCCTACCTCACAAAGGCACCTATCCCTTTGCCCTTCATATCCTTTTAAACTAGAACAGCATTGATATTGTAAAAACGTCCCGTTCACAAAGATATTGTACAGTAGAGCCGTCTAGGCTTTAACTAAAATAAAAACTAGAAAAAGACAAATTACTTACAAGTTAAAAAACGACAACTAAAGAAAATATACTTACAAAAACAGCTAAAAACAACAAATGTACAACATCAGCGGACACCTGAAATAGTCCCCAGGCACTTGGGATGCAAAACAGACAAAATTACACATTTGAGTACTAGAATCTATAGGACAATAGGATAAACATAATACCATTTGCAGTTGTTATTGAGGAATAAAAATACAACAATCCTCAGACAGTGGAGTGAGAATACCTTCATTTAAAGTAACACTGCAGCATGATGCTTTTTATGCGAGTGGTTAGTAACAATGTACAATCTGTACCTCAAAGTAACAGATGAAGTTGGTGATTTAAGTTTAGCAAAGTAAACTATTTGCTCCTTCAAAAATGTTCCCCAAAAAAGAAAGCAAACAAAAAGGGGCTAGTGGTCCTCAGTTGGCAGCATAATAATATCAACATAATAACATTTTTTTAAGTAAGCTTTGACAAATTCAAACCAAATGGGTGCAGCACAACACAATGCATGCAACAAGCTGATTACTGCAAACGCAGAATCCTGGGTTTCACCTTTACATTTAAGTAATCCAAAACTTTTCCGCTTTCCCTCGCTCCGATCATCCCACATCCTTTGACTTATGTCTCCACTGACTTGCCTTTTATCCAGAGGTCATTGTTGCAAACAATGAGGAAACAAGACACCCCTTTTCTTTATTCTCTGGCCCGTTTCCCCCTCTTATTCACCTGTTTGAAGGATTGTGAGTTGCAAGAGCCACTGCTTTGGATAAACACAGTGTCTATACAGGGTGCAATAAGAAGTGTAATATTGATGCAGTAACACAATCATTCAAGATACCCTGAGAAAATAAGCAAAACATTATAGAAAATCCTGGATTTTTGTTTTGCATCCTGATTATTCTGTATGTGTTTTTCTTGGTATCTGTGCACTGGCTGACAATGAGTTACTATGCATGCTGTTTACTGTTAAGGTAGCATTTCACCATCTAGAGCACACATTGCAAATTATATGGATTTTAGACATTCTTTTTAAAGACACAGAGGCTACTAATAATGACATTAAACAATATATGGTCCCCTCATGATAGCGTTCTATTCAGAATATGGCAGGATCTGAAGTTTTCTGTGTTTCTGTCTTCTACAATGAATACGTATGTAAATGTTTACATGATCTCTGTGTGTGTTTGTTTGAATAGTACATGCATTGTTACATACTGTAGGTGTGTGTGTGTATGTATGTGTATGGTGTGTTCACTCGTCTGCCTATTTACATACTGTACATAGTTGAATTTCATGTCTGTCCATTTTCTGGGTCAGGATGAGTGAGTCTGTGTGGGAGCCCCTGTTCTATGCAGATAGGCCTGAGCACATAGAACAGTGTCTCATGTTGCCTCGGTCAATGATCTGCCCCACAGACCAACTCGTTGGCGAAGTCAAGTTCTTATAGCACTTGTCGGAAAAACTGCAGAAACTAGTTAGTTGAGATTCCACGTGCTGCAGCCCAATGTCTTGAATGCAATACACACATTTAAAATAAGAGTAAATGGACTTTTGTTTGCTGCTAAAAAGAGAACGGGTTAATTTGAAAAGCGTCCAAGCATCCTTCCTCGGGTTGTCATGTCTGCAGAGATCCAGATACTCTGTGGTATGTAGGCGTCATCGGGCAGCAGTAACAGACACAAGTCATTTGACAACTTAAACTCAAATAGTCTAACATGGCATGTAAATAATGTCGCTTTTCAGGTATGCTCTTGAGACGTTTACTCCTCTTTGGTAGCATAGATTTGTAAAGTTTGTAAAATTTAAAGATACAACACTAGCTTATGAATGCTATAAGTATGGGACAAATTGACTATTAACGTTTAAGAATAAAGATGCAGAGGATCAAGTTTTGGGAATGAAAGAGCCAGATATCCACAATAAATTGAATTCAAAGCCCGCTGCTCCTCTATGATTAATAAAGTCGGAGAACGATAAAGTGGATGTCAAATAATGTGGAAAGGCAGGTGGATTTACAGGCTCAAAAGCGAAGTGATTATAGACAGTTTCCTTCCACATAGGCTTTGAATTGTGTGGGTTTTAAAATGTGAGCATGAATGATTACAAGCACAGCCTGATGGTTACATGAAGGGTTTTTGGCTTGATTAGGTCGTCGATATTCAGTTTTTGTCTAATTTCTGGCCTCTCCCTTTCTTCTCCCTTGATTAAACACTAAATGATTCTTCAGGACTTATGGTATTTGACTGCTGGCTTCATGCTGAAAGCGGTTCTGGCATGAATTATGTGGAGTGAGGGAGGCCATGGAAGAATATTAAGGTTAAGGTGGTTTGCTCACGGGTGAGCTTCAATCACACTACAGAAGTGGCGTTGGGCTTGGTAGCACTCGGGCTTAGCACCAGACTCTGGGCGATGTCGTCACGGTTGATCTTGCGCAGCGCAGTGCACAGAGAGTCGATGCTGGCGCAGTCCTTGCTCGCCCAGTCAGACAGGAGCGCGCGGACAGGATGCTCTTCCTGCTGGAAGGTGGCGATCCGCTCCTCCTTGTATCCTAGGAGGCCCGCCAGGTTGCACCAGTCGCTGTCCTCCATGTGTTTGCAGTCTCCTTCGTTGCCACTGAACAGAAGCTTCTCCACTTTCTCTCTGGTTTGGAGAGGAAGGAGCAAACAAGGCTCTTCATCCATGGTGACAACTGCAGAGGAAAAAAGTTCATGTCATTTCATTTATTTGTATTACTTTCATATATTTAGCTTGATGTAATGTTAAAAGAATGCTAAATCTAATTACATGTATCTTTTAACAAAACTTTGAATTATTTCATCAATTGAGCTTTTCAATTGGCTGCAATAACTTGTGAAAAGGAAGTGATGGAGTGATAAAAATAGCCTCTCTGGCTGACCAGGTCCATTAAAACATCATTGCAGACAATCTAAGGGAAAGATGCTTCTTTGTCCACACACCGTCTGACTGTCAACAGAAGTCAACGGAAGTGATAATTTAGGCCCCAAAAATGCCCCCACACATCTTAACTATTGCCCCTTTAAGATACTGTGCAAACCCAGAGAGAAGACTGCTAAAAGCTATTTTCTCCTGCTTGCACCACTTTGTTTTCTCCCTTTAACATAATCTGGGCAAGCATGTGGTTTTAAAAGTCGTGAATTCTCTCAAACTGGTTTGTCAGGGCTGGACTGGAAACTGTCAGGAGCACATGCTGCCAAAAAAAACAAACACTGTTGCTCTGCCAGCGTTGTAATCCTGGTTTGCTGATTTGCTACAGTAAGTTTAAAAAAAGTCTTCACTTTTGACTGGCGCGGAGGAACAATTTAAGGTGCAGTCTGTGTTTACATTCACAGTAACCCATCACACATTATTGTGGATTAGAAGAAACTCCATACCAGAGGAATTCAGCGCCAGACAAACATTAACTTTTGTGCTGAACGTGCTTACGCCCAATTTAATTGCAATAGTTTGATTAATGATTAAAGGAAGCATTAAGGTAATGGCTTCTGTTAAGGTACAGGTATTAGCGTGTTACCAGTCTGTGCCTGAGTCTGGCCCTGCTGCTCCTGCAGACTTTGGGTGTCCACAGAAATGCCACTGTCACTGTGCAGCTTCTCTCCTTCAGGTGACGGCGTCTGGTTCTGGTTGGCTGTGCAGTTATTGGCTCCTTGCTTGTTCTGCTTGCAGCTGTTCCACCTGAGTGAAAGTGAATCAACATTTGCACATCCATCAGATATGAAGCAACATTAGCATTTCATTTGAGCTGGGTTTTTGGCCACCTTATGAATGTAATTCCAAAAATCATGTTCACATTTTTGGTCTCCTCCATCTCCTGATGGAAATATTTAGCTTTTTAGCTGCTGAATGCTCCATGATGTTCACCAGCTAGTCGCTAGCGTTGTCTACTTGTGGTTTGGTGCTGGTTAGGTAGTGTACCATATTTCTTTTGCTGAAAACAGCTGCTGGCTGCTGCCAAAAACAACTCTAATTAGAGTGTTGAGAATGAATCAAAAGAGTATAGTTGCCCTCGTAAAACCACAAAATGAGCTTATGGAGCTGAATGAGAGCTGAGGGGAGGGTGATAATGCTCTGTGGGTTCATCATTATGTGTCCCCTTTAACATACAAGTAATCATATGATCTGTTGTAAATATAGAAACATTGATTATAGTTCTAACTAAAGGGTAATCTATGAAAAAGCCAGAAAGTCAGTTTCCGTGTTTGCCCACTTGTGCTCTGATCTGTCTTGAATGGCCTAAATGTATAGACTTGCAACACTGCCTTGCCATACAACATAGCTGGATAAACATATTGTACATTAAAAATGTAACAGTTAACGCTGGGCTGTCTGTGCAGGCATTAATCATGGGTCTCACATAGATGAGAAGAGGGTAAACAGACCATATTGTGACCCACAGGACAACAGTCAGTGTGCTCTCATCCAGAAAAGCAGCAGATGATTTCATTAAATATGAAGCTGCGAAAATTAAAATCTGATTGGATTTTGTTGTCCATATGTATTTATAATGAGCATCAAATCCCTTTCTCTAACCATCAGATGTTGAATTTCAAAATATTTTTTATTAATATGATTATAATTTTTTGCTTTGATCAGCAGACAAAGAGAGATACATCTGAGGGATAGCAAGATTATTAAGAATATGAGATCTGTCATGCTTGTTTGAGCAAAAAAAAAAAAAAAGAGGTCAACTCAGAACTTCCATATTGTAATCCAGAAGTGGGTCGTCAGGCACCATGATGCACTATTTTTTAGTTGTGTGCTTTCCATTTTGTTTCGTACTTCACTTCTTCTCTGTCCTCACCTCTTGAAGATGATGAAGGCCACGAGGCCGACTACAACAGCTGCCAGGATGGAGCAGTAGATGGGGATGAGTTTGTCGTTCAGATGGTAGATCGGCTCCTTGGAATCACCTGTAGTGGTGGTGGTGGTGGTGTCTCTAGGCCCCTCTGGTGGGGGGGTGTCTAGTGGGAAGTCGTCATAGGTGGGCGTGAAGTTTCCCCAAAAGGGCGTGGCAGACGTATCATCGTAAACTGTAGTAGCTGTGAGAATAAATCAAAATAGTCAAAGTTAGGCATGTAAAACCAAAAACAATAAGCTGAAAGAGACTTCATCTCTAATCAAATCAAAGGACATTTATTTCTAAGACTTTAAAATGGCAGCTCAGAGATCTTTCAGGCCAAATATTAGCAACCGAACAAACTGTAGACCCTGCAGATCAGGACATTGTCAGCTTGAAGATATGATTGGAAATTTAGTCGGATTATTCATTTTCAAGCTCTTCAAAATCACTTTTTTCCCCCATCTAACCAACCTTAACCAGTGTAACCATCAATGTCTCTCATGCTGCAAACACAAATACACACACACATTACATCCTACATCACTTGGTCAATTCCCCTCCTCCCCAGGGAGCCATTGACGTTGGTAGGAGCAAGTATGTCCATCCAGTCCTGCCCACTCTCCTCCGACCATTAACGCTAAGCAGACATGTTCGCTCCTCACCGCGGATGTGGAAACCTATCCTCGCCTGTCACTTACTTACAGTTACTCACATCCTCTCAACAGTAAGTCATCATGTTGGCTACCGAGGGCTCTACATACTTCAGGGGAGCTGCTGAATGTGAGGTGGCCATTGTTCAATAATGAGGTGAAAACATTTTTAATGAGAGCTTATTTAGATGGATGCATGGAGCACCTGCGATGCTTTTGTTGTTGTGATAAGTACTTTATGCTAACACCAATATAATGAACATCCTGTGAACGTATTATGCTGGATGTCCATCACACTTAATCCTTGACCTCATTGATTATTTACTCATTGTTAATGTTTTTCACCAGAAATAATGCTAAAGATGATGTTGGTGTCATATTTCTCTGAAGTTTAACAGGACAGATGTTGCCCTACAGGTTAATCCACTTCACTGTGCCAGTTTTATTTGATGTGTGACACTTGGCCAGTAAATTTGCTGTATTCATAAGTTTTGAGTGTATACACAACGGTCATAACTGCCCGTTTGTTGTGCTTGTTGGCATTAGTGCTTAGCCAGCTTTATATTTTGACCTCCAGGAGCTTTCAGCTCACTCAGCACAGCACGTCTTACTTACAAGTGGCTAGCTAAGGCCAGTGATGTCAGCATGGGTTGGGGTTGATTACAAGTTTAAAAAAGAAAAAATATCTGTGTATATATATATATATATATTTTGCAATACTAAATAACGAGTAATGGGAGTAACTTTTAATTAAAATACCAATATGATGAGCTAACATCTGTAAATAAAGTGCCATAGAAACACTAAATACATGCAGACGGACTTCTGACTGTGCACTGTTGCATATCAAATTCCTTTCCATCCTCTTTAATATCCCCCCATAGACAAACACAGATACATACATACTCACCATAAACACACACACACACACACACACACACACACACACACACACACACACACACACACACACACACGAAACCAGACACCCTTCATTGACTGAAATCTTCTTTGTCCAGCACAAAGTCCCCTCCCCATCTCTTCATCCTTCAATCGTCTCTCTATCCATTTTACCGGTGGCTACACTTTAGCTCGCTCCTACCAGGCGTTTCCTTTTCTGTCAGTCAGTCTTATGGTCATTTGGACGTCCCTTTTTTCTCTCATTGCGTCTTCTTTACCTCCCCCTGAATGCTCTGTTGATGGTAAACACAACATCATTGTTGTCTAACCGTCCCTGGTTATATCTTTTATTTCTTTTGTTCATTAACCATTTATCTCATCCAGCCATCCTTCCTTTTATACATTACTTTGCTCTCCCTCCCGCTATGATTAACAGTTAAAACAGGGCCCTGAGTGCATTTACTAAACCACTCGCTCAACCTTTTACATTGAATGGTCTGGCCTCAGAGGGGAGTGACCTTCTCCTGCTGAGCTCAGCTTGTTTCCACAATGCAGAGAGCTCAGTAGTTACTGGACCGCTGCTCTCAGTCGGAGAATTATCATGATGAGACATTTGAATGATCAGCTCAGCAACAACTCCCTTATACTGTAACCTTTAAGTCACAAGCTACTTGTATAATCTTGTATTTAAGAGAAGAAAAATCTCCTCGTATCAGAAATTGAATAATTTATTTAAACCAAAATATATGTATGTATTCACTTTCCAAAGTGCACAGAAATATATCACTTTCAATGGAGATATGCAGCTCAACAGTACAGATCATACTGATTTAACAAATTCAAAATAATTCAACACATTGTGCAGACATCTAAACTTGTGAGGAAAAAAAATCCAAATTTGGTGATTTTTAAGGTTTTCAGATTAAATGCTCTTTTGTGGGTTTGGATAATTATCTTAATAAACTTTACTGAATAATCTTCACAAAGCTTAAAACAAGGAATTTACATTCTGGAGCTACATGGTTTTCACTGGACAGCAACATGTCCAATAGAAAGATAAATTGCTCTATTTGCATCACTGTTTGTTTTCTATTTTCCTCTACAGTTAAATCTATAATACCATAATTAATGTCATGAATGCTCATGTTAAATCTCAGGTCTATGTGCCTTATCAAGATGACCATAACATGTTCTATAATACGTGCTGAAATGCTCTTCTACACTCTAACCTGGATCCACAACACCCAAATACGGCCCACACTTAAACCTCACAGTGCTTTAAAATATGACCTCTTCAAATTCTAGGAGTGCAAACTTGGAGGATCTGTGTACCTGGTCAAAATGTGGCAGTAGCTTGTCATTAAGATCATACAAATTGAGAGATGCGGAGCGGTCAAAATGACAGGTTCACCCAACTGTAACCCCTGTCAACAAACCGTTTATTGTAATTATCGTCGAAATAAGTGAAATTTTCTTCCCGGCTTTGTCTGTTAATGATTAACGGGTGACTGGATATCCGGGCACATGTACTTGCCAGCATTAGATGTGTAATTATATAGAAACAACTTGTTGCTCTCACATATGCCTACAGTGGGTGTGTGTGTGTGTAATTTGTGAATGTTTATGTGTATGTGTGGGGTGTTCTGTAGCAGCCACGCCTGAGTTTAACTCGTCATTCCAACCTCTTGCAACCAGGTGTTGCTGCTGTTTCGACACTGTATACTTTATAGCTGACTTTGGTGTTAAACAGAAAGGAAAAGGAGGGGCTTCCCACACAAGCAAGTTGTTTTTTTATTACATGTCATTAGACTTGAGCTCAGTCACGACTGCTGCCAGGACCTGTCCAACAAAACGCCTTCACCGATGGCGGACATTTAAAGTATTTATGTTATTACAACAAGCGCAAGTGAAGGGATAAATGAAGATTAGTGAAGAATGTTGTTGCCCTTTTTTTGTTGATCTGCATTCAATACTTGTGATTTATTTTAATCCACCAATTGTCTCTTTTCTCCTTAGAGGCCTCTGGCTTGGTTCATACCTCAGATGACCCATCTCATCCTTCTGCCCACGTGCTCCAGATTGAACACACCTCTGAATGCGTATGTTTGTGAATTTATACGGGGTGCACATGTGTGCGCGCCTATGCTTTTGTGTGTGTGTGTGTGTGGTGTTTGTGTGTGTGTGTGTGTGTGTGTGTGTGCCTGTTCTGCGGCAGAATGTGATCAGCACTCGTAGAGGTCAACCAGAGAAACCGGAGAGTGCAGAGGAGTAACTCCATCGCTTTTATCGATCAGGCCTCATTCTCAGCATCTGTTCGCTCTCTCTCCGCTCTTTCAAGCTCTCTGCATCTCTTTCTTTTCTGCAGCTCTCTATTCTCCTTCCTGTGTGCTGCTCTCATTGTCATTTATTTAGTGTTGTACGGTTTACATATGGATTTGCTTCGCATGGCTTATCTTTTTGTTTAAATACTTGGTGCAACTTTCTAACAACTGATGTCTTTATTGATGGTTAATAAACCAATTATAAGTTGCCAGTTGCCTTGTGAAAATTTTTGTTTGACTGTTTCCTTGTGCCCTCGATTTGGTAATAATGCAGTTGACTGCATGTATTAAGAATATGATTGATTGATTTATTTATTTGCATTTAATCATGATTAAGCAGAAAATTTAGAAAAGGGCATATCTGTATGATGCGTTTGCTCATGAATTGAAGAAAACTACAAAACTCGCTTTCACTGTGACAACAACACAAAATTCCTTCTTTATGCCACATTGCAGTGATTCAGCTCCAGACCGATATGGTAGATAAAAACTTGATTATCACTGAGATAAAGCAAATTCCACATACTGTAAATCCTCACGAGGACAAAAGCTTGACTCCCCAAGCAGAACTTTTGGCAAAGAATGAACGGCACGAGCGAAAGCGCAAGTGTTGTGGTCACCCTTGGACCAGACTGGCCCACTCATGTCAAATCACCTCATATTTATCCATATCCGGAATGTCGAGGGGCAAATTCCTCGGATGACAGGCGAATTCAGGAGACTGAGTCATCGCCACAAGGGGTTGATTCTTGTTTGGCAGCGGAGAAAGAGACACAGTCGACTTTAAATCTTCATTCATCGTTACAATGCTCGTATTGTGTCTCGCAGGGAGCAGAAGGGTTGAAGCGGAAGGTCAGCTGTGGCCATAGAGCCCAAGTCAGACGAGATATAAGTCAGTAGATGTGTGGAGACCAAGCTGTAGCCACACAATGAATGACTGTGCAATACAAAGAATGTCAATTGTTTAGTCAGACTGGTCGGTTCATTCATCACAGTTATTGATGTGTTAATGCTTTTGACGTGGGAAATCAGAAATGTCCATGGCATTTTTCCCTATATCATTTTTTCCCATTTGTCTTCCTCTCTTTATCTGTCTGTCAGATGCTTCCTGAAATTGACCATTCACTAAGCCCAGCAATTGTCCAGTCATAGCTTAGCAACCATAACTAGGCATTGGAAATATCCACATGTTTAAGTGGAGGACATGGGTTCAAGAAAGTTCAGAAGGTGGTGTCTTTCTTCTTAGTCTTTGCAAAACCAAAAATACAAGAGCAAAAGTTTAAGAAATGGATTAAACGATGTTTGTTTGTCTGCTGTAACCGTCAGTAACGGATAGTAGGAAGCATTTCATACTTTGTGGAGTTACAGAATACGATTATGTCGTATTTTAACTATCCACTGATTAAATAACGGGAGACAGTTCAGCAGGCTAAACTGATCAAGACTCAGAAGCCTGCTTTTGTCTACCTCTATCGCAAATCAAGGACCCATTGTTAAAAAAATTACAATACATTTTTATTTGTAAATATGCCACTCTTATCATTTTAAACCGCATGCAGTTATAAAACATACATTGCAACAGTAACTAAGGGTGGCAGGGCTTATTTAATGGTCAATTGCACATGCACC
Source organism: Anarhichas minor (assembly GCF_050575085.1). Classification (NCBI taxonomy): domain Eukaryota; kingdom Metazoa; phylum Chordata; class Actinopteri; order Perciformes; family Anarhichadidae; genus Anarhichas; species Anarhichas minor. The sequence continues at coordinate 12,574,497 of NW_027466463.1, forward strand.
AGTCTGTTGACCTAAATCAAGAAAAGAAAGCCCCTCCCCACCATTCCCTTTCCCTCCTTTTCTCCTTCAATCGGTCCATGTTCTCTCTGCCTCTGTCTTTCTGTCTTGATTTCTTTGAACTGACCTGGCCCTGAGTGCTGTGCATGGGGCTAGTTAACAGATTACACTTTCTGATTTCTGAAGGGCAGCCTGTCGATCGTTAGGGTCAAACCAAACTCAGGAAGGAAACAGCTCCCTCCTCCTACTCACCTATCAATTCAATAACCAAATGCACTTGGCCCAATCAACCTCCCATCCCCCTTTTGTGCTTCCTCTTAACCGCACCCGCTCTCGACCTTTCATATGCTGTCTCAGATCTGTAACGTTCAATAAATCATTTTATTGATTTCAATCCGTGCATAGGAGCAGCAGTATCGGCGCCTGTCTGCATCCACACAGCTGTGTGCGTGTGTGTTTTGTGACTCATATTTGAGTAATCCTTTAAACTTCCTTTCAGTGCGTGTGCGTGCATGAATGATAATTGCATTCGTGCTGCAAACCTCAACCTGTTGCCCCTTCTGCCACAGGACCAGAGTCCCAGACTTTGGGGTGATAGTTCAACCTACATATGTGCAGTCAATCCTGGATACAATCTCCTAAGAGGAACAGAGTCAAAGAGTGAAAACTTCTGTTTCTCACTTGCCTTGAGGGCTCGTAGCCAAAGACGCAGGCTGATAAGAGCAGACAGCGACTTCTCCATCAAACTCAAGCATTGCTCATAGAACTTTCTTTAACCAGGGTATGAAACAGCCAGGTCGCAGTGTGTTAGCATTGGCTGGCCATTTCTCTTAATAGTGCATTTTCATATAATCTCTCTATGGGATTGAGGGTCATTACCGCGTAACCATCCTATTATTAGTCATATCACACACAGGTTTCATACCCAGCCTTGCCCTCTGCACTCCATCTCTTCATATCTGTCTCCTTGAAATTGCATTTGTAACGTATGAACTTCTTTTTCCAATACTGTTATAGTGACAAACTGTTCAGGACTGTGACGCAAGAAACCGGGGAGTCCTGCATGTGGTTAAATTTATCAAGAGCTCTTAGTTTGAGATTGGTGAAAGATTGTATTTTCAGTTAAATGTGATAAACACATCGTGCCTCGTGAACTGCCAACTTCTTTCTGTATTAAACCAAGATGAAGATGATGATCTTTTACTAAACTTAACTTAGTGCTACTACTGCCTAAACATAGCAATTCTAAAGGAAAACAAAATACGTTGGCAGGGAACATTTTACTGTTGTATTTTACAGATAATTAACATTTCCTGATTATGTTAATAGACAATGTAATCTGGACGGCATTGCATTTTCTTAAAAACGTATTTTCAGTTGCAAAATGAGTTGCATACAGATACTTTCTAGCAGACAAAGTTGACCGATACAGTATTGGTTTGTCTTAGCTGATTTATGATAACACAGTAGATAATGAGTCCGCTACTTAACTTCACTTGTCTCAGTGTTGTTGTGACCCCTGAAAGGATTGTGGGGATTATGCCATGTTGTTCAGTGCACATCCCCAGGGGAAGACCCCTCTCCACATACTAGCCTCACATGACCGTCAACCTCTGACCTTGCTACGCGGCCTGAAGGAGAGTGGAAGTCATATCACGCTTCCTTAGATAAGCATCTTGCCCTTAGACCCTCAACTCTGTGGGTCTAGCGTAACGAAGTCTGGTCGGTAGAAGTATGTTTTACCATCAGAGAGATGAAGAGAGCGAGTTTGTTTTTTCACATAAGAATCAAAACAAACCACTAATCCCAAGCGAGGGAGGAAATTGGATTTTCACCCCACATAGCAGCTGAGCTTTTACATAAAGGGGAAAATTCAACACTGGCCTAAACTCAAATATAATCCAAACAATGACAGCGGTAAATCCAGCTTTCACTCTCAAGATAACCTACAGTTTAGTCAAGGTGATGTTCTGGTCCCTCCACCTTCAGTTAAACTATGTATCCAATGTCTCAAGTTACAACTTGTCTTTTCACAGGCAGTGGCCTTCTCCTCTGTCGCCCTCCTCCCTCCTGACTGCGTTTAGCCTTCAGGCTCATGTCGCCCGACTCCACAACACTAATGGATATGGACGTCTGGCAGCACTACAGATTTGTAAGTGCTGATAACGCTTGTGCTTTGGTAAAAAGATTACATTAGAAATAAAGACCACATGATTGGGTTAAAGTGAGGAATAACATATGATGAAGCTAATACACAATGAGCTGTGTCACAGTGCCTGGAATAACAGCTAATTCACATTCATCATAAACTACACTGGGTTCGCTAAAGGATGTTTTTGTATTGGAGCTCTGGTTCCTTATATCTTGATCTTGGATGAATCATCTCTCCATCTGACACACTTCTCTTTCAAATCACAAGGTGAATAAAGCTGCATTAAAGCGTCGTCCTCAATGGAAGATGGTTTTTCCAGCAGCGGGGCACTTGGTAGAAAAACATCCATACATGTTGTGTCCACTTTTGCTTATCAAATAACATTTTCTGTTCTTTAAAAGCTGGGCAGACACTGCAATTTATTCACCTTGTATGTTTTAATCATGTGCACGGCCAACATGTACCACTTCTATGTTCACATTGAGCTCAATTGACCGGTCACGATGTGGGTGACTACGAGTGTTGACAAATGTCATCAATTATTTGATTATTTACCAAACACAAAAGTAATTAGCTCCATTTCTCATAAGATCATTTTCATCACTCAGCCCAGCTCCATCATTAGACAACCTTCCACCCACATGTCTAATTTTCTGTACTGACCGTCTGTAGGAATATGAAAGGAGACACCGTGGTTTAACATACAGCGAGTCTGCTGGTAGAAGTTCCATCTTCACAATGAAGCTGTTAAACTCAGCTGATTCCTGACTGTAGTCTTACCAGTGGCTAACATTAGCACGCTAGCCGCCTCCTAACACCTTTGGCCTTTGCACTAAGCTAACACGTACCCCAACCATTAGTGATGCAAAGTTAAAGAAAGAATACAGACCTGCAGATGAATGAGGACTATATGCTCTTTATGTTTTGCATCAAAGTTCAGTTTTATAAATATCACAGCACATTCTCAGTAAAAACTACAACATGCTGCTCTACAGTTTATGCATTTTGAAATTTTGACAGCAGTTATGTGAGAAATCAGATCCGGGAACTGCTCAAACTGTAAAACAGACGACCAACATTTCTGAAATGTATCTGCTTGTTGAACAGCTGGATAGTTGATCATTCAAGCAATTAATTTGGCGTCATGATCCTCCTAAAAATGAAGCCTGATGATAAAATCAAGTCGTGCGGTTAAGGTTTAATCCGTACAGTGTCTGCCAAGCTCAAGCAGCCAACTCTCATTGATATGCTCAGGATCATGACCTTAGAGCCTTTAAATAATATAAATCCTCCCATGTGACTGAAGTTTATGAATTAAAGCAAAGCATATAGATGCCAAAAACGGGGAGAAAAAGTCACAAAAATATATCTGTATCTGTTTTATCCATTAGAAGCTCCTTCAATTAGCCCCATGGGCTAAACTGAAAGCCCTAACAGGCCAAACGGGATCATGAAAGAAGCACAAAGGACCCACTTTAGCCTGACACTCACTCTGTCTTCACCACTGTGATAACAACTGCTTCAAACCGCTGCTCCAACAGACTGCATGGCTGATCAACACACTCCTTTCATTGTCATTTCACAGAAGCGTTGATTTGATCTGTGATGCATCAGGTCATTCGAATGAGCAGTGACTGCAGTTGTAAGGAATTTGTGTTTTGGAGTGTGATACCCACAGGGGGTGCAATGATATAAAAGAAATCCAGTGCTCAGTTCAGAGATATGACCTCCTACTAAACCCTCAACATCGAAAGAGTGTGGTCTTTGTATCTGTGGAAGGGATGAGTCCGTAAAGACAATGAGACGAGCTTTGGCCTGGCATTTGGGTCAATGGGCCAACAATGTCTATAGTGTCGCACTGTGATGATCTGATTATGTGGCTGACAATGTGGATGTCCAGTGCATCGTGCTGTCCGCACAGTGCTGGACAGCGAATATGTGCTCACATAGACTCTATTCAGGCCATCGTGACCTTGGCCAATGTACTATTTCATTCAGCTTTACTGGCTCTGCGCAGAAGTTCATGATAAACTTGACCACTGTTTTGATAGGGTCATCCCACAGCCGTTTGCTAAATAGCTGAAAAATAAATAATAAATCAAATGTCTTGTTAAAAGAATAAATCAGTTTTTGAGGAGTTTTACTTTTCCTCCTAAATCATGTAAAGCAATCCCATGAATGCCTTATTCTTAAGTCTGCGTTACACAAGTTTAGTGTCACAAATGTTGAACATATCAAACTTAATGGCCTATTATAAAAGGGCCCATATTGTAAAAGTGATGAGGATATCTAAGAGCCAGGCTAGCTGTTTCCCTCGGTGTTTGTGCTAAGCTAAACTAAGCAAACCAGCTGCTGGCTGTAGCATCATGTCGACATATTTGAAAGTGGTATCAATCTTCTCATCTCCCTGTTGGCAAGACAGCAAATAACCAAATGTCTCGAAATGTCAAAGTTGCAAGAGTCTGCATAACATGTTGTCACCTCCTTGTGTCCATGCAGAGATCCACATATAACCTTAAATTGTGGCGTACAAGCCGACTACACATGTGTAAACATGTCAACAGCACACAGACCCAATGTAGTATAACCAGGAGAATGTGAAGGTCCGTTTTGGAATTTTCAAGGTCTTAATTTGGCACACTGTGGCTTAAAGTACACTTCACTATGAACATCTGTGAGCTAATTGGCTTACCTTGACAAACTGTATCAGTGAAGGAGGTGCAGAGCTGTAACTCTTCCAAATCATCACAGGTAGTGCAGGGGATGCAGGGCTCCCGAGAACTCTCCTGGTCCGAGTAGGTGTCCCCGGTGCAGTGCTCACACATCGTGTCATGGTCAGACTCACAGCTGAGCAGCATACCCTCGCCTTCAGGACATTTGGTGCAGTGTTCACACCGCTGAGAGAGAGAGTTCATATAGTAGCCATAGTTGCAAACACAGGTGGCGTCGTTGGAATCTGTGCAAGGCGCCTTCATGCGAAGTAGGCCTGTGCATATTGTGCAGGTTTGACATCTCTCTGTGTGACTGAAGTTTTCTGAGAAAGTTTCACCTGAAAGGAGAGGGAAAGAAAAAAGCCATTCAACTTTTTATCTGCAAAAAGCCTGACTTTTGATTCTTCAGCCATTCCTTTAAAAGCATTTACAGTATATGCACAATCGTATTCCACCTCCATGCTGCTTATTTCTTCTTTCCAAATGAGACTGTGGAATATTGTAACTTACCTTTAGGTTTTCCCTATTATTAAAAAAATGGCCTGTGTTTATTGTGCTTTTATTGTGCCCAGATATAAAATCTTCATTTATTTATTTAATTGTATGTGTGTGTGTGTGTGTGTGTTCTGAAATGCACTTTGAATGATCCCTTTCTCTTGATTTGCCTTTAATACTTTGTTTAGGTACAGTGTTACTCCCAGCTAATTGAATTGATGTCAGCTGCATTGTTTTATGGGTATTCTGTGTTGATATGGTACAAATGTGTTTAATACATAACTAATATCTTTCTAATACATTTATTTTGTGTTGCTCTTACTCACAACTAAGACTATAGAAGTGTAAAATATAGCCTACGTCAAATTATTCCAAGGTCCCTGGTATGTTCTCTATCTTGTAAGGTGTCCTTAGCTTAAAAACAATTGAGAACCTCCGCTTTAAATCACCTTAACAGTTGTTGTATTAAATGTGTGTCATAAAGTGCAACTGTTATTTATCAACCTGGGAAGGGCTCGTTTCTGTTAATACATTTGGAGTCAGCTTTCCAAAGTCACACTGTGACAGGATTTCTGTTTTATACCCATGTCCCCTGGTGGATATGAAACAACTTAGATGCTAGTTTGGACGATAAAAGATTCTAAAGAAAACGTGTTCAAAAACATATTTTTAAAAGGATTTCTTTAGATTATGAACTTACATACATCACATATGTTTCATAAATGCTTTGTATACCTGACAGATATGTCTGCAAGGGACGCAATCAATATTGCATGTTTTATGGAATAGTATTTCATCTGGATAGAGAACTGGAAAACACACTAAATTATGCAACAGACCTATTTGTAAGAGCAGCGTGTGTGTGTGTGTGAGAGAGAGAGAAAGATGGGGGGAGGTGGAAGATAGAATAAAATTGTCTGCAACGGTGTTGACAATTTTTTCAGCAAAAATGCCACAATTCTCTAGTTCCCCCTTCTTACTTTTGAGGATTTTTTTCAGCTTTTCTTTGTCTTCTGTGATAACAAAATTAATATCTTTATTCTCAATGTGTTGGTTGGACAAAACAAGCAATATGATACCATCATCTTAGAAGTTAAGAATTTGTGATGGGAATTTTCACTGTTTTCTTCAATCTATAGACCAAACTTTGAATTGATTAATCGAGACAGTAATTGGCAGATTAATTCGTGACAATGACATTAATTGTTTGTTGCAACACTAAAGTAAACTAAACAGGCTGATCAAGACATGCTTCGAGTCAAAATAGTTTGCTGCTACATTAAAAGCTCCAGATCTCATCTTTCCAGATCTCATCTTTCCAGATCTTTTCTCAGTTGTTCTGTCTATCTGAGATTCCTTAACTTAAACTAAACTAGTGCTGCAACTATAATGTTTTAATTTTGATTCTGTTCATTCTTTCCTCAACTAACTGTTGTGTCTATAATTAGTCAGAAATTTGTGAAAAATGTCCATTACAATGTTTTGAAACCTGAAGTGATATTCAATAAATATTCACATTTTAGAAACTGGTACCAGAGGATTTGGGGCATTTATTAATTTTATTTCAGCTCAAACAAAACAAAACTGTGTGTGGCAGGAGACTGGGGGGGGTTGTGTGACATGGCATATCAAGTTTTCGGCCCGCCAACCACGGCAAACGCTCTGATGATGCAGAGATTAAAACAGAGATGGAGGACAGATAGACCCTGAGACACAGACACAGAGACAAAGAAAGCAGAGACTCTGTCATTTGAGATGAATCTGTCCCAAATTGGTGGTCCAATGTGGGTCCTTTACATTTTTGTTCCATTATGTCATTATGGAAGTGGACAACCTATCGTCCAGTCCAGTCATACACTGTTACCCCCCCCCCCCCCCCATTCCCACCCTTCACCCCATTATCTCCTGCATCACCCTCCCTCTCATCAAACAGACATACACACTCTACCCTCACCCCCCTTTCTCCCCACGACTACTCTCAGAGCCATTATCATAATGCCATGCATCAATAATGCAAGTCAATACATTAATAACGTTAGCCTGCAGCATGAAGGGGGAGGTTAAAGGAGGGGGGGGGGGGGGCGGGGCGGGCGGGGCGGGCGGTACAGACAGTCTTTTCCTGGCTCAGCATATCGCATCATAACAGTGCTTTCGCCTCCAACTCATTTCAATCCTTTGTTTTCAACGCCCATAAAAGGACTCCTGACTTTATCCGCTCTGGGTGCTGCGCAGCATGAGGTGTGTGTTGGGTGAATGTGTGGGAGTTTTGTGTCTGTGTGTGTTCTTCTGGACATGTTTATACGTGTGTGTGTGTGTGTGTGTGTGTGTGTGTGTGTGTGTGTGTGTGTGTGTGTGTGTGTGTGTGTGAATGTGTGTGTGTGTGTGTGTGCGTGTGTTTGTATATGAACCATTAGCTGCTGGCTGAGAAGTTGTCTCCATTCCAGCTCTACAGCTGTACTTGTTCTGTTTCATCTCCACCCATCTGTTCATTCATCTAAACTCCTATGTGTGTTTCTACTGGCCCTCCTTTTTAGCACACCAGCCAAGCCCCTGTTAACTATCTACTAGATGAAGCCTGAACGCTGTCTGGAAACCACAGTCCGTCTCTTATAAATGGATGCTTGTGCACATTAGATGCCATCAACTGTGGGCGACATGCCTGAAACAACACACGCAAAGACAATGTTGAAATAAATAAAAGTAGTTTCTGTCATATGAGTTTTTGTTAACAACAAAATGATTGGTTGGATTGGACAATCACTGTTTCAGGGCTGGGTTTAGTGAATAGTCGATTTACAGGTAGGAGACTAAATAACCCACTGATGGCTGAGACTTCAAAACAAGTTGATGCTAAAATGCTTCTGCTCTTTCAGCCTGCATTACTGATCTAATCAATGTGTTTGATGTGTTCTTAAAATATCATGCTGATGTTATCTGAGAGTTATCCACTTTGCATTTCTCTTTTTCCATGAGCCTGTCTGGCCTCATGGCAGTTTTGAGAGCGTGTCAATGTCTGTGTTTGTTTATGTCTGAGCAGAACAAGCACTGTGAGAGTGAAAGTTATCGCCTGAAAGCCTTCATGTTGCGCAACAGAAAGCATGAACCTCAGAGGCACAGCTAAAGCCTAAAATATAGTTTTTATGCAAACATAAGATGATAAGCAGCCCCATGGCAACAATATGTTATAAAGATGTAACTGAGAGACACTTATAAAAGCATAAATCGTTCCAAAGAAGCCCATAAGAATGCAAATATATCATTTTCTCCATGTCCATATTCTCTGTGACTTCTCTCACGACCTTGAGTCTGAATTATTTTCTGACTGTGGGGCTCCTTGGCTCAGGGTTTGCCTTCCTTCACTGACCCAGGGAGGTTTACAACCACATAGAATAGTCAGGGAAAACTCTGGGAACAGTGAAGGAACTGGCTGTGGACCAACCCTGGCCTCTGCAGGCTCAAGCTGGCCTTTGTCCTCCCATAATAGAGTTAAAGAAATAAAAGAACACCTTAGAAATGTTGATTTGTTTTCCCTTCACTCAAGCAGAAAGGTACAGAGGATGCTTAAATATCCCTTTGAGCTCTTCAATCACCAGTCAGTCATGTTTAAAAAAATCTAAATCTACACTGCTTACCATCTTAATCACTGTGACATAACTTGTCTGATGCTTTAAATATCTTCCCCTGAAACAACATTTGGAGCCGATCCCACTCTTGTATCCTCTTAACATCGCTGTCCTCATAAAGTCTTGCGGTCTGGCACAGCTTCTCTCCCTACATGGTGAGGGCCATGAAAAGGACAGTTATGCTGGAACACAGTGAGTTTGATTCCTGACGCGCAACTGAATAAGTCTAAGATTTTACATTTAGGCATAATAATTAGTCCAAACTGATGTTCAGACCTATGATGTCGGCTAATCTAAAAAACTGTGTTCTGTCTTTAGCCACACTAGGGGCAATGTTAGTCAGTCAGTCCAGACTGAAATATCTAGACAAATCTCTCATGGATGTCAACATTTTTATTTGTACAATACTTTTGTTTGTGACCCAAAAAAATCAAATTGTCGACTTCCGACTTGCAATGGATAGCAGCATAGCATTTAGCTTATCGCGCCACAGTAGTAAAGGCCTCACTGAATCGCTACCCTGGCTATAAACCAGTCTTCTTTATGTTCCTGAATTTGTCTGAGTTACTTCATTTAACATTATATTCTGTCCAAGAGTGGGATCAATAAAGAGCTAACTATCACCAATACAACCCCTAGCACTATACAAAAGAAAATGCTATCGTAACTTAATATTGATGTCATACTAAAACAAGATTGTTTTGACAAAAACTACAGAAACCCATCTTCATGTCCAGATTTATCGGCCCACAGGACGATTTTGAATCTTAATTCAAACTTTGCGGAAACATCGAGTGTGTGTGTGTATATATATGACTTTTGGGATACTCACTGTCAAGGCAGGGGAAGCAGACAGTCTGTGTGACTCCACATGGTTTGAAGACGCCCTCGCCGGGCTGGCACTGCTCGCAGCATTCTCCACCGGTTGTATACTGACCCGACAAACAATCCTTCTTTTTGGCCACAGCCCCAACCTGCCAATCACCAGAGATGAAATCATCATTCAAAGTGGGAGAAGCAAAGTAACATCTACATTCAGCAGCATCCATAAGATTAGTAGAACATGAACACAAAAAATGAAGGTCTAGCATTGTGCAATGTGAGGCCTGAAAGAGGAAAAAACATCCAGTATTTCACAAGAAAAGGCAATAGAAAGAAAGACTTTGTCTTTAATCATCTGGGATTCCCTTAAGATTTATTTTGGAACCACTAAACCAGCGGTTCCAAGCGTAGGCGTCAGGACTGTCCAACAGGCTGCAAGGTTAATCTAAGGGGATGTGAGATGATGAGATGATTAATGGGATGGGGAAAACCAAAATGCAGATTTCAGCGACACCAAACTCTCCATTGTTCTGGGTTCTTTCTCTTTTTTCTATGTTCTTGTGAGATACTAAATAGCTTTTATATACTTTTTTTAAAGTATAAATGACACATTCTAAGGAGGAAAAATCACTCTTTGGTTGAACTGCTTACAACTCGTAGACTCATGGGACCTGTGATTTAAGGTTGCGAAGACACATTGCTCAATTTTAAAGGGTCGCAAAGCAGAGAGTTTGGAAACCACCACTCCTTATTCTTACCTGATGCTACACGCATGTATGACTCACTTCAAGGCAAACTTTAATTCTACTACTACATTCAATATGTGCATTTTAAAAGTCCCATCCACACCTAAAGTCACAGATATCAGTAATAAAAGTAAAAAACAAATCACACATTCAGACCAGGTAACTCTGGAATATGTTCTCTCTGCATTCTTCAAACAGTAACCTGTTGAGTGCTTTATCTTGGCCGCTGACATGTGAAGATGTTTGTGCATGCCTATGCATTTGCAAATGCATGAGAGTGCGTATACACGCTTACACACTCATGCCCGGGCCTGGATGTTTCCAGGATTCTGTGTCTATGTGACCTTTTGCAGTTTATCATACTTAATCTTTCGGGGCTTTTTTTTTTTTTTACTTCCACACACCTCGGTCTCCAAAGCAAACCTTGGTGAAAGCAGGGATTGCTCTCTGACACGGAGCCAGAGGAGAGGTCTGTCTTCCATTCGCTCCAGATAAATGAGTAGGGATTGTTTTCATTTATGATGTTCTCATTGGTTGACGGACAAGCCGCAGATCAGAGGGCAAGTTGTATCTTAAACCTTTTTTTGCTACCATATCTCATAAAAAGTAGTCAACGTGAGATTTTGAAGTATATTACAGTTTTCTACACAGTTTAAAGGTGTGTGGGTGTGTTTGTGTGCGTGCATGAGTGTGTGTACACCGAGGGGTGCATTAGCGTGAAGGCGGTACGCTTGACATAAATCGTCACGAATCAAGGTTCAGGTATGTGTGGAATGCCACTGGCAAGAGTGAGGAGTTCTAAAAAACATGTGTCCCCTCAGGCACTTCTAAATCAGCTGTCATATCTCCCTCTCGCCCTTGATGATGTCACAGCACATTTACCTTCAAGTCGCGAGTATTCAGATAACCACGTTGTCCATGTTCAAAAATGTATCGTTGGCTTTGGGGAAACTTTTAACGTGAAATATTTCATGAGGAGTGCTTGACAATATCTAAACATTTCCAGAAACGTTCCTGTTTTACAACAGGAAGTCTTTTGGGAAACAAAGACATTGATCTTATCCTGCGGAGACCGTAACTCACTGTGACTTTAATTTAATTAATGAATCCTCCGATGTTGTTCAGGCTCTTTAGTCATACCAAACTTCCAGAAACCAACTGAATATGCGGAAATTGGTTTCTTGAGATGTGACACTCTAACACAGTGCAGCAAAAAACAACAACATATTTGTCTGTCGTCAGAGCTTCACTTTTCTCATTTATTCACCCCAACACACTCTCTACCTCACACACACTTTACGGAACAAGCATTCATTCAGAGATGAATCAAATCTGTCATCCCACACTCTTCCCCGGGAACTGCCCCCTTATACACACCCAGCGGCTCACATACGTTTGCACAAACACATAAATAGCCTCACATGTGAACAAACCTGCTCCAAAGTGTCTGACTGAGGCTTTTGAAAGGATTCCAAGTTCCAGCTTTTGGCTTCTACTTAGTGTTTCTCTGACCTTATTCTAGCTCCGGGTGTGGGTGCAACATCAAAGCATCTCAAAGTCCTGAAACTCAGATTAAAGTGCATCACTAATGACTGCTAAATTGTGCAAACAGATTAATTAGAGGGTGTTTTGTGTGATGTGATTTGAACAAATAGCTCGTGGAATGAAGGAAAAAGGATGCACTTAGCAAGTTGCAGCTCGACTTGCCCGTTTCCTGTAATTGTGTTTTAGATGGAAGGTTCAACTTTTGTCAGCTGATCTCCCTGAAGCCAAAGCAACGAGCAAGTTGATCGCACACTCACATCAACAAGCACACACAAAAGCGTGTGCAGAAGCATCTGGACACATAACTTCAGAGCAACCAATCTTACTAATGCTGCAGTCAATTTCCAGTTGGAGGCACTTAACCTCCAGACCTCAGCTGTCAGCGCTTGTTAAGCCATTAGAGTTCCACTATACCAGCCTTCCAATAAGCTGGGCCTAATTTAAATCCATGGATACTGCTGTGGGAACACCATTGGCAATGACATTACAGCTAATACCTTCTCAAACAAAGCTGAATCATCATCTCTTGTGAAGTGAGAGGAGCAGACAGACAGATAGCCAGAAAGAGAAGAAGAGAGGGAAGTGAGCATGAGATGAAAGGAGGAGAGGAAGAGTGAGGGGGGATGGTTCGGGTTTTATCAATATTGCATGCACTGAGCCAGCAGAGGATGCATACCCATCAGTGGAAGCAGCTGTCATGTATCAGTGATGCAGGCTATTCCTTAACTAGGACCTTGACAAGCTGCGTAGCCCTGGCTGACCATGTCCTGTCAGATATAGAAAACACTAATATATTTCCTTCCTGGGCCTACATGGCCTCAAGGGAATTGGAGATAAATCGGGAAGATTATAAGATGCGACATCCCGGAGCTTCCATCAGGATTTCTGTTGTTGATTTCTGCTAATGGAGGAAGAATTACAGTAATTTCACCTCATCTATTAACACATGGTTTATTGGTGAGCTCCTTCACAGAGGCCACTGTGACACTGTTATTGTCCTGCCATCTGCAAGGCCACATGTAACTGAGAAGGGTGGAACTACAGATCCAGCAACTGGAGCTGTAGAGTATCAACCTAAATGGATGCTGCATACATCCGCTCTGCTTTACATTGTCAGCCCGGGGCTGAAGACAGGACAGGTGCAAGGACATAAAGTTCCCAGACCTAAAAGATTTACCAAGGACATTTTTACAAGCAGAAACCACAGGTGAAATTTAAACTGTCATAAAGTCAGTGAAATTTCACTTCGATGCAGGGAAAAACCTGTAACTTGTAGCCTAACGTCAAAACATGATGACTGCTGAAGGCTGGAAGCAGAAAAGTTTGCGGAAGAGAGGTTTATAAAAAACTTAAACTACTTATTAATAACTAATAATCTAGTAAATAGGGCTGTGTGTATGCGCAGGTGATATCCAAGTTTATGGCTACACAGACTTTGTAAGAGGCTACTCACCACTCCAAGTAACACTAGTATGAAAGCGGAATTCATCCTGTAGGTCCTTGTTATCCTCACAGAAGGGTCAATCGGTTTGGATGCGACGCAGCAAGATGCGGGTCTCAGTCTCTTCGAGGTGAAATAAACTCAGCTGTCATCGCTGCGCTTCTTTTGAGTTAACTTCTTGGAAACTTCTTGGAAACTATCCAGGAAACTCTTCGCTACCGACTGTGTATCGTTAATCACTCAGTCCAGATGCTGTGGCTGCACGCAGGATCCAGTCAGTGTGAAAAGTCGCTGAGATTGCCCCATTGGATGTTCGGCTCCGGTGCGCTTTTCTCCAACTGGGCTCATATGACGGACGCGCTCAGCAGAAAGGCTACAGGGAAGGAGACATCTCACTCTCCACGCCCACTACACACACACGAACCTGCTCTCTCTTTATTAACAATCATGCACTGGGATGTTCTTGGTGAGTCGGACAAACCAACCACCAATAATGTTGATCACCAAATTAAGTCTTGCGTAAATCTTCTATTTAGCAAGTGCTTCGCAGACTGTATCGTGCCAACTGAATCAAAGTCTCGCTGCCAGACGAAAGATTCAATTAAAATTTCCTCCAACTTTCACATCGTAGAACAACTTCTCCAAAAAAAGGAGATCCAGCAGATTGTTGTCTCTTTCGGGTGACTTTTATTCTCCTTGAAGCCTTGAACTGACCCTGTTTTACTGCCTATCAGTGAATGCACCTGAGAGATCCACACAGGTGCATACACTGATATTTGCAGCAGCAAACTCGTGACTTAATTCAGAGTATGATGTTGTTATCATCTCATCATCCCACAGCCTAATTTAATATACAAAACAAACTTTATTATCCTGCATTTCTTTTTTCTTTAACGTTACACTGAGGGGAATCACAGGATGGCACAGAAACACTGCTGCCTTTATGCATGAAAAGAGGCAAGCTACTGTTGGATTACGCTGACACCTGAGGCCAAATGTTGGCCTTATATAAACCAGGGAACATCACACGTTATACTCTAGTTCAGATCATGACTATACATGCCACCCTGCCGAACGTGTTTATCTAAAAGATTGACAACGTTTGCGAGTTTTACGGTTGATTATGTCACAGTGTGATGTTTGTGCATGGTGGTCACACAATTCATTTCCCTCAAACAAAATTAATTATCTAGTATCACGGAGTTCACTGCGGTGCAGCCCCAACACTTGATATGCTAAAGGTAAAGTAGATACGGTGACATACAGCTGTAGGGAAATCTGTGTGAGCCAATCGCGGGCTCAGTAAATGTGCTTATAATAAAGTTTGCAATGTCAGACATGCTACACACAGGTTTGACATTTAGGTTGAGGCCTCATTTTAAATTCCCCACAAAGAAAATGTCAATATTATGATATAATTACTTTACAATTATTACAATTGTTTCATGATGATTAGGTGAAAATCTGTTACAAAATGTAACTCCCAGTTTAACTCCAGGTTTTAACATTAAAGAAGGACGTTTCTGTATCATCTTGATGAGACAGTGATTTATATAGACCAAGGACTGAGGGCAGTGGGGGACATGGGGGCAGCGGGTGAGGAGGAGAGAGGAAGCTGGGTTGCTACAAGCAGATAGATAATTCATGAGAGAGGGAAACAGACAGACATAAAGAAATCAAATCAGTTTCAGAGTCACTTATGTGGGACAAAATAGATTAATCTCAATTTCAGTGTGCCCCCTGTAATTTACAATTTGGGACGTAATGTAATTTTGAAAGAGAATCACTGTTTATTCCATCTGACATCACTCTTTGAAAATGTTGATGCTGGGATGACATGAAGACTAAACTTACAATAACAGTACACTGAATAAGAAAGCTAAAAAACAAGCACTTCAACAGGTATACAGACAGGTCTCTTCTGGCTATGAAATAAGTGTTATGATAGGAGACACAAATGGTTACATGAGTTTATTTGGTTTGAGAATATTTTTTTTCTGTACAGTTTAATCCAGTTAAACAACTTTCTGGGAATTTATCAAATCTAAGAAAGAAATCAAAGCTAACTACAAATAGAAGGAGTTAAAACGTGCTTCTATATCTCGATGAAACCTTTTCATGATCGATTTTGAGTGAGTAATGATTAATGGCCCTTCCCCTCTAGATGGCTATAACATTACATTTCGTAAAAAAATTAAAAAAAGATAAGTATTATAAGAATTTATAGGGAACTGAAACAGTCAGACAAGCATTGTTTTTGGAAGAAAGCTTTTGTGCATTCACCAGTCTGTGTTTACTGGAGGAACAAAAAAGAGCATCCATACGTCTTTATGTAAATCTGCATGTGAAAACAACACTGTATCCATTTTGTCCCATAGCCACATAGACAAAGGTCTGGACTCACTCTCATTCAGTCACACAGATGTGCATACACACACACACACACACATACACACACGCACTCTCACACACACACACAGACTGCCCATCTGTCGACAGGGAGTGGACAGAGGATGGGTGGTCCAGGAGACATTCACTGTCCCATCTCATGTTCCGAGAAAAGGATTCTGTTCCTGGTGACCGGTCCTGCGGAAAAAAGTCTGTTAGTTAGCGTATGTCTACATCCATCTCAGTCTTGGAAAGCTTCCCATGCTTGTTTACGTTTCTATTTTCTGATTTCATCTTCCATGCACACGCAAGTATCCATCTTCGACATGTGAAAATTGTTTTTCTTTTTACCAACACCGACCACCTGTCACTTATACAGCAGCAGCAACCACAGAGGAGCACAAACAGCACTGGAGATATGATCCACCAGAGCAAGCTTTTCTTCTAATGCACCGTATTAGAAGGAGAGGCATCATATGACGAGCCAAGGAAGCCCTTAGATTACTCTGAGAGCACTCACACCAATAACTGGCATGAGAGTGATATCATGTTGTGTTCAGAGAGTACTGCAGTGCCGGCGGTGCATTCCTGTTATGTCGTGTATTTGGTAAACAACTTCAAGTTCAACAAACCAGCATCATTATGTGCAATAAAGGTTTGGGCTGGTGAGTCGGTGCAGATATCCTTTATTTCGTTGTGTGCCTGTTGAGGGGATAAAAGAGTTATGTTCATGTTGTGCCAGAGTGACAGATGGCAACGCACCCCTCTTCTTCCCGTGGGACTCCCTCATCTGCGTTTTATTGATCTGATCTGTCTATCCTCTTTTTCTATCTCTTTACTGTACACCCTCCCCTTCCTGTTTGCTAGCTGCCACATCTCACACATCTTGTTTGATTTAAAATTTGAATCTAATACATTTCTTTATCCACATGGTTGTTTCATTGTTTTATCTAATCACATGCAACGTTTAACCTTTTCTCGCACACATAACTGGGTCGACAAATGCAACCCGATCTTACACCCAACTCTTCAAATACAGACACTTGGTCAGTGCCCTTCAGTGCACAGCACTTTCAGCTAACTCCAAAGTAAACCCACCCGCGTCATTATTAGACGCTCAGAGCAACTGATGTAGTATTAAGAGCAATATAGTCCACACCAGCGCAGGTGGGATTGGAGATGGATGGATCAAACACAGACTCAATACGTAATATACAGTCAAGGCAATAGGCTGTACACACTTTGCACACACCACTAAAGCTTATATCGTTAACAATAAGGCCGCTCACACAAACAAATATGTGTTTCTACTACAGGTAAAGATGCTCTGAAGCTTCTTCTCGGAACGTTGTTATTTCTAAATTTTACTATTACCATGAGCCTTGGTCACTTCCCTCCAAAACTCTCAATGAATGGAGGAATGAATGAGTCTCCTCTGTTGAAGAGATTGTGACCTTTCAACTGTGACCTGACTTGAACCCAGAGAGAAGGCGAGTCCCACTGTGTCAGTGTCATGTTTAAGGCGTGTGTGCCCACATTGATGTTCTATATACAGTCGCGTCTGCAATTCCATCCAGCATGATATCCAGGCATTTGTCTAAAACATGTTTGCGTGCCCTCACTGGATCAATAGAAACAAATATTGATTTCAACGTTTTTTGTTTTTTTCTCTGTTGCTGAAGAGAGCCAACATGAAGGGGACTTTTTCTGGGGGCCGAACAGGCCTTTGTATTGATCAAATTTGGGCAGACGCAGTTCGGTTTGACACACGCCGGGGTAAAAATGAGCCGCAGGCTGTTGACTGTCAATGCAGCCCATTATGCACTCAGAGACACACAAATGTAGCCGATATGAAGCAAGCACATGCACTCACAATCACAATCGTAACCTTCACCCACAGGAATCACAGAGGTACAGGATGCTTTGTGTTGTACTGTATCAGTGTGAAAGCTGACCCAGTGGATCTGTTGGGTAGATTCAAATATAATATGTTGTATAACATTCCTGCCAACTGCAATAAGACTTTATAATAAATCACCTCTGGCCAAATCATCCACAAGACTATAACACTGCTACACTGTTGTTTGTTTGCTATGGTTAATCTTTGCACTGCTGGTTAGTTTAGTTTAGTTAATAATACCATACTATTTCATTGTATATACTGTGCATTGTTATACTTTATACTTAATATTTTTATTTTTTACTGTTACTTTAATTGCTTAGGTATATTTTTTGCTGCTGTAACAAACTAATTTCCCCTTGAGGGATGAATACAGTATCTCTCTCTCTCTCTCTCTCTATATATATATATATATATATATATATACATTTTGGCTCATGATTTGATCACTTACAAAAAAAAGAGGCCATGACACTGACTCTGAAAATGTTATGGTAACAAATTGAACCATTGAACAAAGTATACATTTTAAATTATCATTTTTCAAAATAAAAGTGTCTCCTCTACTAAGGGAACCTGGTGAGGTTGCTGTTTGGTTATGGCTGCTTACATCATCCGCTACTCTGCAGCCAGAGACACAAGTATTTTGTGCCTATTGGCCATCAACCTGACATTTACATATATACATATTGTCGAAAACATAGACTTGAAGCCTAAATAAATGCTTTAAGTCGCCGTTACAAACCGGGAGATGGAGCTGAGATGCGGGCCTGTACAAAGCCGGTGGAGACAAATGCATATATTAAAATGAGAGTATATCCGCTATGTGAGAAGTTTTGGTCAATTGTGTCTGCACTCTACTCAGTGCACTTCTTTAGTATTCTCAGGTTTAACTATTAGAAACAAGCCTTGGGTGATGAAATCCAAAATATATGGTGCAGTAAATATATATTCTGACTTCAAATGCTGCTGCTGGTCACTTCTGTTTCTAGGGTAGACTCGCCTCAATAATGGTTTAGGGATGATGCTGGAGTTTGTGTCCAGGTGGTTCAGTTGAAAAGCTGTTGCGTATTCACAGAAGTAAAACTTAAACAAACACCAAAATACTATTATATCCTCACATCTTTCAAAGATGAGTTATCATGATGTATCTCCCTGGTAATAGTTAACACAGGTTTTAAAAATGTCCTTTTTAGAATATTAGTTTTATGTGATCAATAACATGCAGCCTGGGGAAAAAAAACTGCTAGTTGTATATGAAACTAAAGCATCAATGTCTTGCTTAAAGATTTCAGTTTTCATGCACACTGACGATGATGATGCTGCCATGACTAAAACAATGCTGCCCCCTGCTGAGCAGAAGACGCTCATCCTGTGAGAGATCACAGTCGTTCAGAGATGACACTCAATGTGAAAGGACACATCAGATTTGACTAATAATCAGAAATTCTGGTGTTTGAGGGGTTGTTCTGTAATTTGTCATTAATGGTTCATAAACACTCTATCCATCCATCCATCCATCAGTAGGTTTCTCTCCTCCCTTGATCACCTGACTTCTCTTGTCATCAGCCTCCTGCCTGCACAGCTGCTGCTCTTCAGCAGAGGACAATTTTCCAGATGCTCTTTGTCCGATCCTTGCCTGCCTTCTACCTGTGTCCTCCTCTGACTACCTGTTGCGGATGTCCTGCCTTCCTGCCTTCCTGCCTGCTGGTTCTTGGAGCTGTTGTTGCCTGATCCTGCCCACCTGCCCGTGAGGATCCGTAAGCTGATCCTCACCCAGTACACTTCCTTTGAACCCTTTCTGTTGTGTGTCCAGTTCATGTGATGTCTGCTGCCAACTACTAAATGATTGGTGAAAATATGAGAAAGACTCACACATTCAAGCGGGTTAGGCCGGCTCTCTATCTTGTATTTTTCTGTCAGGATCGAGATAGTTGATCTGCAGATGGCACCACAAGTGGACCCCACTGATACTCTCTGACCTCTTTACATTGTAGTACGATGTCTTTAGTAGAAACAACACTTGTGGTGTTATTCAGTGCATGTATAGAGTACAACATTGTGAGACATCTCTATGTTATCCTCACTGGCAAACAGTAGTTGTATACCTTTTTTTTTTTAAATTTACATTTCATGATGTATTATTAAGAAAATCAAAACAAGTAACTATTATGTATTATTTAAACTTACTGTCAGACAACAGCAAATTATATTTTGTTTCTATAATGGTGAACTTGTAAGTATTTTACCATAAAATTGAAACGCATGAAGTACAATTATAGCATTTGCTTTACTGGTTTTATCATTTTAGAGAAAAATGAATTCAGGTGTAGCCTGATCGCCAGCTGCAGTGATTGCTGCTTTGTTCTGCTCATTTTGGCTTGCTGCCATAAATTCAGTAGATTAGGACTCCCCACTGTAGTGTAGTCAGTTTATCCTCAAAATAACCCTGCAAGTCTTAAAATCAGCACCATGCACACACATCAACTCTGTTATAGCTCCTCTGGCTCAAAACCTCAGGGTCAAATCTCTTTAATTGTTAAATCATTATATATTTTATTCTAATTTATTAGCAGTATTATTGCCAAATTCAATTATTTAGATACTTGCACTTCAAACTGAAAAAACGGCTTCCAAATTATATTAATCACATGGACTTGATTCACTCTTACTGAGAGAGTGTTTGTAACATGCTGCTAAAAGTTTAATTGTTTGACAGTACTGGTTAACTGACCACTTTTGTCTTCTCGAAAAAATTCACGAGTAACCCCAAATGTAGGACACGTTAAAAGCTCCATTGTCATTGTATGTTTAAGCTTGGTGGCTTTTTTTAACGATAGGTTTCACAATTGAGCGACAGCATCAACCTGTGGCTCCTGGCTGGTGTGGTCAGGGAGGGATCGTCTCCATTAGGATAGCCTCCCTAGGATAGATGTGGATGGCTGGTAGCGTCACCGTGCCCCCCTGCGCAGCTTTTATTTTGCTCCTGTCAGAGTGAGGGAGGGCTGGCCGGCTGGGTTACTGGTGTTGGAGCCTCTGAGTGTTGGCCCCTATAAAACAGGGTCTGGGTCAGTTTATACTAACTCCTGAACCTGCTGACCGCTTATTGCTGAGTCATATTAACTTTTGACAAGGTATACTTTAGGGTGTAAGCAGGCAGACCGTTAAGGCAAAAAAACACCAGTCATGACTTTGAGTTTTGAGTGTGTCATGTCACATATTGATATGAAAATTTGGGAAAATTTGGGTTATCCTGTGTCCTGTGATCACAACCTACGAACTGAAGACTGAACAAAATGATCTATTCTGACATAATACTGTTTATAGAACTAATGTTGCATCACAAATGATACGTTTCTGCTGGTGTCCTCTATTTACAGTTTTTACAGTACTTGACTAAACACTTCCGTGGACTTAGACTGCTGCATTTGTTGAATTACCTATGGCCATGAGGTCAGCTTTAGTTATTTAAAAATAATACAGTTTTTCTCATTTGCTTTGGCTCAATTCTTGAATAACAATTCAAAACATTTCAAATCTCTGAACACAGATTTGTATTTCTCCTTCATTTAAGCAAATCGCACGTACAATTTTCTGTAGTTTGTACAATAACGACTTGCACGTGGCTTGCAGCTCAGTGAAATTGTCTCTTTACGACTTCTAAACATTCTTTTTTTTGTTCAAGCCATCAAATGCAAAATGACCCATTTAATCATCAATATCTGTCAGAAATATATGTATATTTCACTGATAATCTATGACATTCATTTGTTGTTTTTTAGCACAGGTTTTTTTTTCGTTGCAGGATTTATTTATTCTTTTGTCATAAATTAAATTTTGTGGCAAAGTGTCAGTTCACTGTATATGACTTTACATGAAAGATTAAAGTGGGATTTGTTGTTTACAGTACATGTAACACATTGCTATACAAAGACATTTACTGGCTACATACAAATGTGTATTATGCTTTTTTTCTGTGTACTACAATATTGTACAGTATTGACTTTTCTTAGTAAACTTTTACCTACTGTTGAAATCAGAATCTAAAAAGCTTACTATGATATAAGCTGGACAAAACTAACATTATTGTACAGTACAGTCAGAATCAACAGAAAAGTAGAACAAACCAGAGATTTGTATATAAGAAATATTTCCACCATTGATGATGAAAAAACAACTAAACATTTTGACCAGTTTGACCCACACCATGACAAAACAACTTGTTGACTTATACTTTTAGTTACAGTAAGTGACATTTTGAAATAGGACTTCACGTATAATTGAGTAATTTTATATTGCAGTATTGCTACTTTTACCAAAGTAAACGTTCTGAATACTCATTTCATAAACTCATTCAAGGCTTTTGTTAAATGTGTGGTGACTTTCAAGATGCACAGACTAAGCAACATACATTGTAGCTTGTTTACACAGGTGCTCTTTGATATCTGCTGCCACATTTCTTTCGTCGGTTTCGATCAGATATCGATAAGAATGCACATGGAATTATGTGTGCTATAAATGTATGCATGTGTGAATGCAAACATACAGCATTTGTGTGTGTGTGATAATCTCAGGTAAAATCTCTAACAGATGCAACCCACAGTGCATCGCTGGATGAATGGAACATCCAAAATGTCACCAAAGGATGAAAAATTTGGTTACAATACGGTTAAATGTGTTGTTTTTTTCACTTTAACAGAGCAAAAATGAACCTGAGTGTGCCTTTTACATCTCTTTAAGTCATTTTAGTTTTTTTGCCAGCAAGTTCAGTGTCATACTTCAATGTAGAGGTGACTAATAGTGTCCGTTTCAAAAACTGTCTTGATCTCAGTTCCAGTCGACAGATGAACAGATACAAGATGTTGACCATCTTCATCCAAAGGTTGTCTCTCCACCCCGGTGGTGTTGAAGGTGAGTGTGCATGCCCGGCACTCTAATCTAAATCTTTGTTGTCCTCACAAATAAGATAAGATGCTGGTTGGATAATGACACAGTGCGACTGGTTTTTTGCACACACCAAGTCGCTGTATTTACTATCAATATTATGGGTGAGACTAAAACATATCTCTGTTAGATGTGTGGGTTAGAGAGAATTCGAATGTCCATATCAGTGTGTGTGTGTGTGTGTGTGTGTGTGTGTATGTGTGTTCAAGTCCCTCCAATTATCAGGCAGCGTGCACCCGCACATACACACAGAAGCAGCTTTAAAGAGGAGGTGTTTATAAAGTCATGCTTTTTTGCCATTCTGGGGTCAGTCTCTTGTCACTGCTGAGTGCCTGCAGGAGGTAAGCGTCACCTTTTCTGCTACAGTTATGAATTGTATTTGTGTAATAAAACAAGTAAAGCTGTCTTGTAAGCATGATAGATATGGAAACTTCTTGTTAAATTACACACTTACTGTTACTGTCTTATGGCCAGTGCTGCAGTGGGATCATTTTCAAAGATTAATGAGGTCTGTTTTGTCTTTCTCAAAATATGCCTGTACTACAAAGCTTTGCAAACATTTTTCAAGAAAGTAAGGCCCAGAAGGCATTGGATCTTGCAAATTTGATGAATTAATAATGTGGGATAATTGAGGAGGGAGCATCATCACAAAATGTCGAGCAATAATACTGAGGCTCTAAATAATTAAACATTAAACCTGAGAGGCAAAACATCTTTGCATGTGCAGTTATGTTTTCTTGAAGAATGAAAACGAAGGATTATCTTCCAAAGTATAAGTTAACGATAACGAAAATATAAATTTCTTTGCACATTGGACACACACTGTTTCTTGAAACATCTATAAATATGTATTTTTCTGCACTTGTGTGTACACACTGTACTTTCACCTACTCATGTAACTTAAAGTATATTCATTGTACATGTAACAACGTGCACATTTGTACTTGCTGATTCACATATGCACACACGTGCACACACACACACACACACACACACACACACACACACACACACACACACACAGTAGACAGCATCCAATGGGTCTAATCTAATTCTTCCACCCCTTTGCTCAGCTGTGTTTTGGAAATAAATCATTCTGTTGTCTCAGACAACTTAAGCTCTCCGGTCCCATCTGAGATGAATGGACACATAAGACTGAAGTCAACCGCCAACAGCAACCTGAATCTATATTTCTTTATGTCTTCATTTATTAATGTCTTTACTGCAAATTTAAACACGTATTCACTTCATTCATTCACTTCATTCATTACTACTGTCATGCAAAACTTTAGTGCTTTTAGTGTAACTTTAAGTTAAGATGAACTACATTATTTTTGGATTGCCAAAATCCACCCAAACACACACATTTCATTCAAACTTTAAAATGTGTATGAAAGTGAATTCAAAGATCTGGAGAATGTATTCTCTGTTAATATTATTTATTGTGCTATTGGACCAAAACAAAGTCTTAATGTTCATTAACTGTGTCCATTGGGTCTGTTCCAGCTTCGTGGAGCACCAAAGCCAACCCCAGTGCAGAGTGTCAGGTAAGGGGCAGACACACACACGCAGTAACACTGCATGCCAACCGCAGGCACACGATGTGTATTGATAGTCCAAACATGTACAAGGCGAGCCGCCATTCATGTCTGCACCGGAGACAGAACATGGAGTCGCTGATTGTTGAGGCTGGACAGTGTTTACCCTACAGACACACGCAAGTGTCACCAACTTTCCACATTAGCCTGATCCATATCCACACTAGCGCTGCCAAAAGGATTATAGAAATAACAGTAATTCATGTGACACCCAAAATATCATCAGTGTGTATGTAATGTAGTGAAGCATGAACTTGGTATTATCTGATCCTGCTCTGAAGGGAGCGTATCTCTCTTAGGGCCCATGAGGCATGCAAAATGATATCTCTGTGGCTCTCTGTACCCACAAGTATAACCTTTAGCTGAAGGCAACAAGCTCAGAAGTATTCAGTAAGGTTTGTTCAATGTGTTCTGTGAAATGTAGGAAATCATAAAGTGATGTACAAATAGAGGGGTGAATTTTCTTTGCTAATCACTCTTGGTAAGAGATTAAACTAAACAGCTGAAATGAAAATGAAAATATTAACATCACATACACAGAAACAGGTAAGCCATCATCTAGAACTCCTAAGCTTTTCCTGTTTTTACCAGTTTTTTACAGTTTATTTCATTGATATTCTGTCTCATTGTTTTAGCACATTTGACTCTTTTTCTGTGATTTTGCTTTCTTGTTTTTACTGTAAAGCACCTTGTAATTGAGTTTAGAAAAGTGCTATTGTTTATGGGTTGTTTTAGTATCATTATCATCACAAATAGCATTTTACATATCTTATTCATAAGGCATCATCTGCATTACAGCTATTGATACATCTGAGTAGTAGTAGAAATTATTGTCGCCTTATTTATAGACAGATGCTATGTTTGCTCACATTTGTACATTGAAACAATTGAAAATGACTACAACTTCAAAGTCCCTCTTAATGTTTCTCTGGGTAGTGGCTCTTTGTTGAGCTGCAGTAGAGGGATATTAAGACAAAGATTGAAAGAATTTGGTGCTAAAAAATAATGCAACTTGGTAAGACAGGAGGAACAATCACAGCAACCAAAAAACCCTCTCAATGGCATTTGGATGTTGCTTTAAGTCAGACTTGAAATAATATCAACCATCCTTTAACCTAAAAGTAACTTACATGTACTTGATATAACAGCCATTTCCCATTTTCAGGTTAGACAGAGACAAAATATTCACTCACAGTGAAACACCCTGACAGGTAGGAAGTGGCCAGTGAAGCCACAGTTGTTCACCACATGCTCAGACTGTAATTACGGGAGGTTCAACTTTAATTCATCCACCTGCCCTGTACAGATTTTCACTCTCTGTCTCACAGACACAAGCATGTTTTGTGCTTGTGTCTGACATTCATGTTCTTATCAGCCAGTGTTTACTTCTGTCTATCGCTGGGCCTTCCTTCAGAGGTACGTGCAGCTGAAGCAGCTAATGAAGGACCCAAAGCAGCAGAGCTACTGGCAGGAGACGGGCCGATGGGCGGGCTACGAGGAGAGCTTCGACCCTCAGGCCGGGGTGTGGGCGTCCTCGAGCATCTCCTACCTCACCTTCAAGAGCCTCATCCAGCTCCGACGCGCCATGAACACAGGTCAGAGGAAAATCAATGAAAACATGAGGAGTTTGAAACTAAAAACCAATCTGTCAATATACAACTATTGCCAGTGGTAGAAGCACACACAAGTACTGTACTTAAGTGAAATTTTAGACACTTTACTTGTGTAAGTACTAAAGCTGAACGGTGGAGTAAAAAAAGAAGAAAAAATAAGCTTTTATTTCTTTGAATCTCAGTGTAATGTCGTTCTACACACATTACAGAACTTTTTTAGTATCCTTGTTGTCTTACTAACCATAAAAAAAGAACTTGCCTGCTTCCTGCATTTTCTCTGACGGTTTGTTTCACCATTGAAGACCCAAAACGTAACCCTTAAAATGGCACCGGCATTCCCAGCGCTTCTTCTCATTTTATCTGAACCTCGCCTCAAACCACAACCACACCGCCCTCCTCTGTATGTTCAACTCTGAATATTTTCCAATGTGTTCCTTTGTCAAGGTGTGACAATTTTTGACTGTGAAGAGCGGACACTGTCCGGCATCGCAGAGAAGATGGTCACTGAGATGGTTAACAAGAAAGAGATCAGACCTGGGGACCGGGAGGGAGTGCTGAAATCTCTGCTTCAAAACCGCAGGTATCCTTCCAAGACATCACCCAACAATGACTCAAACATAAGTGACCTACATTTATGATGCTGTTACCCAAAGCTGAAAGTTAAACACAACACGTAACTACTGTGGAGATCACACCTGTAATTATGAAACACTGTCTCTGACCATCAAACCATCGCTTTAGCCTTTATTCAAGGTGACCAATGTGTACTGTAGTTACCTCATGCTTATAAAGGGTCCATTCTCTTACTGTTGTTCAATAAGCAAAGTAATCTAAAGGAAAACTAAACCAAAGACCACAAGGCTTAGATGCCAAATCCCCTATTTTGTTGAATGATTGCTTTGTAAATAAATGCGCACACTCCTCACTCCTGTACTTGGGACTACCAGAGAATACTTTAATCGTCTTCAGTCTTCAACCAATGACCAATGACACTTGCCTTTTTTTCCCTGCAGCCAATCAGATGACCCGGAGAGCCAAGCCCTGACTGAAGGGGTGGACCTGCAGAAGTTTTCAGTCAAGGACAGAGTAAGTTCTTCTACTGATGAGATCATCTATGTAATGGTGATAACAGGATTTGATATCATAACAACGGTGAGATGATGGCAGTGAACTTAAAAGTGAAAGGGATTTCTGGTGTCAGACCATTTAGAAAGTCCGTTCAGGAGTAAAGCTTGTGGAGATTTCTGTTTCTTTTAGATGCATTTCGATTTTTTTGTTCTGATAAACATTTATTTTTTGGATAAATTTATCTTTTTAATGTCTGCACATAATGTTTTATTTATCTTATTCAATTTCAACACTCTTGATATGTTCAGGAAGTATTTTCACACAGCTGTAATGCTCAGATTGTAATTTCCTTCTGGGAAAGAAGTGCAAAAATACAATTTCACATAATTGATAGATCATCTAAACCAGCTGTTGTCATTTTTAAGAAGCACAGATTTTCAAGGCAAGTTACACAGGCATGATATAGTGATAATGATGTGGATGGGAAATAAACATTAACCCACTAGGTCTGCTCACTCTGTGTTCGTTTAGAGGGATGCATCTGACCACGTTGAGGCCTCCATGGTGCTCGTAGGTAAGCCAGTGTTTGCATTGTTTTCATTTAGGATCTGGAGTACGGTATGTGTGTTTGTTGCTGCTAAAGCATTTCTATCTGTTTGAACCAGGAGGCTTGGACTTTCTAGAAAGGCCTACAGTCGTGTTTGTGCGTCTGAAGGAAGCCGTGGAGCTCGACTCTGCCTTGGAGGCCCCGGTGCCTGTACGCTTCGTCTTTGCTCTGGTTGGCCCCAGCAAGACTGACATGGACTACCGCGAGACCGGCCGTGCTATGGCAGCACTGATGGCTGACAAAGTGAGTTAACTGACACTTTCTCTCTGCAGATCTAAAACGTGTGAGCAGTGACACAATAACAGAATACATGATGACTCCGGGTAAATTCAGGGTAGTCTAACTAGCTCAACTAGTTCAACTAGCTGAACAAGTCAAAGTCCTGATTTTAGTCAACATAAGGTAAGCCACAAGTGAGTCTCTGACTGTACAGGATTTATTGTTGCAAAACACTCCAAACAATGAAAACTGTGCAGACAAAAGAAATGTTTAGAACGTGGACTGCAACTCTGCACCAAAGTTATTGATTGTATGAAACGGGTAAACGCAAACTCCCTGATCCTGCAATGGGCCGGTCTTAATGTCTCCTCTGCTATCTCCATCCCAGATGTTCAATCAGGTAGCGTTTCGGGCAAAGAGCGCCCGTGAGCTGACGGATGCCGTGGCCAACTTCATGGACTGCAGCATCGTCATCCCGCCCACAGAGATCCAGAATGAAGAGATGCTCAGCTCCATTATCAACTTTCAGAAGAAACTACTGCAGGACAGGTTCCAGTCCTCTGAGCCCACCATCCGCCCGGACTCCAAACCTCGAAGGGGTGAGTGCTGTTAACACACACTCAAAACTACAGTATAGAGTGGTAGTAGTATGAAGCCTTGGTGTTATACAACACACATAAACAAAATGGAAATTGTTTCCCCCCTAGTTTCCATCTCTTCTGGTGCCTCATCTGAAGACCCCCTGTCCCGTACTGGTCGCCCATTTGGTGGGATGATGCGAGACATAAAGAGGCGCTACCAGTACTACAAGAGTGACATCACAGATGCTCTTAACACCCAGGTCCTTGCTGCCATCATTTTCATCTACTTCGCCGCTCTGTCTCCCGCCATCACCTTCGGAGGACTGCTGGGTATGTGTGCATATTTGTTGAGCCGTGGTGTTGCTGTTGCATGCTATGATAATACTTTGCCCTCATCTTTGCCACTACAGCTGATAAGGTGGACAACATGATGGGCGTTTCAGAGCTCCTCATCTCCACCAGCATTCAGGGGATCATCTTCTGTTTCATCGCTGCTCAGCCCGTCCTGGTCATCGGTTTCTCTGGTCCTCTGTTAGTATTTGAGGAGGCCTTCTTCGCTGTAAGTTATAGCACTGATTCATTGAGGTGAACTGTCTCTTCTCATCTATATGATGCCACTGAAGTTCATTCTTATGACAGATTTTTAATATATTCTACATTTCTGAATACCACAACCCATTATTTCTTGAATTCATTTGCTTGGTCAGAGTTCAACTTATCCCCAGTTTCCTTCATTCAGTTCTGCAAGTCCCAGGACATTGAGTATATTGTGGCCAGAGTGTGGGTCGGAGTGTGGCTGGTCATCATTGTGGCGATCGTTGTGGCCTTTGAGGGCAGCTTCCTGGTGCGTTTCATCTCCCGCTTCACCCAGGAAATCTTCTCCATCCTCATTTCTCTCATCTTCATTTATGAAACCTTTGCCAAGCTAGGGAGGGTAAACCATCTTCATCCATTTCACACATTTCATCTGTCCAAATGAAATCTGACACATTTCACTTCTGTGAACAGAGTGCTGTCTCTCAAGGCCAGATTATAATCTTTCTACATCTACTCTCTGACCTCTCTTTAGACCTTTATGGCTCATCCGCTGATTCTGAATTACGATCATGTGAATGCAACTCTAGAAAATCCCTGGCATCCAAAAGTGGAAGAGGTGGTCATGTATGACAACAATACCGGCAACACGTCTGTTATTGTCAGCACCATTAAGCATTCTTACCCCAACACAGCCCTGCTCTCCATGTGCCTCATGTTAGGCTGCTTCTTCATTGCTTTCTTTCTGCGCCAGTTCAAGAACGGCACTTTTCTTCCTGGAAAGGTGAGTTGTGTCCACAGGCCATTACCAGCTTGTTTCTGTTTATTTCTGTCATCGGCTGTTTAATTAAATTCTTAAATCTTTAAAAGTTGATCTGATCTGTGCTTATCAGGTCAGACGTTTGCTTGGTGACTTTGGTGTGCCCATTGCCATTTTTCTCATGATTGTCGTGGACTACACCATTGATGATACCTACACTCAGGTAGGCCCATATAAACAGGTTTTGCTTGCTGTAACAATTCCTCCTGTTTATACTACTGGCCATTAAAAGTTGCCTTCCTAATGTGCTTTCAGTGTAAGTCATGCGGGACAACGTCCACAGTCCTCTTTCTGTGCAAAGACACATTCAAAAGTTTATCTGAAGCTAATATTTATATCCAAATTAATCAAATCAAGTGAATATCGGACAAAATTACAGTATTTTTGGTAAATACATTTTTTTTTCTTTAGTTACTGTCCGTCCACTGCAGCCCAACCAGAAAACAGGGCATTTTAGTCTATCAACATTGTAACTGTGGAAGATATTGACTTGATTTGATTAACTCAGACTGCTTAGGCCTCATATTATCTCAAGCTACACTGGATTTCCCCCCCATCACGTCCTTTGATAATGGCCAGTATGCACATATGCGCAATATTGTTTTAAGACAGAGAAAAATTGTGAATCCATCCTTTAACACGTGTTAAAAACTGGTGGCTTCCTTTACAGAAACTAGTGGTTCCCAAAGGTCTGATGGTGTCCAATCCATCCACAAGAGGCTGGCTCATCAACCCCTTCGGAGAGCACAAGGCGTTCCCCGTGTGGGTGATGTTCGCATGCTGTGTGCCGGCCCTGCTCGTCTTCATTCTGATCTTTCTGGAGTCTCAGATCACAACGTGAGTCATTACATCTCAACAACAATGTCACTCACTGAAGTATCAACCTCAGAATGTTTTAAACCAAACTTGATTACTATGTTACATCTGTCAACAGTCTGATTGTGAGTAAGCCTGAGAGGAAGATGGTCAAAGGCTCAGGGTTCCACTTTGACTTGCTGGTTTTAGTCGGCATGGGAGGTCTCAGTGCAATATTTGGTGTGCCGTGGCTCAGTGCTGCCACGGTGCGATCTGTTACCCACGCCAATGCTCTCACTGTCATGGGCAAAGGACCAAAACCTATAATTGAGAAGGTGATGGAGCAGAGGGTCAGTGGCATTCTGGTGGCGTTGCTGATTGGTAGGTGCTGTCTAATCATCCATGTATCTTTTCTAAGAATATACAGGTCTGTCATTTAAACACTGTACACTTTGCTTTATCTGAATGTCATTTTGTGTCAAGGTCTGTCAATTCTGATGGAGCCGATCCTAAAGTTGATTCCCATATCGGCCTTGTTTGGGATCTTTCTCTACATGGGAGTTACGTCACTCAATGGCATCCAGATGTGGGATCGTATGCTGCTTCTGCTCATCCCTAAAAAATACCACCCTAATGAACCCTACGCCACCAGAGTAAGAGTCCCATGACTGCATAATAACTAAAGTGCATGGACTGTTGCACTTCAGATTAAGCACACCATATACTGTATACCAGCATTTGTGTTCAGAGTAATGTGCTTGAGAATAACAGCATTCATATGAACTCATATCATTTGATGGTACATGTGTTGGCCACCATTAGAGCCTCTAAATCACATCACAAGGCAAAAAGCATGTGCAATCATGTCCATCTGATTAATATTTTTGACATATTGGCTACAGGTGAGCACAGGACGAATGCACTTGTTCACGGCCATCCAGATAGTGTGCCTTGCAGTTTTGTGGATTGTTAAATCCAGTCCAGTATCCCTCGCACTTCCCTTCATACTCATCCTCACCATTCCTCTACGCATGTTTATGACTGGGCGTTTCTTCACTGAACTGGAAATGAAATGTGTAAGTGGATACCGCCTGTCATTTGAATAAATCAATGGAGATTGAAGCAGTATTAAGCATCCATTTTTCTGTGTCGTTTGTGTTTTAGTTGGATGCTGAAGACGCCAAGGTGACATTCGAGGAGGAGCCGGGGCAGGATGTATACTGTGAATCTCAGATGCCATTGTAGATGTCTTCCATGACAGCTATCATGCCAGAAATACTTTTATTTTCACAAATAGATATATAATATATATGGCTCAAATGAATGTTTCATCCACCTATAAGCACAATCATGTTTTGAGTTGTTTCATGAAAAATTACTTCATAGTGTCGAAATGGATGAAGATTAATATTAATAATGGTCTTGGTCAAATATTCCTGAAGAGTTTTCAACAGTCACTCAGGTAAAAAAGCTGGAAATATTCATATAAATTGACATTTTTTTACAAAGAAAGAAAGACATGAACATTTTAAAGAGGCACTCGTACACAAAAAATATCACTCATGTTTGCACTCAAATAATGGACGGATTGGATGCTCGATGGAAAATATTGTAGCGTTATTGTAGCCAAAGATTTTAGTTTTTCAAAGCAATCGCACATTGAATGTAATGTTGTTACACGTGCCACTTTAGTTATTGTTGTACTCGCTTGATGCGAGTAAAATCTTAACTCTGAATAAAGTAATTCATAATTTATAAGGCAAGATGCCAACAAAGTGTAGATATTTTAGCAAGAATGTTAAAACTGGTAACACTGACAAGAACACCACTGTTACTCAATTCATGGAGAGGGAAATCTTGTGTGTTGTTAAGTTTATAATGTGTGTAATGTTGCTCTTCTTGTCATCTCTCAAATAATAAAACAATGACCTCCCCAAGAGCCATCAACTTAGTCATTGGGTGCTGTTTGCTTTTAATTGGCTTTAAGGAAAGCCGGGACCAATCAAATGTTCTGCCGATCTTATTTATAACTTTTTCTGTAATATTTTTATCATTGATTACTTCTCACTTTGGCAATTAATGAACAATAAGAATGGGACACCAGAGAAAACACATGTATTGCATGTAACGTTGCTATAAAATGAAATAATGCACAGTAAATTAATATACAGACAGATGTGTCCCTGGTATTTAAAGATATGTTCATATGTTCATGAGCTTTGTTATTCAGAGATATTTCAAGCTAACCTTAGAAAGTCAAGGCAATAATGAAGGTTAAAAAGTGATTTGATAAACCAAAGTATATATAGTATTAAATATAATATAATATATATTTTTTAATTATCTGTCTTATCATTATTCAGATGATTTAGTGCCATGATTCAACACTCTCCAGGTCAGTAGGGGGCGCTTTGTAACCGTAACGCTGCTCAAAAATCAACATCCGCCAATAAACACGAAGAAGAAGAAGATTACGTTCATTGGCTGGCTTTTAGGTGACGCTCGTTTCTGATTGGTTGCTCTTCAAGAAGGACCCGCCTACCAAACATGGAGGGTAACAAACCCATGTGATGAATGTGTTTCTCTGCAGCTCCATGTGGTGTTTTTGTCCCGATGAAGAACTTAACGCGAATATATATTTAGGTTAAATATCGCTAGATTTTAGTTAATTTGTTAATGAACTTAAGCATATTGATATTTTTCGATAACCAGCTAATGTACAGTTTGCGGGAGTCACGTGGATTGACCAGACGTTCTGCCCAGTTTGCATCCAGTTAACAGTAACAGAAAGACTTCCACTGGAAACACGTTGTATGGACATAATGGGTGAAAGCGGGACTGAAGAATCTGGTGGGTATACCGAAATACATCTTTCTTTTATAATGACTTATATAACACTATATAAATTACTCAAAAAACGTTCCTGTGTTTTGTTCCTGTGCTGTAACTACAGAGTGGACCAAGGAAAACCTCCAGAAGCTTCTTGCTGTGATGAAAACCAGCATCCCAGAAAATGACAGAAAGCAGGCATATACCAGCGGACTGAAAACCATGGACTGGAACAAGGTGGCTTTCCCCCCTTTCTCTCCTGAAGCATGCAAAGAAAAGTGGGGACAGATTTTGCAGAAAGTGAGTCAAAGTTTAACTCTCAACCATCATAATCAACAATCATAATCAACAAACTTAAGCAGAACTAGTTGCCCAGTAAGTTGAAGTCAGTCTCATTAGTGTTCGGTGTGATATTTCTGTTGTTCTTGCTCAGATGATGAAGACTCGGACCCTCACAGAGCTCCTCGTTGAAGCTGAAGGTGTCATTTCAAATCCTGGCAAGAACATGATGGTAAGCACAGCACAATCCAGCTTTAGAAAGCTTAATGTTGTGAATACAAAGCTGCTCTGTGCAGGTATTCATTTTAAATAGGTAATTGCTTCTATAATACAAACCTCCTGCAAAACTGTAATGACTCATAAAGAGAGAAATCTGGATGTATTGCTGAAAGGTTACCAACATGAGTTTGTCCAATAATACCACATGCTTTATTCTTTGATTAATCGTACCTCAGATCCATCCAGAGCGCCCAAAGAGACCTGCCCCTCCAAATGCCATCTTTTTAGAGGAAAATAGGGCCAAGTATCTCAAGAAGCACCCAAATATGAGCCGCCAAAAGGTATTCAAGAACCTAGTCAAGAAGTACCAGAAGCTCCCAGATGAAGAGAAGGTACACTCAGTGAAAGGCTACCACTAAAACAACACATCATTTATTGTTGCCATAGGAATAAACTTTGTAATGATCATCAACAACTGACATTTTCCAGGCTCAATATATAGAGAAATTTCAGCTTGCAACTGAGGAATACAAACGAAGGATGGAGATGTTCAGGTAGTAGATTAACACACATACCGTCCCATATGAACACGTGATGCGGGCGACTGTGGCTAAGTGGATAGCAGGGCCGTCTTTCAATCAGAGGGTCAATCCCCTGGTTCAATCCCCGGCTCCGGCTCTGCTAGTCGCATGTCGATGTGTCCTTGAGCAAGACACTTAACCCCAAAAATTGCTCCCGTAGCTGTGCCTACGGTATAGAAATGTGATAGAATCTGAATTGTAAGTCGCTTTGGATAAAAGCGTCTGCTAAATGACTGTAATGTAATGTAATGTAATGTAATGTAATGTGATTTGGCCCAGAATGCCAGTTTAAAATCCGGTGTCAAAACTAATTCTTTGTCTTTCAGTAAACAATATACAAGTCCTAAGTACAAGACCAAGCGGGAGAAGCTCTCTGCAAACACCAAAGCTGTAAGGGCTCGACCTCCCATCTTAAAGAAGGTTACTAGAGAAACAGAAGGCATGCCTCTCCAGCCTCCTTTGTAAGCCACACACACTCCACATTAGGGCTGCACAATTAATCGAATTTTAATCGCGATCCCAATTTTGGCTGCCACGATTAAATGAGCATGATCGTCAGCGATATTGACGTTTAAAATGCCTGCTCTGCTACATATCAAATCAAGCGCTTCCTCAACTAACAGTCAGCCGACCACCAGGGGGAGAACGAGATGGGAGGTGTCATGCGCGCACCCTGCAGACTCCGCTGTTAGTAGAAGAGTAGAGAGACAGACAACAGAGCAGACGGTCACGGGTGTCGTGTGAAAGCTAAATCAAATGTCAGGAGCAGAAGGCGAGGAGCTAGCCCCTCGAAAAGGATCATCATCCGTTGTCTGGAAGTTTTTTGGATTTAGGCCAAGTGATGTTAACCAAGAACAAATCATGCACAGAGTGCGTTAGAGTTGTGTCTGCGCCGCATAGCAATACAACTAACTTGTTCAGCCACCTGAAAAATCACCACAAACCACAGTACGACGAATGCATTAAGCCCAAAGCTAACGTTACCTCACTGAATCACCGTCCATGTCCAACGTCAACCCAGAAAACCATAACAGCGACCCTGCATAGCGCGACAGCGTATCCATCCACCTCCCAAAGACACGCTGAAATAACGGATGCAATCGCATTTCATTTGGCCAAAGACATGTGTCCAATAAATACTGTGAGCAACACACATATTTATTTTTAGTTAGCCCTTTATTTTGGGTAAAAATGTTATTTATATTTTGCTTCAGGTGAATAAGAACCGTATAAGTTTTATTTTGATGTAAAGACGTGTACATTAGCTGGAATGTAGCACAACATGGAAGTGAAAGCAGTGCTCTGTTGATTTAATTTTGGGTAAAAAGTGTTAATACTATTTTATTTATATTTTCCTTCTATGAGATGCACTGTGATAAAGACCAGTCTGATGCAAAGATTTGTACATTAGCCAGAATGTAGCACAACAATGGAAGTGGAAGCAGTGTTCTTGTTCATTTAAACGTGACGGTGCAATAAAAAGATGTTGTCCCTAAAATTAATGAATAATCCTGATAAATAATCGTGATCGCAATATTGATCAAAATAATCGCGACTATGATTTTGGCCATAATCGTGCAGCCCTACTCCACATTGACACTTGTTTTGCTTTGTTGTATGTTCATAAATCAGCAGCTTGCACCTCTCACTGTTTTTATCATATTTACTCTTCTTTTTTTTTTTTGTACACGAAAAACTGCCCGACTATGGCTCGGGAGACAGAGCGCTTCATCCTTTAATCCTAAGGTTGTCGGTATTATTTCTGATTCCTCGTGACTGCATCTAGAAGTGCTCTTGAGCTGAACCTCAAGTTGCTCCCGATGGGCAGGCCGGCGCATTGCGTGGCAGCTCTACCAACATCAGTGTATGAAACATAGGGATTGAGCGTATACTCAATAGTTCTTGCCAGTCATTAAGTTTGAAGAAGTCCATTGGAGAACCAGCCATACCTATTTTACTTTGCGTAAAGTGTCTTATCTTTTGGTAAATTAACACAAAACCAACTAATGCTAACAAGCAGTTAACTCACTAGTAACTGACCAACTGTTGTGTGTGTGTGTGTGTGTGTGTGTATTTTTAGAAATGGATATAGACTATACTGCAAAGAGCAGCGTACTTCCGAGAAGGGTTTGGAAGGAAATAATTGCGTATCTATGTGGGCACAAGGTTGGCGAGATATGACTGAGCAACAGAGGATCACGTTCAACACGCGCAGTGCAAAGGTAGGAAGTCAAGCTTTTGAGACAGCAACAATACATGTTTGGTTACAGTAAAAGTCTAAATGTAAAAGAATCTAAATGAAACACTTTCTCTCTTTCAGTTGAAGAGACAATACACCGTCGAGCTGAATGAATATCTCATGGTAAGTCATTTAGAAAACTACAGTTGCAGCATTGAGCTGATGCCGTCACACAGTGTGTAACAATAGTGTTCATGTTCCTCAGACTTTTGACAAGGAGAAGCAGCAGCAGATCCTAAAGGACAGCGGCGTCAAAAGACCTAAAGAGTCTCGGGTGAGAAGTATTTTCATGGTTCCTGCACAAATCTGGTAGTTAGTCCTAAGAAGGAATGTTCCGTACTTGCAGACGTGCTGTCACTTCTGTTAAAAAAAAAAGTAGAGAGAGAGGCTGTTTTAACTCTTGGTTGACTAATTTGCCAACAGATTTTGGTGGCTTTTCGTTGATTTAATTGAAAATTTGTTTGCTTTTCCATTTGTTAATTGTTTATTGTTCAGTTGTTTATTTCTTTCATTCTACCTCATACAAAGAACAGCTTATACTCAAGAGGGGATCGATTGTTGAGTTGTGCTCTCTTCACTTCAATAAAATAACTTTGGATTGCAGGGCATTAAGAGAAAAGAGAAAATTCCTGGGGAGCCCAAAATGCCATTTCAGTGAGCATGATCGCCATACATTTGTACCCTTAAGATACACAGCATTTATTCAAACAAATCAAACTCTCGGTTGTCTACCTGCAGACCAACTTGTGACTGAACATTTCTTTACTCACAGATCTGGTAGCGGAATTTTCTGCAAAAGGCAGATGCCACTTCTGAAGGAGAAAATCCCAAACTCAAGGGATCGCTTCGCCGTGGTCAACAAAATGTGGCAGGATCTCCCGACAGTGCACAAGCAATGCCACAAAAAGGAAGTACTTGAAGAGAATAGAAAATACTCCATGAAGCTTCAGAAGTGGTTTGAGGTATAAAGAATCCTCTCTTTCTAATGATTTTTATTCTAACGAGGTTTTTATTTACTCTAAAGTGAGAGGTCCTTTAAAATGTGTCACCTTTTACATTCTTCAGACGTTGCCGGCAGCAAAGCAGCGATTGTATCGGACACATAACCCCAGTGTAAGCACCTACACAATTGCAAGTACTCTTTTGTTTCTTTCTTTAAAAGCCTTTCTTTAACTTTTGATAATATGCTTATCTTTGCAGAAAATCAAATACCTTGATGTCAGCCAAATGGAGGTTTATGACATAGAAGAACCACGTGGTGCTGTCTATATACCATCAGTAAGTTGAATTGTTGGTACATGCAAAGTAATATGTTCTTCTTAACTGCCCTTTCATGATGTGACCAATGCAAAGCTCTCTGTAGGCCGTCGTATAGTGACGTTTAGAGTAAATATACTTTTTATCTGAAATTATTCATACGGTTTACTTATGATTTTTAAATACATTCACTATATGTATGCTGAATAGTATGTGGTCAACAGTAAATGGTAAGGAACTTCGTAGTTTTAGGTCAACTATCTAATTTATGTCAAAAAGGAATAATAATTGGGAATGAAATTACATAATATCTAGAATGAAGAGAACACGGGTTTAAAAGCTTTATTTTCAGTCCACATTTCTTTTACACCATGCAGGACTCAGAAGATGAAGACACTACGGACAGCAGTGAGGAAGAAAAGAACAATGCTGAGTGTGACGAGGTTAGTAACACTACAACGTGTTTTTGTGATTTTTGTATTTCATTTTGCAAAAGATGTTGTAAATATCCCCTGTTGATCTACAGGTTGAGGAGGAAGAAGACAACGATGGCATCGTTTTTAATTGGTATTAATATGGTGATGAGATGGACAGCAGATCATCACATACACACACACACACACACGCATGTCAAGTTCAGAGCAGAATTCTGGATTTGACTCAAATGTCTGGTCTTAGTGTCTGACAAGTGTCTGACTTTAATGTCACATTGTGTGGTGGCCATGTTGGCTGGAAGGTTGCTGCCAGTGCCCGAGGGCCACAGACCCCCAGGGGCCACACATGACATTGCTGTGATATGATTTATTGTAATACTGTTACTATTTGGGAAAGTGCACCACTAAAGTATCAACTGATATGATGAGGGCCTTAAAGTATTTCTAACATTAATTATTCCTTTCTTGATAAGCGATAACCAATGTGTAAGTTTGGGGTGCGGGGGCACCTTTTATATATTATTATAATGTAACGGTCAAATTACTTTTAAAAATCTGCTTCAAAATATCTCAAATTTAGAGCTTTGGCAGAAACATTACGTGTTTATGTAGGACCCTATAATGAGAAGCTTGAGAAATGCATGTATTGGTTCTTTAAAGGTGCATCCTGCTTTATTACCAAACTTTGAGGACATGAGAATGTTTTAAGACCAGCGATGTTTTGTCCTATGTTGTGCTTACATGTTCAAAGTAACACACAATAACATCTGGCTCTATTTGATAATCTGCCGTTGGAACACAGTGCACACAGATTGGGGGAGTTAAATGGTGTTTCACCGAGGAACTCATTTTTGCTCAAGGGCCCCCAGACAGATTAATCCAACCCTTACCACGACATAATACATCTGAGGTACCATATACATCAGACACTTTATTCCAACATTACTCAGCCAATTTGTCTTTTACTTTTAACAATGACAACATCTATGTCTGAAAAGATTTCAGAGAGAAATCATGACCAGGGAAAATGTACAGTCAGGTCTTAATGGGTTTACGGGGTTACCAAGGGTTTTAATTGTGTAGAACAAGAATATACTTTATCAAGCATTGTTTTCTTTTCTTTTTTATTATTGGTGAAAAACCTTGCATTTGTTCGTAAATCATGTTTAAAAAAAATCCAATAAACATGTTACATAAAGATTCGTCTTGGATTGTCTGATGTAGTGAAGTAACAATGCACAAACCAGATCAGTTTTTTTTTTTTTAAATACCATGTTTTTTTATGACTACTACAAAGCCGAACAAAGGGCCAATTTAACGCCTAAATTGCACGGGGTAACTCGCAGTCACATGCTGGCCAGCATGATAAATGCATTCACATTGGAGTCAACAGGGGGGAAAACCCGGCAGTGCTGCAAAGGAAGCGCTTGGTGGAAACTCGTGTAGCGATCGATTGCTACTGTCTGATCTCTGTGATGTAAAGATGGATGCCTGCCGAAATAGGTAAATAAACACAATTAGCAAAATACCGTGGCCGTGAGTGCGGTATTCCTCGTAGATCCAATTTAAATTGGGGTTTACAAGCGTCGTTTTGAATCATTCGGGGAGTTGAAAGGCGAACAGCCGCAGTGCAGCAGCGGTGCTGGGTTCGGGGACGAGCCTCGCTGTGTGGTCAAATGTAATTCTTCAACAGCAAAACCATTCAGCCACTTACAAATGTGTTGCATTGTTTCTATTTACTCCGCCTAGTTTGATACATTTGACACGTTTAGCTCGTAGCTGTAGCTGCGGTTGACCTGGGGGATACCGCCTCTTGTAACGTTAACCTCTTGGCACGTTCAATTCCTCCAGCCTATTCATAGCCACGCTCTTTGTTTTCCTCAGCAAGGTTTTGGCTAAGCTATGCCTTCATTTAACCTTAATGCTCGGACCAGCGAGGTGTTGCGTTTGATAACTCGGCTAACGGCACGTCTCTGTGGTTATTGAGATGTTGCAGTGCTACCACACCAACGCTGTTATTCTGTTTTGTGTTATTCGCAGGCTATAAACGTGGGAAGTAAGTCCCTGTGTGTGTGTGTGTGTGTGTGTGTGTGTGTGTGTGTGTTCAACGTGCGTGTGTGTTCAACGTGCAAGTTGTAAGTAGCTGCATCACATCACCAGGGCGTCAAACGTTGACCATTCACAGATTCACAGGATGTAATGCCGCCGTGCTGCTAAACGTGTGTGTTTCCCTCCTGCTGCAGCCCTGTTCTGGCCAATGCTTGCTGCGCTACAGCATGACCACAGCAGCGTCGGCTCATCTGGTAGTTCTGGCAAATGAAAATGGAGGAGGTTTCAATGTCCAGCCTGGACAACAGCAAGCTGGAGGTACAGTCGAGCAAGGCCACACAGTAGTCCAAGCAGCCTTGGAAATGCACATTACATCTGCAGACACAGTCTGACTTGTGTCTCTGTTTCCTCCGGCCCTTTCTTGCCAGGGCCTAGCTCAGGACATCCTGTCTGACCTGGTGGAGGATGCATGCCTGGGTCTTTGCTTCGAGGTCCACCGGGCCGTCAAGCAGGGCTATTTTTTCCTGGATGACACGGACCAAGAAAGCATGAGGGACTTTGGTGAGCTCAAAGTTGTTCTATCTCCATATTTATTAAGTTGCCAACAGTCACCTCGGGGTAAAAAAAGAAATTAGTGAATTAATTTCCCTTCCATATTTATGACACTAGATAATAAAGAAGGCCAAAGACAAAAGAACAATACATCCAGTCAATAAGCCAACAAATGTATTCTGTATTTCGACTTCCAAAGCAGAGCCGTTTATTGCTTGCTCTAAATTTCCAGAAATCGTGGACCAGCCGGGATTGGATGTGTTCGGCCAGGTGTACAACCAGTGGAAGAACAAAGAGTGTGTATGTCCCAACTGCAGCCGAAGCATTGCTGCCTCACGCTTTGCCCCGCATCTGGAGAAATGCCTGGGGATGGGACGCAACAGCAGCCGTATAGCCAACCGCAGGTATAAGAGTAAGACACCCAACCTCAGTGAAAACCAATACAAGCACATAACAAGATTGTATACTGTACTGATGTTTACCGTTTCCTTTGTTCTGTAAGCTCAGGACAATTAGTGCATGGAAATGAAGATGTTGTCGAAGTGTAATCACAATTTGTAACTGGAGACGTTATGCTCTCGTTTAATGTCTTCACATGTATGTGTTTGCAGCGAGTAATGCTGACTCATTGTGTGTGTGTGTGTGTGTGTGTCATGCCTTCTTCTTCGTCCCTCTTCTACAGAATAGTCACCGGTAACAACACCAACAACAAGTCAGAGAGCGACCAAGAGGATAATGACGACGTCAATGATAATGACTGGTCTTACGGGGCAGAGAAGAAAGGTGATGTACTGGCGCTATGTTGGACCTCTTTTTAGTGATACTGAATGTCGGTTGCCAATAATAATAATTTCTAAAAAAACAATTACTCAAATGTTTCTTTGAATCTAAAATGTAATGTCTTTCTTTTACAGCCAAGAAAAGGAAATCTGACAAGGTACTCTTATTTCCTCGAATAATATAACAATCATGTTTTATTATCC
Organism: Anarhichas minor; assembly: GCF_050575085.1. Taxonomy (NCBI): domain Eukaryota; kingdom Metazoa; phylum Chordata; class Actinopteri; order Perciformes; family Anarhichadidae; genus Anarhichas; species Anarhichas minor. The sequence continues at coordinate 12,616,518 of NW_027466463.1, forward strand.
CCATCATTAATTAATTCATACAAACACATGGATTACATTTACTCATTCCTAGTTTGTCAACTCGATGTTTTTCTTATTCCACCTCAGAATCCAAACTCACCCAGAAGATCTAAGTCATTCAAGCATAAGAGCAGTAAGTGGAAATGAAGCCTTAAACTCTGTGTACTTATAACATCATCAAATACTCGTCACATTGTTATTTTAGAGTAACGAAGTGAACCCACTTGGTGTCGAATAAATTAATTCCCAAATGAGGGCTTGCATTAATCAGAGAAATTATGAAATCAAGTAAATATGTATTTAAATCACTGTAATTACCTGGTATGAGTGAATGAATGACGTCTAGTCTGCTGTTTCATCCCACAGGCATGATGGGTCCTAGACGTCGCATGGACAACCAGGAGAGTCCGCGCATGCTGATGAAAGATGAGGCCTTCCCTCAATAACACACTCGGCCACAAACACACATTCTCTTGCCATCGTGTGTGCACATACACACAAACGGGCACACAGTAACACTCAACGGGACTCAACGGACGTCCATGTTATAGGTGACATTCATGGCGTTTGCTGCTCTGCAGAAGCAGTCCAGACCTCCCACTGTATACTTGACAGATTTTCTTTTTTTTCCCACAAAATCATCGAACAAACACTCGTTTTTTTTTCTTTTGTTGTAGTAAATTTTGTCTCAGATTTTTTTTTTTTATCTTTTTTTGCTGCAGTCCAAAATAATGAATATCACCATGTACGATTTCACTGCACAGAGGTAGCTTCTGGTGTCATTCATGCAGCGGCAGCTGTGTGAAGAGTGAACGTGTGCACATACACTATGTTGTTTTAAATACAGAAAGGATTAGGCATTAGGTGTACTTCTATTTCCTCACCTTTTTAAAATTGCATTCTTTGAAAAATAATGTCAAAGACAATCATCACTAATGGTTTGTCTTTTATTTTAGCATTCGCTGCAGGCTCATAGTTCTCCAGTTGAATCACAGCACGGTGTTTGAGAGAGAAGCAACCCCTCAGTTTGTCATTCACCTGTGAAAACTTGTTAAAAAAAAAAAAAAAAAGAAGTTCAGTAAATGAACCCTTAATTCTACAAACAGGTATTTTCTGCAGACTGCAGGTTTGTTTCGTTTCATTTCATTCTCGGTGGATTTGTCGGCTTGTTTTCTAGCGTTTAAAAATGTCTTTGTATCATGTGTTTACATTGTAAAGGGTTACATATATCTTTGGTGTGATGTGATAGTGTAAATATTCCAATAGTTGAATTGCTGCTATCATGGCTCAGTTTGTTTCTTCTGTCTAGCATAATAAATGATTTGTTACCTGTCGTTATGTCTGGTGGTAACTTTGGACTGAATGGGGGGGTTTGATCATAACTCTGCTCAGGTACTTACGATTGAAGACCAAATGGCCAACAGGGGATGCTGTTGATCAAAAGAAGAGGACTAGAGATGCTTCAGTTTTTATTATTTCAATACACCTCTCTTGTGAGGCTTGTATGTTGCTTTGTGAATGTTTTTTTCCCCAGGGATTTGCTGTTGTAGATATTATTCTTAGGGAACTGAGACATGGTAAACAAAAAAAGTTCACAGTTGGAGATTTTAATCAAAGAAAAGTGTTGCGCGTCGAGTTCTCTGAACTGAAAACTGCCAGAGGAGTCAGTTATGCTGCCTTCATGTGCTCCTCCTAAACTCCGATATCTGAGCTCTTATTCGTTTGTGTGTTGGTGGTCGTTAACGCAGGCTAAAATAATGTATCTCAGATACATCATATGATGTAGACAGTGTTATATAAAGAATTTGAGGAGCGTTTGTAAATTTGGCAACCCATCCTTCAAGAGCTATGTGTGTTGAACCAGTGGTTAAATAAGTAAAATTGCCCAATATATCACCAAAAAGCAAAGATTACAGATGGTCCAAAATATGAATGCGGGTTTATTTATTGGAAAGTTGTACATTTTACACTATTAATCATATCACAACCTGACCATTCAGCTACCAAACTGTAGATACAAAAGTTAAAACCAGTGATGAAAAGTAAGGAACTACTGTACTTAAGTATAGTTTTGAGGTACTTGTGAATTTTGTGAGTATTTTTATTTTAGGATACTCTTCTACTGCACTAGATATCGGAGATAAATAACGATGTCTTTACTCCACTACATTCACGACAGCTACTTTAGTTACTTTGCAAATCATTGACATGAAACATTGTGATTCATTATTATAGTTGCGCTCCAGCGTAGTCAATAACCTATATAAAAAAGTTAGAATTATTAGTAATATGGTGTATGTTATTCTGAAATAGGCCATCCTCTATAATGAGCACTTTACCTTTTGGTACTTTAAGTATGTATTTTGATGCTAATACTGTTTCTGCCTTTCATTTAGTTGCCATGTCTTATAGAGAGAGGCCTCTAGTTATATGTATTTCATCTTACATTGTGCTCACATGGTGCATACTCCTAAATAATGTGTTTAATCAAATTACCACAAAAATCCCAGAGCCACAGGGTCCAAATTATGAATACTGGTTGGTTTCTGTGCAAGTGCTGTAGCTGTCATACATAGTCTGTTTCAGGCACTGAAGTCAATTTATTCTAATGCATTCAAGTGGTATTTTATTAACAAATACTAGTATCTGACAGTAAAGTATGTCGGGGCAGGTAGTTTTGGTGTAGAGACAAAGTGACACAATGGCAAAATGAGGGGGATGAGTGTGCATCCGTCCATACATGTTACACCTCAGGACTACACAGGCTTTAATGAATTAGGCTAAACATAATTTTAATGTGTTCACACAAAAGAAGGATAAATGTTAGAGTAGGCACGGGGAAGTAAGCAAACATTTCCGACATCCACGAAGGCAGCATTTTGCATTCTGTGCGTGCGTGTGTGTGTGTGTGCGTGTAGGTAGGCAGTTACAACAAGAATACTTCCCGGTATTGCTAAATAGACACTCAGTTTGTCATATGTCAGTCGTTAACATCAGCCTCGCTGAAATAGCTGCTAGTGCGCGATGTTAGGACTTAGGAACGAGGAGAGGAGGTGACAAACACAACAGACGCCACTTTGCTCTCCAGAAAACAAACAGTTGTAGCCAGAAGCAAACCCCGGAACTTGACACGGTAGGAAACGAGCTAACATTAGCTAGCTTTTTGTTGATAGTGTGCTTGCTGTCAAACCACAACCCGACCTCATTTAAAGTAACTGTAGCGCACTTTAAGATTTGTACCAGCGTACGTTCGTTAAGTAGCTTCATTGACTTCTTTGTGGACCGACATTTGGTGCCGGAAGTTTCCGTCACTTTTAAAAACCACTTGTGGATCCAGAAGATGGCATCGAGAGGATTCACTCACATGAATCTGAACGTGAGCCCCATGAATGTTGGGCATGCTGCGGGTATGAGGATGTCGGGCATGCAGCAGGCTCCGGCGGGATACCCCCGGAGCATGAACAACGCGCCCCAGTACCAGGTTGGTTTTCTGCTCAATGTCTCTTCACTAAATAGGGGAATGTGCTCAGATAAAGGCGGCGGTAGTCTGTTAAATTAGCTTTACTGAGGCTCAACTTTATGCTGCTTTTAAGAGTACATGCAGTCCTACATTTGGATGAAAACATTAAAAGAATATGCAGTTTTGGCTTGACATATTAAAGTAAAAGCTCAGAATTTGTTTTTAAATATCAAGGTGCGGACGCTACTTCCGCATTTGAATATGCTTTGTACTGTACTTACTGCCACCAGTGAATTAAGTGCAACTTTTCTTTTATATATATATATATATGTATATATATATATATATATATATATATATATATATATATATATATATATATATATATATATATATATATATATATATATATATATATATATGGCGTTTATAGTGATTTACCTTTTAAGTATTTGGACGTTTAATGTATAATTAGTATTACAAATCAATGTTTTGTGCGCGCGTGAAAGAGAAACTCACGTGGCTGCCCTCAGCCTCCTGTCAGTTAGCTTGAAAACAAAAGTAAGTTCATCATCACCCATCATCTGTCAGAGCTAAGGCTGCATATATTATCCCAGTGTTACCACCACGTGGTCTTTAGTTAATATGCATTATTACAGGTGTCTCGTGTTTGTTAGCTAGAGCCATATGGGTTCAGATGTGTGCTGTTTTGTTAAAGGAGGGACCAAACAAAGGAAGTAGCACTGTTAAGACCATTACATTGGTGATAAGTCTCTTCAATGTGGTTTATGTCAGACTATTACTGAGTTATATGACCAGATAAAGATTGGGAAATCAAGAAATTAGCCATTATACACACATGCATACAACAGATGTCATTACAGAAAAAAATATAAATACATACATGCACGTCACAAAAAACATCGCAATAAAAAACTTGTTTAAATTGCTGTTCTCTAGGTTATTGAATCTGCACGTACTGTACATTTATGCAAAATATTCCTTTTCACTTTTGTTTTTATACTATGACTAGTGCTAGTAGTTGTGCTACACACAATGTACTATAGGAAATCATCATTTCTCTCCCAATTAGCTTTAAATCTGATGTCAGAATCATCACATTGGGAGCATAAACCCATCTTTTGTAAACCAGTTCTGCAGGAACAAAATGTAACTACAGCATTCACATACAAGCTTATTTTCATAACCACGCTTTTCTTCAAAAGGAGAGTAGTGAGTACGAGAAAAGGTCTGGAGAAAGAAACTTGTTTTTCAGTAATTGAACATTTTGAACGTGAAATCAGCTTCAGCTTTTTTTTTCTTCAGCGCCCGGGGATGCCATCCAACAGAGCGGGGGGCCCCATGGGGTCAATGGGGGGCCAGCTGCCCGGTCCTTCTTACGGTGGTGGGAACATGCCCATGCGGCAAGGCATGCTGCCTCTAAGCATGGACGCCTCGCGGAAACGGTTCCTTCATCTGCATCAACAGCAGCAGCAAGAGGCACTGGGAGGCCTGAGACGAGGGTAAACTGTGAAGAAGTGAGAGTGTTTTTATGAGAGAAGAAGAAGAAGAGAGGGATCGGAATAATGTCTAGGTTAATTGATCAACACAGCCTGGGGCCAAATCAGGGAATGGTGCTTATTTACAGTTATTAAGATTGTTACCAATTAATTCAACTTTTTCTTTAAGCAACAGTAACAGTAAACAACAATTAAGTATTTCCTTTCACTCTTACTCTTTCATGCACATCATATTTCCTGAAACATATACTCTTCTTTTAAAAACGTAGAGATACAAAACCTAATTTTCCAAATTTTGCCTGACTAAAACAAAATATTGGTGTAAAGCCGAAGTCAAAGAGTTGGATTTCTTCTTCTTCTTGTTATTTTGTAGCTTTTTTATGATGTAATGATACCGGAAAAGTGTTCATGAGGATCATGAATTTTAAAAGAGGAATGTTTCGTGATGAAAATGGGTGTTTGTCCTCCTCATTCACAGCAAACATGATTAAAGACCTTTCTAGTGATGTGTTCCTCAGCCAGGACAACTACTACAGCAGTACGTTTGTGTACTTAAAAGATTCTGAACGAACACAACCTCTAGTGGGAAATGTTTTGCAAATTATAGTTCATGTAAAAACGAAAATCATTGAATTGTAAATATACATTTCTCTACATAACACCGTAGAAGTCATACAGTCATAACGATTCGGTGGCTAATTTAGCCTGTTATGGCTCATTAACGATACAACAACACCACCATTCATTCAGGATGTGTTTGTCTCTCTGCAGTCTGCTTGTGAAGTCTCTGAGCTGTTAAAAGCAGATCACACAGACACGAGGATGGGAGTATCTCATGACTCGTCTTTGCTTTCAAAGCGGTAGACACGAGTGGATATTTTTGACTTCAAACGGCTCAGTGATATCACGCTCATAAATGTGGCGATCCATGATGTGAGGCTGCATTTACAGTTCATCCACAAATAACCTCTTGTCTTTAAAGCTCTATCTCATAACACAAATCCTCAGAAGGACCGGTGTGCCGCAGTGCCCGAAGCAGCGATCTAAATTCTTAATAATGAGCTTGGGAATTCAATTTAGTCCTAACGAGGGGGAACTGTGTAATTTAATTAAAGAAACAAAACGACTTCTATGAAGTCAATAGTGATGATGATGATGGGTCAGAGTCCAAGGTGATCATTCGGTGGAAGTTAACGAAGAGGGAGCACTGGCCAAGGTTTCCTTATTGCACTGTGAAGTCTTCAAAGATAATTGATAATCAAATGAAGTAAGTTAGGTCTTTCTGTTAATATTTTACGTGTCATTCCTTTGTTTATTGGTGAATGAAGGTCATCCTTTCATAAAGGCAAATCCTAAATGATGACACATTATATGTTAGAGAAAGCATATAGTTCATGTGGTCAGTTCATGTGTGTTTTTTTAAATTAAATGAACATATAGTGCTTTGGAAATCATCTTGTTTATAATATTTTCTTTTGGATTTTTAGAGCAAAAAGACGCAAGATGGCTGACAAGGTTCTCCCACAGAGGGTAACAACGTTTTTACCCCCCCAATCATGATTTAGATGGATTCAGTTTCTTCACAGTTGGCTGTCGTCCCTTAATATTCATTCATTGCTGTTGGCTCTTTAGATTCGAGACCTGGTCCCAGAGTCCCAGGCCTACATGGATCTCTTGGCGTTTGAGAGGAAACTGGATCAGACCATCGCCCGAAAGCGTATGGAGATTCAGGAGGCCATCAAGAAGCCCATTATGGTACAATTAAGAGTGCATTGTCAGATTTTACAATACTGAAAAGGATCATTTGAAATAACTTTCAGGCTTCATGAAGAGAATGTATATACATTGACTGCCATGTTTTCTTGAAGATCCTTCTTCACCGATCACCAAATGCAGCTTAACAAAATGTCTAAATTCCAAATGCAGCTTTATTCAAACTTGTCATGGTTCATTTTTGTTTGAGTTCCTGATATCTGTGCTTGTTCATCTCTATGACGCAGCAAAAACGTAAGCTCAGGATCTACATTTCGAACACGTACACCCCCAGCAAACCCGAGGGCGAGGAGGCAGAGAAGGTGTCCTCCTGGGAACTGAGAGTGGAGGGGAAACTTCTGGAGGAAGTACGTGAACCCCTTTCTTCATTTGAATCGTCTTGCTCCGTTTCTCCGTTATCCCAGCGTGGTCTGACTCCCAAGTATTTCAGTGTGTGTTATTTAGTTTCTGAAAAAACTTCAGCCATTCAGCTCTGTTTGGCCTGTGTCCTTGGCTCTGACCACGCAACCAGATGTGTGTTTGCAGCTCTCCCCACTCCAACCCTCAACTCCTCACACACACACACACGCACGCACACACACACACACACAAGCTCATGTTCTCTTTCGAAACAAGGAATTGAAACCACCGGCCGTTACATACCATCTGACAAGCCTCCCCTCCCTCCATCAATTCCAGCTCCTCTCATTGTGTCATCTGGGGCCACATGAAGGAGGATTTTCTTTTCACTCATTTGGTTTAGGCATGCGTAGGAGTTTTGCATGGAGTAACAGAAAAAGAAAAGCGATGTGAGGGATGGAGTGAGAGGGGTCATGTTGTGCAAACAGACTTTGACGGGGCTTTGGAGAAGGCGGGGGCGCAACAGCTTTTTCTAGTTGTCTACAGTTTTGTGCTTCGCCCCCCCCCCCCCCAATGTGGTCAGAGCTAAACAATGCGGCCGCACAGACTGACACAGCACAATAAGGAGACGTAGATGGATAACAGGCTCTCTCTCTCTTTTGCACTTTTTTTCCCTAGCCTGGCAAGCAGAAGAGGAAGTTCTCATCTTTCTTCAAAAGCCTGGTGATCGAGCTCGATAAGGAGCTCTATGGACCTGACAACCACTTAGTAGAGGTATGACATCATTTTAAAGGCATGTGATGCATCCGTCTCAGAACATTTTAGGCCAAAATGCACTGATCAACAAAGGGGGAGTTCAGCTGGAATCCTTAAAGCTTTTGGAGTCAATCCAAGAGCTCTTGAATATTGACGATATCCCACCATATTTATTTAATGAATCTGAATCTATTATAATATCTATAATAACAGATACCCAACGATTGCACCATTTAAAAAAACACTGGCACCGTGCCACTACAGTCTGTGAGCGCTTGCTTGTATGAGTCCCACTTTCTGTATTTATTTCAGCTTAGATTTAGTTTTAGCTCTCATTGGACTTAATATAGATAATCGAATCTTCTGACTTTATCTTCCAGTGGCACAGAATGCCCACTACTCAGGAGACGGATGGTTTCCAAGTCAAAAGGCCCGGCGACGTGAGCGTTAAATGTACCCTCCTGCTCATGCTCGACCACCAGGTACCTTTGCTCAGTTACCTTCTCGCTAATAGTCGTCTCCCTTGATGGGATGACTTACTTGCATTTTTTTCAACCACCACTTTCTTTGCTCCAATGCCTTTTTATTTATTTTTCAGCCCCCTCAGTACAAACTGGACCCACGGTTGGCTCGTCTGCTGGGTGTGCACACACAGACGCGAGCCAGCATCATGCAAGCCCTGTGGCTCTACATCAAGAACAACAAGCTGCAGGATTGTCATGAGAAGGAGTACATCAACTGCAACCGCTATTTCAGACAGGTAAAGGAACGGTGTTAAAGCTACGCGGGGCAGCGAGACGCTAGCTGACCACCTTAGCCATTTCCCACGGTTGCTTTGACATTTGAAAATGCATTCAAAATCATTTGGTAATGAATTATATCAAATGTGCAGAGCCTCGCAAATGTTGAGGGTTTCTTCCCAGTTTTGCTCAGTTTTTTTTTTTTACCAAATCTGTTCAGATCTTCAGCTGTCCTCGCATGAGGTTCTCGGAGATTCCCATGAAACTGGCCGGCCTTCTGCAGCACCCTGAACCCATCATTATCAATCACATGATTAGGTAGGGCAATGTTGATCATTATCCCTCTTTCTGTGTTTGTGTTGTCCAGATCTCATTTATTATCTTGATTTTTGTTTTTTGAGCTTCATAATTCGGACCGTGCTCTTAAACGTTTGCCTGAACAGCATTCTTGACTTGAACTTGGTTTTGCTGTCTCTTCGTCTCTGAGCAGTGTGGACCCCACAGATCAGAAGAAGACAGCATGCTATGACATCGATGTGGAGGTGGATGACCCACTGAAGGGACAAATGAACAGTTTCCTGTCCTCGACAACCAACCAACAGGAAATCGCTGCGCTGGAGATGAAGGTAAGGCCTACCAGTCAGCCACTAGACACTTGCTTTTAGGAGAATTGTAATAAAAGCAAAATGAGGTCTTTACATTTAGTGCACTGGTTGTTTTCGCTGCAGATACACGAGACGATTGAGTACATCAACCAGCTGAAGACCGAGAGAGACTTTATGCTGAGCTTCAGCAATAAACCTCAGGACTTCATCCAGGACTGGCTCAAGTCTCAGAGCAGAGATCTGAAGGTGAACATTGGCTCCCATCACTAATGTGCTGTATGTTTCCCAAAAGGAGTCTCTTTACACATAGTATTGTTCGACTGATAATGTTTTCAAGTCTACTTACAACATCTTTAGCTGTGTAGTTTTTTAAGAAGATATTTGTCGAGGTATTTCAGTAAGGTTGTTCTGTAGGTATCTCACTGTATCCTCCACTTCTTTAAGCTTGTATGACTGTTGTATCATCAGTGTATTAATGACAGCCCTAACAATGTTTGTGTTTGCTTATATATTTTGTGCAGTCAGTGGTTTTCTTTCCCAATTTTAAATAGTTTTATTTCAAAGTATTTTTGGAGCATGTTTGCAGACGGGAATATGCTCTAAAATACTATTTAAAATACATACTTTGTATGCGATGGCGTTATATGGCCAGTTCACCGAGGCAAATTAACAGCCGACAAGTCCTATAATTCCCTGCTCGATGACGCTCCTGTGCCGACACAAACTGGATGAATTAACTCAGAACAGAGTTCAAAAGTCAAATGGAAGTGAAAACAACAGTATTTTGCAGCATTGTTTTCTCAAATTAAATGGAGAGACTTCAATGCCTTCACTGCCAAAGTAAATTGACCATTTACAATATTATTTTGGCATTTGGGAATGAAAGTTTTCTGCATCCATGAAATTGTGGTTCTTCGTGTTGAAAGATACATTTCCTTTTTTCGTCAGTTGATGACGGATGTGGCAGGAAACCCAGAGGAGGAAAGGAGAACTGAGTTCTACCAGGCTCCCTGGGTACCAGAGGCAGTGGGCAGATACGTTTACTCCAGAGTAAGGAATCACACAGCCGAATATGCACTTCTTAATGATGTACATGTCTGATAGATGTTTTATTGTAAGGTGTATATTGTGATTAGCTTTGATGTGCACTAACGCTGTCGCTTTTTCCTTTTCAGTTGCAGCAGAGAAGACAAGAGTTGGAGCAGGTTTTGGGTATCCGACTCACCTAAAGACATATTCCGCTGCCAGCTTAATTTGGTTAATCAAATGTTAATGTTTACTCAATTGGAATTTTGAATTTGCCGGGAAAGAAATAAGCTAATGTTGCAGCCTAAATGTTCACACACCCATCCTCAGTGACATGGTGTGATAGACCAGCATTTAAGTGAGATACACAAAAGATAATAGTTCTGGGACCAAAGTGATTAACATGTCCCTAATAATATGTTTGCATTGCATTGCCTATCACTTTTAGGCTATTCAAATAATCTTGTTTTGCAATATGTTTTGTTCACGGTACAATATGCTTGAATGTTTGTAAGCATCAGTGCTGTGTAGGTGCTTTTCGCCATCACATTGTGTGCTATTTTGAAAAGGGTGTCTGTTTACCTTTACATTTGAAAGCCATAACCTTTAGAAAGGAGCAACTGCAAAATATATCCGTACTGAAAACGTCGTACACCAGAAAAATATATATTTTAATTTCAAAAATCTATGTAGAAAATATGTATTGTATTCTTTAAAAAAACAAAACATAGGAATTCTTAAGATGTCTCATGACTGATGAGAATTAATAAGAAGCTTTTTATTCCAACAATAATTTGACGTGCTGTTTGTTTTTTGTCATGGTGGATATATTAGTTTGAAATGAAACATTTCTTGACTAAGAAAGCTCGATTGAGCTCTTTATTTGAGTCTGCTTTGTCAGCAGCTCTTTTTTTGTACTTCTTGGATGTTTACGTGCTGTTTTTGTTTGTTATTGGGGTTGCAGGGTTATTGTTATAATGTCAGGATTATGAACTGTGGCATGCTGTTCAGATTAAAGGGTTCTTCCTGGGAGTTTAATATCTCCCAAGAAGTTTAACTGATCTTAACAAAATAGGAATGCAGTTGTAGAGTGTCAACTAAACAATGCACCAAATTGTTGTGAACAGTTTATAGTTTTGTATGAGGGGGTTTCCTAAATGTCTTTAAACATTCTATATTAAGAGGTATCGCTGTGCCAAAATTTGTTTTGTGGAGAAGGCACTTGAGAATTGAGGCACTTGAGAAATGTTGTGTACAAATATTTTTTGTACAGCCTCTGTAAAATGTTTGCATGTTGTGTATCAATCAAAGGCCTTTATCGTTTATACATTTTGAGTATTTTTTACAATAAATATACTTGCAATTATTTCTTATTTCATGATATAGAGCATATTACAAGGTTGCCAATGGTATTATTATTAAAAATAATGGCGTAGACTTATATTCATATCCTTTACTGTGCAACTGTAGCTGTGTGATCAAAGGCTGGGCCTTGAGTGTGCGTGTTAGGGCGGGTCTAGAGCTCAGGTTCCTCAGAGCAGCGGTTTCATGTGGTTTTCATATTTTCAGGTAGGGCTCACCTTACCTGTCTTTAACTGCATAGACAGGTATACCACTCCTCAAATAACGGCCAACCAAAATACATCCTACACCCTTCACAGATCTGTGTTTCAGCTTTGGTGAAAATGGTACTAAACAAAGATGTGCCCAAAGGTTTACACTGAATTAAACTTGTTGTTAAATGCTACATGTGTTTTTAAGAGTAAATTAAGCCTTGAAACTCAATTATTTATCGTTTTAGTTAGCTATAACGTGTTATAAGGTCATGAAAACGGCAACTTAAAAGCAAAAGGCAAAGCGGTTGGGGCTGAAAAAGAATATGTAGTTTTTGAAAAAGGCCTGTAGAGGGCAGTGTGCGCAGTGAAAAACAATCACCGAAGAAGAAGTCTTCCGGAAATATGCCTCTCCTCGAGCGGATGCAGAAAAATCCAAGATGGAGGTATACGGAGCCGATCATGTAGGTGTATTTTTTTTCTGTCGTTTTCTTGGTTTTATTGTTAATATATTATCAAAGAGATGTCGCTATTATGTTTTAAGTCGAATGGTATTTTTAAAGTGGCTGTGAGGGGGAATGGCTGTGCGAGTCTGCTGTAAATAGTGAAATGTTACTTCATTCGAAACTATAAATGTGTACGTTACAATTCTGCCGGTTTGCTGTCTCATTGTAGCTAACCTAGCTAACATTAACTGGCTAGCCAAGGCTCACTGTCAACTGAACGTACAGCTAGCTTGAGCTAGCTACTCTGAATGATTGTCAGCATCCGTGTTCTCTATAATTAAGTTAAGAGTACGACGTATGTTAAATACGTAACATAAATAACAAAGTAGTTTTAGGACCACCAAGCGTTCGTTAAGCTAGTTAGCTAACACTAACGTTAGCAAGCCTAATGTTAGTCAGCAGATTTAAACTACCTAAGTAGTTATTTATGGAGTCCTGGGTAAAGCTAACGTTTAGCCCATTTTATCATTGTATTGTTGCACTTATCTGTCTCTAGCTTCTATATCTCGCTGTCAAGTAGCGTTACCTTAACCGAGTGAACATTTTAGCACTAACGTTACTAACCCCGCTTCATGAGTTGCTGTTCACAGATTCGCAAAACATTTGTGTAGATAATCAAACGTAAATTTGGCATTATTTTTTACAAAATTGTCATTTATCCATCAAAAACTCTAGCTTCTTAAATGTGATTATTTTTGTAATATGAATTGGATATCTTTAGGTTTTCTACTGTTGGTCAATACTGGGACTCTGAAAACTTATGATGAACCATTTTTACATTTTACAGACCAAACAGTTAACTAAAAACGAGTTAAATAAAGTTGGATTATTTTCATTGACAGATGGAGATGGGCGATATTAAAGGTGGCTCAGGTCTCCGGCAGTACTACTTGTCTAAGATAGAAGACTTGCAGGTAAGAAAATATTATATCTGCAAACTCTGCTGTTATTTTGACTGTATTGCACAATTTCTGCTTGCCTGTCAATCCTGAACCAATGTTTTCTCAACAGTTGACAGTAAATGACAAGAGCCAGAATCTCAGACGTCTGCAGGCACAGAGAAATGAGCTCAACGCCAAAGGTACGCTGTTTGTCATCACACGAATATTTCCATATATTTTGTAATATTATTTCATTCTATCACATAAAGCTGGACATAATATTTCCCCATGGGTGAAAATATAACATTTTTACTCTTTGTCTCTCAGTGCGTCTCCTTCGTGAGGAGCTGCAGTTACTACAAGAGCAGGGGTCCTATGTAGGGGAAGTGGTGAGGGTCATGGACAAGAAGAAAGTGCTGGTTAAGGTATGCCGTGTACTTGTACTTTGTACCACACTATCTTGAGTACTAGCTGACAGTTTAAATCAATATGTCTCCTCATCATTTTTTAGGTTCATCCAGAAGGGAAATTTGTCGTGGATGTGGACAAGAACATTGACATCAATGATGTAAGTATTATAGTTGTTGTTTACCCAATAATGGTTAATAGTCCTTGGATAGTTTTCCCACTGTTCGCTTAACCATAACAAAAGAGAACAGTTAAAACACACTATGCCTTTCATTTGTAACCACATTTGCCACCCTGTACATTCAGTCATTGATGATAAAGGAGGATTTCATGTCAGGAAACCTTAGGCTAGAAGTGTGCTTTCCTATTAACTCATCCCTTTTGTCATTTCTGCATCAGGTGACTCCCAATTGCCGCGTAGCTCTGCGAAACGACAGCTACACCCTGCACAAGATCCTGCCCAACAAGGTGGACCCTCTGGTGTCCCTTATGATGGTGGAGAAGGTGCCAGACTCTACCTATGAAATGATTGGTGGCCTGGATAAGCAGATCAAGGAGATCAAAGAAGTGATTGAGCTGCCCGTCAAGCACCCAGAGCTGTTTGAGGCTTTAGGCATTGCACAGCCTAAGGTGAGTGATTGAGGAGAGCGCTAATAGTGCTCAAGAGCACAAACCACGGCCTTTTAGATAAGCAAGTGTCTACAGCCACTCTGTGTGTTGTTTAAACTCACATTTTGAGATTAGGTTAGAGACAGAAGGTAACTAAGGGTTGAGAATATATCCCAGCAAAATCTTTTGGAGAATGTCAAAACTACATTGAGGTGATGTTTTCAGATGTCTTGTTTTGACCACACAACAACTCTGGTCCCGTTGTATCCATGTGTCCGTGTGCAGTTGGTTCTGATGTCTGTTTTGAATGTGTGCAGGGCGTGCTGCTGTACGGCCCCCCGGGTACAGGGAAGACCCTGCTGGCCAGAGCTGTGGCCCACCACACTGACTGTACCTTCATCAGGGTGTCCGGCTCTGAGCTGGTCCAGAAGTTCATTGGAGAGGGTGAGACTGTCTCTTCTCAACACTTTCATCAAATTCTTTTCCATTCTCGGTTAATTTCTTTAAAATTATCTGAATTTATAACCGGGGGTCCTCCTTGTCTTGCGGCAGGTGCCCGTATGGTGCGTGAGCTGTTCGTCATGGCCAGAGAACATGCTCCTTCCATCATCTTCATGGACGAGATCGACTCCATCGGGTCGTCTCGCCTGGAGGGCGGCTCAGGCGGCGACAGTGAGGTGCAGAGGACAATGCTGGAGCTGCTCAATCAGCTGGACGGTTTCGAGGCCACCAAGAACATCAAGGTAGCGCACAACCTCCGCAGTGTATAAAACGACATATTTAAGTGTTTATTATCCGTTAGCATTTTCAAAAACATAACATTGGAAGACTCGTCTTATCGGTACATCTTCATCTGTTTATATACTAGCATCCAGTTATGGTTTTACAACTTCATTAGTGTTATAAATGCATTAGCAGTATTTATTTATACACCTTCATTATCCAATTACACTAATAACTCATTTTTTTTTAATGGGACCAGCTCATTTAGGATACTGATATTTTTTCACAAGCTCTGTATATGCAAAACAGTGGTGTTGTGTAATCCCATGATGGATGGGCCAAGATGAATATACATCAATTTGTTTTGTATTTCTTTCTCTCAGGTCATTATGGCCACCAACCGTATTGACATATTGGACTCAGCTCTGCTCAGGCCAGGCAGGATCGACAGGAAGATCGAGTTCCCTCCTCCAAATGAAGAGGTACTCACTTGCACAGTATTTATACACAAACTCATAAATGCTGTGGGCGGTTTTGTTTTGAGCATATCTTAATTCTGCACTATTAGGCCCGTCTGGACATCTTGAAGATCCATTCCAGGAAGATGAACCTGACACGAGGCATTCATCTGAGGAAGATTGCAGAGCTGATGCCTGGAGCCTCTGGTGCTGAGGTTAAGGTGAGAATATGCCCATTAAATGGTAGCAGTAGGGTGGTAAACAAAGGCCTTTGACTTAATTTTCTTGTGTATGTTTTTAGGGTGTTTGCACAGAGGCAGGGATGTACGCTCTGAGAGAAAGGAGAGTTCATGTCACCCAGGAGGACTTTGAGATGGCCGTGGCAAAGGTTTGTGTAACATTCTCTTGTAAAGAGTATCTTAGCTCAAAGCTAATCTCACCTCTTATTTTTAATGTGCATACTTGTATGACTGTTTCTACCTGCCTCTTAATACTGTTCTGTGTCCTCTTCACCAGGTGATGCAGAAAGACAGTGAGAAGAACATGTCGATCAAGAAGCTGTGGAAGTAGAAGGCCTTGTGTAGTCTGGTCACAATGCAAACACATGTATATTTTCCTTCTTTTGTTTATGGTTTGGTTTATAATTGTCATTCTAGAGTAAATGGTTTCCCCAAATACTGGATGGTGCATGAGTGTTATTTCTCAGGAATTCATTATCTTCAAACAGCAGTGCCAACAGATGGATTCAACACATTTGTCTTTTTTAATACAGACTTTTGTCAAAGCCAAAAGTTAGGAAACAGAAGTACAGTCTCTGTAAGAAGAAGATGGTCTGCAGGTTTATTATTCCGCTGTACAATAATCTTTTGTAAATGCTTGATATGGCACTTCACATTATAGCTGCTCTCACGGTAGAGTTCTTACATAATTGATCGTACTGAGTGCATATCTCTGACGATGGCTTGCTTGATGTTCAGATTGATGAAATTGTAGCTACTGACTAAGCCAACTATCACAAACCTGTATGCGAGTATAGCAGTAAACACTTGACGACTCCAACACTCAGTCTAATCTGTCCTCCACATGCTATGGGGTCCACGGATCCAACTTGAACCAGTCTAGCTCCTCACCCAGGACACAGGCACCCACTGGCGCTCCGTCTGCACCCGCTCCAGTACGACCTGGAGCTCAGCTAAGGCACTGGCCGGGTCCTCCTTCACCAAGACGTAGTCCACCCAGGAGCTGTAGCACTCGTCCATCCTCTCAGCCGACTGTTTCATTTCCTGCAGGTCGTCCTCCTAGTCATCACAAGGAAGGAGAACACGGGTACACATTTAAGTGTGCAAAGCCTGCAGTAGGAATATAATGATAAAGTAGTCCCATTAGTCAAGTATTCAAGTTTAAAGCAACTCACCGTGAGGACTGAGCTGAGCGAGGAAGAGGAGCCAACTGATTTCCTTTTACTGTCATCGATGCGAGGCCTTACAAAGATTACATATGGTTTGAACTCAAGAGTACGTAGAGTCTTCAGTGCCTGAATGTGGAGGTAAAAAACAAAGCATGGTAACACTCTGCAGTAGATGTTAAATTATGTCTTCTGTTTGCACTGTATATATGGCGCCCTATTCCAACATGTAATGTAAAACCAAGTTAACGCCTTAAATTCCTTGTGAAAGCACAATTTAACAGAAGTGGGGAAGATAAATCAGTGGACATAAGAGCGTTGAGTCTGAAAGCACCCCTCAGTTCACTGTTCTGCATTGTTATCTGAATCCAGACTTGGTCATTCTTCAAATGTGTAAAGTAGAACTCATTTAACTGTCTGATTAGCGATGCTAAAACTTGGAATAGATGTTCTTCTATTCTGCATGAACACGAGGGACTTTATTGGAGGCATATGCAGATAAAATAGTGTAGGGGACTCTCGATAGATAAGGAATATTCTATTTGTGTCACTGGTTTTAAATCCTCGTCATCTGACTGTCTGCACAGGTCCGTGCATATTTATTGAATTAAAAGTACAGGTACATGCCAGGTGACGCAATTGTAATTTGAAATGTATTTGGTTGACAGTACTGCAGGTCAGCTTAGACACTAACCTCTGGTTGCACATCCACAAGGCAGACCTTGTTTTGATCCAAAATCCCGTGAATGGAATCCAAACTGGTGCCGTACAGATTATCTTTATACTCCCCATATTCAATGAATCTGCAAAAATACAAGACGATCAAGACTTAATTACAGAAACCATTTACTGCAATCAATTGGCTTACTAGATTAAGTACCCAGCGTCCAACACTCACTTGCCACTCTGTATGTCGGCATCGAAAGCTGCTTTGGTGATGAAGTGGTACTCCACTCCTTCTCTCTCATAAGACTTCCTGGTTCGAGTAGTATCTTCAGGTCACATGTTTAAACAGACAGCAGGAAGACGAGCGTAAATAAAAGATCATAACTGGACCTTTGTATGTTTTGGGGGGGGGGGGGGGGGGGGGGTGTAGACACTTCATAATAAGGGAACACGCTAAAGTAAAGTGAGTCATGATGACGTCATACCCATGCACCCATGTCTAACCAGCCAAGTGCTTTGCAAAATGAATGTGAATATTGTCAACTCCAATACAGAACATGTATTACATTTTTACTCATGAGCTGTTTGCAGTAGTGATAAACAAAATATCCGATCCCGCTCTCACTGTAGCCAATTCATTTTGGACTAAGACATTGAGGGATGACAATGTCTGAAAGAGTGGATTCAATATTTAAATCCTATATTACAGGTGCAACACAGCATCTTAACCAAGGAACTATTAAAGGCAAAGAGACTTACGAGGCACAGCCAAACCATAACGTTGAGGATTTTCAGCAATCACCTTCTGTTTGACCTCAGTGATCCGAGCTCCCAGGGAACCTGGGATCCACAATAACAGAATGAATAGCTGAACAGTAATACAATATAATCACGTGCTGAGGAACACGTGGCAGAACTTACCGATCAGTACTATAAGACGGGGCCTTTCACCAGGGCGGGGCAGATATTGTGTTACTTCTTCATAAATGCGGAACTCTGTGTGATTGGCCTCTGGAGTTTGAGCTTCTCCTGGTGAATTGTGGCGATCTTTCCTGAGGCGGAAATTTCTGCGCAGACTAGCTGTGGTCAAAGAGATGAAAATACAAATGTAGAATGGACAGAGATCCATATACTCAAATTCCTTCAAAGTGTATTGCCAATCACACTTTGCCGTTTCTTAAACTAGTCGTTTAACGTCAAGACTTCAAACTGAAAATGTCATCGATTTCAATTCAGTATTTCTCACTCTGATTAAAATGCAAATCTTGTGCCATACATCACACAACACAGACACCATGAGAAATCCGTAAGAGTACCTGAGTAATACTCCCATGAGCGAGCATGGCCACAGAAGGCAGGCGCTGCCGTACTCTTGGGAGAAACTACAGCTCATGTTAGACCATTTATTCAACCAGATTAAATCTCACCAACAGAATAGAAGCTCGGAAGCCATGCGTGCTGCGTCTACCTCTTCACCAAACACAAACAGAACACCATTAGCACGGAGTGTGAGGAGAGGCCATTTGTGAAGCACAGTGAGATAAACAAGGTGCCACAAAGACACTGAGAAGCTCTGTGGCTGTAGCGTACTGCACAAGAAGCCCGCCAGAATAAAATGTCCGCACAAAGTCATGAGCTTCGAAAGCAAGGACAAGAAGGTACAAACACACTCCCACTATCAATCCTGACATGTTAAGGAATACAGAAAAAAACTGAGTGTGAAAGCAGAAGTCCAGCTGTTTTTAACCTCTACAGTTGTCACATAATTGTGCATCAATATTTGTATGGCTTACTACACAATTCATTTTTAAATGACTTTTTATAGCGTGCTATACCATGACTTTAATTACATGTTTTGTGATATATTGAACCATATTTTGTATGCCATTTTTATGATTTTTTTCATCATAAAAATGACATAAAAATGTCATAGTATAGCATGCCAGTAAGCTTTTTGGTGTGTTTTTGATCTATGCCAAGTAGGATGGGTGATTCCCGGAGTGAGATTGGTTCCCAGATGCCCATCTTACTTCCTGGTTGGCTTCTGAAGGAGCCTGATTGGAGCGGCAGCCGGTCTACTCAACCAATCCGTGAGAAGCAATCAAGCGCACCTGTTACAAATACTTGGCCAGATTATCACCCTAAACTAAAACTAAAAAAGACATAGCACAGTATGCCATTAATCGTGCCTCCTCACCTATGTCCTTTCCATTCAGAGCACCCTCACTGTCACAGTCTTCTGCAGGATGGCATGCGGGAAGAGAAGAGGTAAGAGGGAGGAGAGGTTGATGTTACTTTAACGTCAGAACACAGCAGGTTTAAGTGCAGTAACTACATGTATGAAGGCAACTATAAAAGGTAAAAAAGGGTAAATTGTGGAGGGAAAAGTGCAGCATACCTTAAGGTATGACCATGAGGTTCTGACCATAATAACATGTAGTCAACGTAAGGTTGGGCGTTTTTTTTCTAACGTGAATGTTTGTCCACTTACCTCTGTCAGCACGATCATCTGAGGTTAGCAATGCAAGGAATAACACAAAGCATCACTATTTACAAACAGAATAACTGTAACTATACTATGATATTACCACTGCTCTGCTCCTAGTATACACTGTAATCTTAGATATAAAAATCCTTCACCCACTTATCTACTTTTCCTTATGTACTTCTCCCGACCATGTTCAAACAGAGCAACACCTTTACAACACACTAGTACAATTAAACATTGTTATTTCTAAGCTCAGTGAGAGGTAGGGAGTTCAGCTTTTATGCAGATAGAGTACAGACAACAAAGAAATGACTTAACATTGCTTTTCAAACCACGCCGTTTCATTTTACTTTTAAAATGATTAGGAAATAAAACGAAAGACAGCATTTATTTAATATAAAGATTAACCTCAGAACCCCTGTTCTCTATTCATCATCTCCATTTCATCAGCTCCCAGGCTAGATTAGAATTGACCCTCAATACAACCTGTGTCCGTAGATCTAAGCTTCTTGTACATTTATATTTACAATGTAGCTTATGGGTGACAATTTCTGCAAAAGCGAATTAGGCTTACATGTGGGAGCTTTGGAGGACATAGGGGCAGGAAAAGAACCCATTTTCATCCTGTATCGCAGACGCCTGGGAAAAATAAATAGAGGGAAAGATTTACTTTTGATCCGAAAAAAGGCAACCTTTTTTTCCAATCCAGCACACAGTGGCTCTAAACTGTATATATTTGTTAGCAGAGTCAATGCTCACTACCTCTCCTGGAACTGTGTAGAGGGGATGAGGGCAGCACGCAGGTTACAGTCACCAATCCTCTTGGCCTGCCACCAGGTGGCGTCCTCCTGGCTGACAACCTGAAGGATGTCCCCCCTCTTAAATGGAAGTCCCGCCTCTTGGCACGGCGTGGCTTTGTCCTCATAGGGCGTGTAGTTGAACAAAGCCCGAAGGTAGACCTTTTAGGAGCAGGAATATTCTGTTAGCAAGTTTGATATCTCGGGACATATGCTCATATTTGTGTTCTTTTTGTGAGTTAGATGAGAAGATAAATATCACTTTCATATCTGTCCGTTAAATATAAAGCTGATGCCAGAAGAGAGAATAGAGGAAAACAGCTGAGCTCGTCAGGGGGTCTTTGTTTTTTGTTTGATTTGACAAATGTGGCAATAAAAAAAAACTTGACACCATTTACGTGTCTAGTTTTCATTTGAAAAATTATAAAATCATCAAGCCATCAATTAAATACACACTTTCCCCAGTTTGTTGGTGAAGGAGTACCCGGTTGTTGAGTCTTTCTAAATCAAACTGGTTGTTTATTTATTGAGGTTGAAGAGTCCTCACCCTGCTTTCCGTCACTTTGTCTTCTTCTTCCACAGCTGGAATGATTTTCAGGGTGATGGAGCCTTGTGACTGGGACTGATCCAACACATCAGAGCAGCAGCATCATGTATCAGTGAATCATCATACAGTATCTGAACTAGTAAAGCTTTTTTTTTCCTTTACCAGAATCTGACTAATTTCATCCGGCCTTTTGTGGGTTATCAGGTTTCCATTGACCTCTCGAAGCTCATCCCCGACATGCACCAGGCCTGGAACACACAAAACAAGTCTACTGAAAAAAAAAAAAAGCCTTTAAGACAATCCCAGTAGCAGTTTTTAAGACTCCGATATGAACAAGAAACAAACAATTTTTCATTGCCATTAAGTTGAAAACATCTCCATGGCAACAGCCATGAGCAACCCTTGTTTGTAATCTCAAAATATGCAATCTTGTGGAACTAATCTCAAGGATTTGATCTCTGTTGACAGTGCACGGGGTTACACGACATAATCCCACTTCTCAGTCAGCGTTTCAGTAGAGATAAGGAAGTCTTGTCGGATAGGAAGTTTTGTTTGTTCAGAGAAAATAAAACAACGCGACGGACATTTGCATTGTGATGCATGTTGTCCGACCGCCGTTTGTCTCACCACTGCGGTCAGCCGCCCCTCCCCTCATGATTCTGGCCACGATTACAGCTCCTGTCACCTCGTCTCTCCGAATGGTCGCTCCCTGGTGGGGAAAAGGCACAATGAATCTGATTTCCAGCACATATGGTATCTCATCTTCAGTTCACTGAAGCTGATACAACCCTCTGTTAGACGGGTAAAAGATGCTCCTCGTGTGCAGGTTGGTGGCTTTGCTGGAAAGATCAATAACCTGTTAGAGCAAATGCCAAACCTATTTGAGACTGGAGATTTTGACATCATAAAGAACCCCTCCCTGCTTTGTTCTTTAGCTCTGCATCACACAGAGACACACCTTCACACCCTGTGGCTCTCTAAAGCCTCAAAGTTAAAAAAATAAAAACCCACTTGAGGGCACAAGAATAATAGCTGTTGAGGGACGGAAGAGCTCTTTATTTTGTCACGTCCTGAGGTGTGAGGCGGCTCTCACCAGCGGCTCTTTGTTCTTCACCAGGCGGACGATCTTGACCGACTCTTCCTCCAGGTCGTCGTCCAGATCCTCCGGCAGCGGCGGCAGCACCGGGTCAAAGTTCTTTTGGGCAACTGTGTCGTGGGCCGACAGCATCGCCTGTACGAAACGACACGCATCCACAAATGCACAGATGGATGTAAGGGCCTGAATGACAATATAAAGAAAGTCAGGCAGGACGTTAACTAAGAAAAAGGATCACAAACATGTCCTCCACTAGCTCCTTTTGCAAATGTGCGTTCCTTTTCCACAACCGTCATTTCTCCCCACTCTCCAGAAAGCCAATAGATTGAACATAATCACTTGATAAGAGTAATTAGGATTTCTTGTGTAAGTGTGAGGAAAGACACAAAGTGTGTGTGCATGTGTGAGTGTGTACCTTGAGGTGGGGAGTGCTCAGAAGGAGAAGCAGTTCTCTCTCATCGTTCTCCAGCGGCCCGCTCTGAAGCTCCTCTGCCAGCTGACGATTTTAATCAGAAAATCACTGCTCGAAATAATAAAATCTCCTCATGAATTACATTTACTTTAGAAAATGACAATAACTGTTTACTTATACTTGGCATTTAATTCCAATATGCAGGTTTAGTTTGGCTTAGAAACGCTGAGGAAAGATTGCACCTACATCCTCTGCCAGACAGGTGGCGCTGTGTAGAACTGGAGTCGGGCTGTGTTTCTCATATTGCTTCAGTTTGTCATGAATCTGGGACGTACAACACATGAATAGACATACAGATATGCACAAACGCACACAAAGACGTCGTTTTTTAATGCGACGAGACATCCCTGAGTCAAACATGGTTTGAAGTCCCTTCTACTGAGACATTTCTGCTGTACCTTCATGAGGTAACCGAGGCTTTTCTCACTGAAGACATCTTTGAGGAAGACCAGGTCCTCTTTGTGGTTGGCGTCAGGATGGAGCTGAGAGGTGAGCAAGGCCAGGGTCTCATGCAGCCCTATGGATCATAGGAAACAGGAGTTATGTTTCAAATTGGGATGCACCGATACTGATACCGGGCCAATACTGACCCAAATACCTGGATGGGGCCAATCAATTCAATTATTATATACTATATACATTATATCATTTTAACTGGGTAGATCCGCATAAGACCGGCATGCATCTCGAGCTCCATTGTGAAGTCTGGGATGATATCTTTTGCCATGAACACATGTGATAACCTCACAGAATGGTTCTTTAAGCTTCTTTTTTTACCCTGTAATGCAGTTTCCAATAAAGGCATTCTTCAAATATCCTCTCAGTTTAAGCCCCAGTAAGTTATGCTCGACCAGCAGTAATCGCCACGCGACCACTGCAGGTGCAGCCTGTTGAGCTCTCATTACGAGCTCACAGGGCGCCTGCTGGAAAAACTGAGATTACAGATCCCTTTGGGAAAATTCAAGTCAGCAGGGTGGGAACATTTGGATTAGACGTTCGATTCAATTTATGTGAAGTTAATTTATGAAGCAATCAACCTCAGTGTTCTTAAAGTGTCCTTGTAGTGCCCGCGGGACACTTTTACATAATGACAGTTTGAAGTGTTGTGAACATTGTGTGGACGAGTGAAAGCAGATTGGGTTATATTTGCATGGACAGAGAAAGGTCTCACACAAAGTGAGAAATGCCATATTATTGTCAAAATATTCAGAAGTTATGTGGCTTGTTAAAAAAGTGGGTCAAGAATTTAGCGAAATAATCGGTCATATCCTGTGTTGTTGTTCACTTCTCCCATGAGAGTTACTGGACTCAGGACCTGCCGCTGGTCTCCTAAAGAGGCGGGGATAGTGGTGAAACATGTGACACAGATACAAGAAACTGACTCTCAGTAGGCCTTTCTGAACAGTCTCTGACCTCTGACCTCTAACCACACACACACACACACACACACACACACACACACACACACACACACACACACACACACACACACACACACACACACACACACACACACACACACACACACACACACACACACACACACACACACACACACAGAGAGAACAGCTTGAGCATGTGTCTGGCTGTACCTGTGCTTGTAGACACGATGGGCATGGCTTTAGTCATTCAGAGAGGCAGGAGGGTGAAGAGAGGGGGAGAGCAGGGAGGGAGAGAAGACAAAAGCAAGTGAACTCGCTCCACTGGCTCCTTCTGTTCCTCGTGTAAGGCCAAGGGGAAAAATCCCAGACAGCTAGGAACGGGGAAAAAACAAAACACAATGTGACTCTTAGATATGCATCTCTGCAGGAGATTCAATTTAAGATTTCTCAGAATTGTGGTTTTATTCTGAGAACTCTGAGTTTGGTTCTTAAAGATACAAAGAAGATAATCTCCATGCTGGTGGAAGGTGCAACAGAAAAATAAAGGTTTATTGTTACAAAAATATGACCTCTTGTGATGCTAATAGGGAGAGCACAGTGAGGCTTTACAAATACGTTTCAATACCTTGACGCTCACTTAGCAAAGAGTCCATTTTCTCATTTGAAAATAATTGGGAATGTAAATCACATTTTCAAAAGGAAACCAGCCAGCCACGCTTCGACAGTGATGAATAAACCCATTACTGTGCCCAAGTTTCAATATGCTTAATACCTGCTTTCATTACTGAGCATTCATGTCATTCCAAACCGTGTGACGGTCAAACTAGAGGAGAGTGAGGTCAGATTACACGGAACTCTTTCGTCCAATACGATGCTTCACCTTGTTTGTCACCATGGCAAGCATACAGTACCGATGACTCGCACCGTGTTTACATTTCAGTCGTCTCACAGACTAGATTCAGTTGATGGGGTTGTGTCACATTATTCACTGTGTGCTGTGTTGCAGCTTCAATCTGGCATCACTAGAAGATTCACATTCACATTCAAGAACTTTTCAAGGACTTTCTAAGCCCAAAAAGCGAGACTTCTATTCTATTCTTGACAAAACATTAATTCAAGCACTTGATAATTCAATGATTCATGTCTATTCATGTCTATTTTAAGTCTATACTTTCAAGGCCTTCATCTTCCCCCTTCAAATTCACAAACGTTCAGGGTTTTCAAAGAAACCTGGGAGCCATGTCAGGGTTTTATTTCTATTAGGATCGGACAAATAACTATATATATATATATATTATATACTATAATAATCAATTGGCAGAAAACATGGCAAGCTAAGACACGATCAAACTATTTAGATCTCGGGAGGGAAACGTATGTCACTCTAACCAAATGTATTTGCAAAACCAATAGTGCAATTACAGTTTATGTACATAATAGATTGGGATTTTTGCTTGGTATATTCTCTGGTTTTGACTTCTATGATTTTCTGTTATTTTTTATTGGCATCATCGTCAATTAAATATTTTGGGATTTAGACGGTTCGTCGGACAAAAGGCTTCTGGAAAACTGGGATTATTTTCTGACCTTTAAAAAGACAAATCTTGTACCATGGACTTCATTTGTAGATTAAAGTATTAAATAAGAAACACGACTTTGCTAATATTGCCAACTGACGTCTGACAAATGACAAACTTTTATGCACCGTCCTTAATTTAAATTAAATCATGAACACTTTTTAGCATCACTTTACTTTAAAGCAATATTTCCAAAGAAGAAGCACATACTCACATTGACCAATCAAAAGGTAACTGATATTATGTTACTATACGACTGAGTAAAGAAGGAACGATGTCGCCTTTCTTCAGCTGACAGGGTGAAGACAATGATCTCGCTTCCTAATCAACAGTCCCTGCAACTTTCCAAAGGTAAACATTACATTGTTGTATTCTAAAGTGTACGTTTTCCACCTACAGTAGAAATGGGGGTCTACTAAGAACTACCTGAAAGCAAAAGTCTGCCTTTTTTACTCTGAAAGCAACATTTCCTTTGAGACTTCAATAACAAAACAATCCTGCAGCATTTTCGGGCTCATTGTTAGATGTCCACAGTCACCACAAACATGCGCCTGACGTCCACAAACAAAAGCCAGATGCACATCAGCATGTTGGCAATGAGGGTTTTGTCTATAACACAAGAGTTAAAAAAACAAACTGTTGTTTTTCTGTCATCGTACGTCAAATATTCTGACAATTTCATCAAAACGGTGATTTACAATTGTCTTACGTTAATCATTTGTCATGTTCTGTCACGTTTTCCCACTGGTGGGCTTGTGAAAACAACAAGAAACAAAACAGCTGCCGAGGACGTTTCTAGTTCGGAGGAAACTGATTGAAGGGCAGGTTGGCATTGTGCCAAAGTGGCAATTAGAACAAAGAGCGACGGCACAAACAGACCTTCGTTCAGCGGGTTAAGTGCTCATAAAGCCAAGTTTAGAGTCCTGTTTAAAATACGATGCATTCAACTGTGCATTGGACCGATGAGTGGTGACGAAGAACAAGCTTTTGAAGCTGCTATTACTCGTTATAATTGACTGTTGCTGCTGTAGTCCATCAACAGCATGTGCTGACTGATGGCATCATTACAAACAAGTCAGATATGAATCACCTTTCAAACTACTTACTGGAGGATCAACCTACCATCAAATAGTTGAATGAGAAGACCAATACCACTGAGTCAAATATAAATCTAGTGCCATCTTAGCATATATACTGGAAACAGGGGGGGGGGGATGTCTGGCTCTGTCCTACCAGCACCTCTATAGCTCAGTGTAACACATTCTATCTAAATCATTTCATCTATACAAATACTTGAATGTGAAACAAACAACACTGAGGTTTTATGGTTGGCCAGAAAATGTGTGGTCTCCCAGAAGTCATTGCGCTAGGCCAAGAAATAGTCCGTAACATGACCCTTGACCTCTCCCCATCAGTGCGCCTCAATAATAATAATAATATCCCCAGATTGATTGAGCCTAATGCTGGACCACCATCAGCATATCTGTGCCTTCATTCCCTCATTCTGCATCGACAGAGCAGCACTTTAAAAAAAAAAAATCCATCCTGCACATTATCAGGAGAGAAATACTGACATTCTGACAGGCCGGCACAGCGTCAACCAACTAAATAAACGTATATAATAAAATATTGATTCACTTTTGTTTATTATTTTCCCTGTCAGCAGGATATCCAGGAAATATGGTGGGCTACCAGGTCGACAACGCATGATATCAAGTCATTACAACCTTTTTATCTACTTCACTGCATCTGTAATTGCTTTGTAGGGAAGACGTGTCTTGTCACTTCTATTATTTCCAAATTCGGAGGTTAATCATCATTTCCTTGTCTTCATATGTTGACTTTGTATTTGCCATCTGTTGGCCGCTGTACAACTCCGCTCCATTGAGAAGACTTGGTCCCAACAACAAAGTGAACAGTTCTCCGCTTCCATTCACCCTCCTCCCTGCACTCTTGAACCCCGTCCCTGACCTTCTTTCACTCTGTCTCTTCCTCCCTCCATCCGACTCTCTCCAATTACAACGGGCTAAGAAGAGCTTAACGGCGACATCTTTCTGTACTGAAGTACCGAATACTTACCAGGTTACCACTGGCCATATGGTGGTATTATCTAGCCTCCTTGATTTAAGACGGCAGCGCTCGCTGCATCACTGAGGATTTCAATGAATACAATGAAGCAGATTAGAAAAGTCTAAGATTAGAACAGAAACTGAATAGCAGCAGAGGCTAGACTGAAAAGCAATCAGCATTCATCTTTTCTAATATGAATCGATAGGAAATGGATTTTGTACATTCGTACTTATAGCAAGAAGAAATATACAGCAAATGAAACAATTGTTTGAATAATTGATTATTGTTGGGATTGACAGAAAATGAATCTACGCCACTTGTAATCAGGGATTATACATTTCGAGTGATTTATTGAATTAAAGTGTGTCGACATGTAGGTTTCTGCTTTTTCAGGGTGAAGATTTTCAGCTGGTCTCTAGGAACAAAGGGGTCGACGTAGAGTTGCTCAAGAAGACTTCAACAAGCATGGCGTCTGCTTATATTTCAATAAAAACAATGTCATATTATACCGTTTTAGGTGATCTTGTTACTGCACTGAAGCCTCACTAATACTGTGATATAGTAGAGCTGTCAGCTGAGTGCTCCTTATTGTTTTGTAATATTATTTCATGTTTCTACTCATGGTTTTCCCCCTGGCTGCTCGTCCTCACATGACTGTGCTGGATCATGAAAAGATGCCGTATTCACGTGCCTCTCCTCACCGTCTGATGACTGGCAGTACAATCCTCACTGTCCCTTTGATGCTTTGACTGCTTCTCCGAGTTTCCCCACCAGTTAACTTTGTCCCCGGTGTCTCTTTATGTCGGCCTCGTCATTTATCTTCACAAAACTTCAGGATTGTGACGAAATGATTCATCCCATTACTAAACGGCACTGGCACAATCTCCAGTCAAGTCAGCGTGGTAGTTTATCATACTGACATTGTGTTTGGAGAGCTTAACCTTATGTTACTGTGCTCTCTACTCACTCACATACACACACACAAAACCAAGCAAACATGCACGCCACCTGTTTGCCAGACTCATTTGCTGTTGGGACGGGTCCCGAGAGGGAGACGGAGAGGGCCGAGGTCGTCGACACACTGCCGATGCCATCTGCCCACCGCTCTGTGTGTATGCGACCATCCACCACCTATAATGCCACCCACATGGCCAATCCGACATATCTGGATAGGACAGATTTCATTCCAATGTCCGTTTGAAAAAAGAAAAAAATGTTTCCTGCTGTACATTGTGCTCGGGTATTAGGATAAACAGCAACAAATATAATGCTTTCTATTCTCTTTTAAGTGGCAAACCAAAAGTGGCCTATTATAAATCTATGAAATGTCAAAAAACACATTCCAGAGCCCAAGGTGACCCCTTCAAATGTCTCCTTTTTGTTTAACCACAAGTCCAAAAGCAGGAAATCATCTCATTTGAGATCTTTGGCATTTTTTTTCACTGTTTTTGCTTTGAAAAAAAAAAAAAAAGCGGAGACAAATAACAAAATAGTAGCCAATTATTCTTCTGTCAATCAACTAATTGGTTCGGCTCTAATCCTAAAGTCGGTCAACAGCTGAAATATTGTGTAGGAACAAAAACAAAGGGGAGAGATTTAGTTAATATTTTAATTGTGTATATAAATGCTTGTGCTGAAATATATAGTGCCAAAGAGGTCAGGAGCCAGACGGCCTAAGAGGCTTATAAGAAGAACATCACTTCAGCACACCTCCAGCTCGCCCACCCTGAGACTCAGCGGGATGAAGAATCACTTCTAGAGATTGACTTTGGCTCCCCGACTGAGGGACAGAAACCCGACTCGTTTCAGGACTTCAACAGCCAACTAGGTTTTTACGGACGGATGGTTGACAAAGTGCCAACCTGTCTGGTGGCGAGCCAAACTTTAGAGGCTTTTTGACTGATGGCTGATGTTAAACTCTCACTGAGCTTGTAATGTGTGTGTAAGTGTGCGTAAAAACAGTAGTGTAGCAGGGGCCTGCAAACAAAGACCTCTTCTCAATCAATCCGATTTATTTGCATTGAAAACACCATATTCTTTTTTTTTTTTACCCCAACCATAATAATCATGAAAAAGGAAGAAAAGTTTCTAGACTTTCCTCTTAACCTCTGACGGGTGCACATGTTTTCTTTGAGTCTTTGTTGACTAAACTGTGCAGAACCCTGACCTTCATTGAATCTCTATGGCTCTCACAAAAGAGGCCATAAAACATGAAACTCTGTCCTGCTCTGCAGCAAAGCCTGACGAAGTCACAGGCCTGTTTCTGCCAAACCATCAACAACTGATTGGCCATTTAAATTCATCAGCAGGAGACTGTTTACTTAATTAGCCTATAATCTATGACGGCGCATGCCCACGTGCATTAGTCCCTTCACACTCGTCCCAACAGCTTGGTCAAATATTTGGAAATTTGATTAATCACAGGTGCATGCACACCCCTCATTAACATGCAGCACAGGCACGCATCCACATGGTTTTACTCACACTTGTGTTTGGAAACCTCAATTTATTAAAAGCCTAAATAACACAAAAGCAGAATGCGGTTTTGTGTTTTCCTTTTTCTACATTTGTGCAAACTAAGACCACCTGACAGTTTCCCTGGAGACATTATTTTCTCTTTGTCACACACATGCATGAACAGTGCTAAAGAGCTGCACAGAGTTCAGTCCGTGCACGTTAGAAAGCATCCTTACCTTGTTGAGGCTCCTCTCCGCGTGCGCGTTTCAACCCACGAGAGTGTTTTCTCTTATTTCTTTCTTTCTTTCTCTGCGTGTATTTCTCTGTGTGCACTCTGTCTTCAGCTGACTGGTTGTATTCTTCTGCTCCATCCAGTCTATCGCTCAATGAGCCGCCCCTTCCCCCCCCCCCCCCCCTCTGTCAGTCAGTCAGTCTGCTCTCGCCCTCACTCGCATCGGTCCGTGCTGCCTTCAGGTGCTCCTCGTAATCTCCAACACCCAAGATTCACAGATGAAAATAGACTGATGCTGCTTTTTGCTGGATGAAAAATGAGGAAGGGGGGAAATGAGCATTACGAGAGGAAGAAATGTACACCACTGAAGTGCAATATCAAGTAAAACATGTTTACATAATCTTGTGGCCCTGTCTTGTAGAGGTTGTGTGTCAAAAAAGGAGTCTGTTAGTTGACACTATTATTTTAGTTATACTGTGTTCAATTGATGGATATTCTGAACAAAAAGTGTTGAGTGAGGAGGGGTCAAGGGAGTGGATGACAAAAACAGCTGATTTTTGCCCAGTGATCCAGCCATGGCATCTGATCATTGTTGAAAGTTCATTTAGAATGGTTTCAAGTTGTTTAATTAATTATATTGCTAACTGAGAAATGAACAGAAAGTGGAAATAGGGATCTGAAAATACAATATTACACGAAATGCAAAACATATATGGAAGCCTGTTTTTGTCAGCTAAAGGAAAAAACTAGACATTGGAAATGACTAATATACTCATAATTCAGTTTTAATGTAAAGTCAGAATCTTGACTTACAGTATGTCATAGTATCACTTAGAATCTCATCATTTTGACTCATTTGACTTAAATATTTTGCTATAATTTTTCATTTGATTGTGTTCCAGCATACAAAATACAACCTGATATGAATCCAATCACCCTCTCTCTTTTGGGCTGTTGTAATGGCTTCACATGTCCATATTCAGATATTTGAAACGTATGATTCAGAAAATGTTCCTCCTAAATATTTTATTCTCACCAATACATATAACAACAACTTGACTGAAAAACAAACAACTTCCTGACTGTTCAGGAATCATGTAAATATCATTGTTGGTTCATTCATGAGAGTCTTTCTGACAGCTCGTGAAGGCAGCACAGTGTGCACACATGCTGCAAGCTGCATGCCTCTTTGGTCCGCCCATCTCAAACCCATCTATTCTATTCATCCCCTCCCTCCATGTTTCTCGCTCTGTGAGCGGTACGGTACATGTTTTGGCTGAGGGTCAGACTCCTTGTGAGGGACTACGAATAATCATGGACCACAACAAACCCGGCGGTCTATAGTCCTCCCTATTGTGTTTGCACTTTTCTTCAGTGCCTGTGATTTTTCTCTCTTTTGTCCCTTTGCTCATCTGGTTGGCCTAGTTGTTGCAAGTTCAAGCAGACCTTGATGTGTTCAGACATTTGTGACAGTCGGAGAGGAGCAGAGTCGCTGCTGCTGCCCTGTGATTACGGTGTCAAACTGTGGCTCTCTGCGTTATTAAATGGATGATGAGAAAGCATTTCATCTTAGCTCAGTGGGTCAGATAGCTTGGGATCAGAGTCCTATCTGTGACCAGCGAGTGGATAACATCGGCCTCGTCGTAATGACAGATCCTGCTGTGATGTGTTCACTGTCGCACAAAGAAAGGTGCAAGTAAGAGGGAGAGACGGTAACAACGCTCAGCATCAGGGGCTTCATCTTAAAAAAAAAACACACACAGATATAAAGTGATGACAACAGCAGTTTTAATATTCAAGTTCCTCAAAATCAAAACGTAAATAAAGATATAAAACAAATTAATCATAAACAGTCATTTACAAGTTTCTATTCACTTCATTCACTTATTGAATGAGTCTCATATTAGTTACATTTAATCATGTCTGTGATGTCTGTGATCTTTTTACACAAATAGCTACATGGAAATAGTTAAACATGTATATCCATCCAAATTTATATTCACACAAAATATATCTTTCTTTTACAAAATGTCTTGGTTGATTTGTTCTGCGTCTGTCAGTGTTGGGAATGCTCTACTTGTTCAGGTTGTGCTGTTATTTCAGCAATGCTACGTCCTCCAATGACAATGAATGAGGTTCCAGACCTGAAACGTGGATCCGTCTAATCTCTGGATGTACAGGTCACAACATCAAACGTCAGAATCTGGTGGGTGCTCCTGTTGGAAGATCACAATTACTAAAAATGCCAGCAATGAGATATTGTGTTTCCGGTTTATGTCACATGCATACATGTCGTATACAATATTCAGACATAAAACAAAATCATCTTGTTCAACAATTATGTAAATAGGCAGGTTAAGTCTCAGACTCAATAAAATCAGGTTACATCACTTACAAAAAGGACAACGCAAGCTGCGATTTGCCTTTAATACTGTCACTACAAAGTCGTCAAATTAAAGTAAAAAATATATAACATTTAATCGCCATAATTTGCAAAACTTTAACAGCTCTGCATGTCGCAATACAATCTATAGATTGATCGTGTTTTGAGACACTTGACGCTGCCGGTTTTAACCCTGAAACATTCAATCTGAGCTTACTGTCAGTCTGAACTCACCATGTATGTGGGGTTTTTGAAAGACGCAAAACTGTCGTCCTCAATGGGTTCAAACTGCTGCAAAGAGGATAAATGAAATGCCTCAATAATTAAGGATAAAAACAAGCACACGTGTTCACACATGTACATACAAAGACTTCACATCACCGTTAGATATTCTATATCAGACATTTAGCTGCTCATAATAAAACATTCACATCATGTAATTAACTATGTTTTCAGATATTGAGCAATAAACACTGTGCAACATTTTGTCATGCGCTATCTGTGTGCTCGAAGCAGCTGGTTGTGTAGAAGCGACATCAACGTCTTCTATGTCCGAGCCGTATGCCGGGTTCTCAAAAGGCTCCTAAAATTGCCACAAGGTTCAAACTGGTTTAAAGGAATATCAGTCAGTACGAACTGAAGACCTGACATCTACTCTTGATTCAATGACTGACAAAAACAATATGATTTATTACGTAATAATAGATATTTCTCCCTCTGCAATTTCTATAGTGTGGTGTGATATTTCAGAATGAAGCCTTGGAGTTATAAGATAGATAAATCATTTTTCTGGGACATTAAATCGGTGATGAATGTGAAACTGACCTCGTTGACAGTGGCAGGTTTGTCGGCACTTCTTGTGGACTCGTCCGCAACTTTAACTTCCTCCATATACAAAGGGTTATCTATGTTCTCCTGAGCAAGGAAACACAGGACAAGACCAGCCAATCAAAATACAGCAACATCTGAAGCTTATTATCCAACACTATAGAAGTGATGCGCTGCATTATGTTTCCACATTTCTCGGTACTACCCTTTGGCGTATAATTTAAAACAGTTGCCATGTAGTATGTGATATATATATACAGCCATCATCATGTTAATCTCTACAGGCGAGCAGTGCTTTCTGTTTATCGACCTGGTTTGATTCATCAGGAGCGAAGGTTGCGTCCGCCGTCCTCGTGGCTGCAGGTTGTTCTCCAACTTCATACGCTGGGTTCTCAAAACTCTTCCCGTCTGTTCCCGCCATGGACACAGACATGCAGGGAACCTGACATCAGACGACAAGTAGACACAACGGGTTGATAACCACGATAGCTCTTTGTTTATCCGATTGGTTAGCCATTAGCCATGTTTCTATTCAATCGTCAAACTCATTTTAAGCAAACTTTTGGAATGTCACAAGCCCTGCGGAGGCTTCAAATGCCTTGAAATACTCAAAACTTAAAAATGCGCATAATAATATGCAAATGGTAACATAGCTAGAGAAATGTTTGGTATGAAACATTTGCTTCTGTCATGAATAGGGACGCCCCCCTAACTCCCAATCCCAAACCACCTCCCTTTATTCACATTAGCAGTAAGAGAGAGGATGAAGAAAATGTTTTAGCAATATAGAAGAACCAATAAGAGTATTAATAAAGAACCACACTAATGAGTAGCATCAATAATAGTACTAGTTTATATAAAATACTAACGATACCCATCCC
Organism: Anarhichas minor; assembly: GCF_050575085.1. Classification (NCBI taxonomy): domain Eukaryota; kingdom Metazoa; phylum Chordata; class Actinopteri; order Perciformes; family Anarhichadidae; genus Anarhichas; species Anarhichas minor. Next base: position 12,651,156 of record NW_027466463.1, read on the forward strand.
TTGTCATGAATGGCTGTTTTGCTTTGCGACCTACCGCTTCAAAATTCAGCCTCGTGTCACTCTCCTCTGTTGTTGATGCGTTTGGAGACGAACCATTTCTAGAAATGAACAAGAAAGAAAGATAATTCGGCTGGAACATGATGCTGTTCATAGCATACCAACGTAAAACAATCACATTCATTTGAATTCTGTGGTAGAAGAAGAAAACTAAGAAAATAAATATTTCGGATATAATTTTTCTGACATAATATCACCTGAAGCTTGGGAGGTTGGGCATGGATGGCATTGAGGGCATGGATGGCATACTGGGCAAGTTGCTCCGTACTCTCTCCAGCAGGTTGGACTTCCTCCTGGTAGCGTAGACCAGAGCAGCCAGAAGAACCACAATCACCACCGTCACCCCGATCGCTATTCCAACTGAGATGGAAGCACGGAGGAGGGAGCGAAAGGCAGCTTGTTAATAGTATAGTTAATCAGAGATAAAGCTTAACGTTTGAATGGTGGAATGTTATAATGCTATGAAATCAAATATACTCGAGGATGCGACCACGTTGAATATGTTTGTCTGGCAGTTCTCTCCAGTCCAGTCTGGAGGACATCTGTGAAACAAAATACAAACATTAGAGTTGTAACATTTCAAAAGTAATTTGTCCATCAAGATTTATTAGTTTGTTGTATTATCTTGTGTATGAATATATTTTTCTATACGTATTTTCAATTTATGGTTGTAAAAACTAAAACATTTCTTACATGCAAAGAGCGTTGTTGTCATCAAAGTAGCAGGTTCCTCCATTTTGACACTGACACGGTGGGGGCATGGTGGGCGGCGGATCAAACCCTGAAATCAATTTAAAGGATCAACAATGGGAACATTGAAGGGAACTTCTCTGCCTCATGGCAACATAAATCATACCACTGGGACATCAACAGGTATGTAACTGACAATCATGTATATACGACAGATTCATGACTTTATAAAAGTTCCTCTTTGTCCGCTGTAATTAAAAGACTACTTCTGAAGAAAATAAATAGTTGTTTTCTCACCAGCATCACAGTCGGTGTTACTGCCGGGGATGAAGCTGGTGCCCTGGGGGCAGGCGCAGGTGTAACCTCCCGGCCGGAGCAAACACAGGTGGCTGCAAGTGTCCTTACACGGATTCCTCACTGCAGAGACATCGATTACTTCATTTCAATCGGTCAACAATAAATTACCAGAAAATAAATAAGTTACTAATCTCTAAATGAAAAAGAATCCACAGAAAAACAAAATGCAAACATGATTGTACTATGGTGATATATACTGTAAACAAAGACCCCATGCACTCTCGACTCGGTGCTTAATGCAGCACTGTATGTGTTACTGTGCGTGCAGCTTACTAGCTATGGAGTCGTATCTCTGCTGCTGGTACACAGAGACCTGGGTCAGCCACGGCCCGGCGCTCAACAGCTTGGTCTTGGCTCCGCGGCCAAACTTGTCCTGCCGGAACACCTCGCCTTTCTCCTGAGTGCTCCAGTAAACGTGGTCCTCGAACACACTCACACTGAAGGGGTTTCTCACGTCTAAGGCAATGAAATGTGAACATGTTAACAGAGCCCCAAATGATGGAGATAGATACTAAATATATGGAATATGGATGGATGATAAGGGGTCTTGAGGATTACTGGAATTCCTTAAAACTAATATCACATATGAACAGATGAAATATACCGAATAATTCAGTCTCACACTTCACATTTCTACTCTTTGACGACCGTCCTTCCTAATCCTCACCTATGTAGACGGCAGTTCTACGGCCGTCTCCTGAAGGCAGAACAGACTCTATGCGGCTTTCCTTGGAGTCAGACCAGTAGATTCTGTCGTCGTTGGTGAAGTCGATTGACAGACCGGTGGGCCAACCCAGGCCATCGGCCACCAGGACCTTCCTCTCTTGACCGTCCAGCCAAGAGCGCTCGATCTTGGCTGCGTCCCCACGGTCTGCCCAGTACAACATCCTGTACAAACGACAGATTTTGAGTTCTGGGCTCTGACGTGTTGTCTTAATGTGCCTCCATCACAATGTGAACTTCTCCAACATGAGAATGTCCATAAGAGTTGAAAAATACAAAACTGTCTGCCACGTGTTACCAAGTTTTAGTTAAAACAACGTTCCACAACTATTTCAAGTGAAACACAGTCCTACTAGCAAATAAAACCAGGTGTAAAATGTATGAATTAGGCAACATAAAGAGACGCAAAACTATATTTACTGGTTCCTTAAAGTCAGGTGTGTCTTACCCCAGTCGTGGGTTGACGGCCACGGCAGACGGGTTGCCTAGCTCAGTCTTGACCAGTTGCTTCCTGTAGCGTCCGTCCAACATGGCCACTTCTAACCTCTTTAATCTGGAGTCTGCCCAGTAAAGGTTCCTACGGGCAAAAGAATTACAAAACTAATCACAAAATATGTTTTGACACATCAATAAGAAAATAAAGAGTCTTTATCAATCAGCACTTTTACGGAGAAAGGCTTTTTATTTTGCATCACATTCGTGTAAATAAAAAAAGTAATAAACTAATCATCAGGTTGAAGGCATCAGGGTAAGTTCAGACGCACCTGCCCACCCAGTCCACCGCGATGCCGTCTGGGCTGGTGATGTATTTGATGCCGAGGTCAACAGCAGCACCGATGTTGTTGCTGCCATCATCCACTGAAGGTATGTATGCTCTCTTAATGGCACCTGCTACAGAGTCCTTACTGGCCACAGTGAAATACACCATACCTGAGAAAAGAACATCACCAAATATGTTCATTTACATCTAAGATGAGTCTTTAATGTATTTTGTGTCTATTAGTATCTTGTATTGATCTGTGTGTGACCTACTGAAGCCAGTGTTGTTGTGGTCCCAGTCATAGTCCAGAGCCATGATGCGGTCCTCTTCTTGTAGGAAGTCGTGGTAGGTCTCCATCTGTAGGTTGAACCTCCGGATACGAATGTTCTCTGGTAGAAGCAGCAAGGGAGTCGCTCCTGAGGGAGACAGAGACATTTACACTTAAAACAGTTTTGGGCATTCTTACAAAATATCTATTTAACAGATAGAACTCATTTGTGACTTATGACTCTTAATTATATCTCAGTGAAGTAGAAACATTCATTAAAAGTTTGTTCTCACCCTCAGCCTCGCACATGTTGCCGTCGCCCACTCTCCGGTAGCCGGGGGCACACTCGCAGTCATAGCCGCCCTTTGTGTTCTTGCAGACCTGAGGACAGGTGCCGTACACCTCACACTCATTGATGTCTGTAGAAGGAAGAAGAGATTGTGAGAAAGAGTTCAGCTTTTCTACAGTTGCACCCATCAGATCTTTAACTGGAATGATGATACTTTATTATTATATTTTTGAGTACTTTTAGTAGAATTCTAAAAACGTGCTTAAAGAATACTATCAAGGGCACCCAAAGAGTGTGTGTGTGTGTGTGTGTGTACCCAGGCAGGTGTAGGTGCTGTCTGGGTCCACGCTGTATCCCGGCCTGCAGGAGCAGATGAAGCCGGTGCCGTTCAGGTTGGTGCACTTGTGCTGGCACAGCTTCTCTTCACAGTTGCGTTCATGGCCAAAATCTGGAGCCAGACAGCACAGAGCACATTTAGGACACATGTAACGAACAATGTAAGAGCTGCTCGATGAAATGCAACAACGGTTTTGTTGACATGGGCAGAATAATTCAACAATTGACTATAATCCAAGTCACCTTTATGACCGAACCTTCATGAAGCCATAAATAACTCGGCCAACAGGATATTTATGTCCACCTGTGGTGTTATGGCCTTAGACCAAGTCATTATCAGAGCTTAACTGGGATATTCTGTTCAGAAATTATGTTAAAAAAAGAAGCTAGAGCTACCAGGTTAGAGAAAAGATTATGACATTCATATCCATCCATCATCACCAGGAAAGCACAAGATCTTTTATCCCACAAGTACGAGATCTCTTGTCATAATTATGAGACGTTAAGTCTTAATCGGCCCTAGAGAAGTAGAAAATGAATGGATGGATAAGTCAGAATTACACAATATGGAAGTAATAGCTATAATAATGGCGTAAACATGAGCAAACATCTCCATTTTCTTTTTAATTGGAGAATGCAATGTGCTTTCATACAAGACCACATTCCATTTTCAGAATTATACAACATGTACGTCATAAATATGAGATCTTTTTCTTGTTATTATACAATCCTTTTGGGGCTTTTGGTGAATGGAATGCACTGCTGTAGTCTTGACATTTGATCTGCTTTTATCTGTGCACATAACGCAGCAATAATCATGTCCAATACTGAACCAAAACATGTTAAATCTCTACTTTAAAATTGTGAAGATGCAGTTGTCTGTAATTTTGAACCCTTCAGGGGATAACCGCAAGGTCACATTAAACAGCAACATGATATCACTGAATTTAAACTGACATTAAAAGAGGACATCTCCAGCAAAGTGAGTGTTTTTTAGTCGTGATACTCACTGCAGCCTAATTCGTCCGTGCGGTCCCCACAGTTGTCATTGTGGTCACATACGTACGGCAGGGCCACGCAGTGTCCGTTGGTGCATTTGAACTCTTCCAGTGTGCAGGGCGGCAGCGTGGGCGTGCGGCCTGAGAGGGACACAGTTAGAATGAGTCATCAACATACAGTAAGTACACTGTCTGGTCTAACGTTGAATTCGGAGCTTTCTCTCCAGTCAACATAATATACTATATTCACTAAATGACTTATGCAATTCAAGGCCTCTCCACAGATTCCCCGTATGTCTTTACAATCTACTCTCCGACAACAAATGGCATTAGATGAGGTAGCTGATATCCACCTCTTCTCGAAACCAAAATATTTAATCTGCTCTCAAAATAATTTGCCGTGATTGATGTTTAAGCTGATTGTGTAACAATTCTATAAAACAGGCTAGTTCCTTATCCCTTGCATGTTTCAGGCTTTGTGTGCTTTGCAGACGCCCTAATGTCATTTGGGGATTTCCCATTTCAGTGACCTCAGACGGGACATTTCAGGAGGCATTAGTGATGTTCCGACTAATCCTCGGGGATGCCAGAAACTGATTAGTGTTACATTTTCTGAACCTGAATATATTACAAATCTGGTTACAGCTATGTTTAGAAAGAAGAGAAAAAAAGCACAACATTTTTTAATATAAAGAAACAACAACTGTGTTGAATTGTACACAAAGCCTAATTTATTGTACACACACACAATTATTATGTTTTTGTATATTAACATCTTTATGCCTCACAAAAACTACTTTTAACTATTTTTACCAACGTCATTTTCTATTCTTTTCTCTTTTTTTTTTACAATTTTGTTTGATAATATAGCAACAATCTGACGTCTATATAGTTTGTTGTTCAGCTCTTGCCTTTAAATAAAGCTACAGTACAGTTCCCTTGGGTTAAGTTTGCTTATTTGTTTAGCTTGATATCTTTGTTTGGCTTTATCTCAGCGTCTGCATATTTGTCCTCTGCACGGTCTTCAAGTTTATTGAGAGCTAATTGGTCACAATTATAATCCTCAACAATGGCCGTGACTTTTTAAAAGCCTCGGTTGATACAGTCTTTGGCCCCTTTGCTTTGAAACACTGCTTCAAAATGCTTTCCTTCTGCCACATAGCACGAGCAATATTTATATACAAAATAGCCCGGGTTAACGAAACAGATTGAGGCGTGTGTGTGCGTGTGTGTGTGTGTGTGTGTGTGTGTGTGTGTGTGTGTGTGTGTGTGTGAGCCTTACAGAGTTCTTCCTTCTCGTCACTGCCGTCTCCACAGTCGTCCTTCTGGTTGCACAGCAGGCCGGAGTAGATACAGTAGCCGTTAGCACAGCGGAACCTGGACGGCATCTCACAGGTGATATTCACTGATCAAACACACACAAATCTCAGTTCAGCCAAACCTCTGCGAGAATAAATTATTAAGAACACACAGCTACTTTCAAACATGTTAGCTTTTCAGGTTTTTAACTGTCTTGTCTCTACATCTTTGTTGACTTAATTATGAGGTAGAATAAACGGGAAAGACGGTTGCAGAGCTCTTAGTTAAGATTTGGGTAAGAATTGTAACGTGCTTTAAGGGATGAATGATCATGTCAATCACAGAAATACAGAGAAAATACTTTTCACAGGACTTTGTCATATACAATACACAAAATGTTTCTTACAGCATAAACTGAGCTGTTCGTCAGAGCGGTCCCCACAGTCATTCACTCCATCACACACCCAGCCCTGGCTCACACACAGATGGTTCGCACACTCAAACTGGTTTTGAGGGCACCAATGGCCTCCTGGGTAACGAGTAGCTGTTGGGGTATGAAAAAATAGTTAATCGCTGATGTTAATTGTTGGTAGATTTTTGACTAAAGACACACAGAAACCTCTTAACACACACTCACTAACAAAAACAAAATACAAGTGCACTAAAGCGCTGTAGGGGCCGGGCACTTAGCCATTCGTTTTCATGCTGTTTACTTACGACAGCTGGTCTCATCCGACAGGTCCAGACAGTCCGGCCGGCCGTCACACTGCAGGGCAGCAGGGACACAGTGACCCGAGTCACACTGGAAATAACCTGGACGACACGTCTGCAACTCTGGAAGAGAGCCAGGTGGTAACGAGTGTTGTTTATGACAGAAAATATTTCAAGGGAACGAGTTGGTGATGCACCGCCAGCTCACCACAGTCTCGTTCGTCTGAGTTATCCCCGCAGTCGTTGTCGTGGTCACACACCCAGTTTCCAGGGATGCACTGTGCGCTGTCACATCGAAACTCACTTTCAGAGCAAGGCCTTGGCTCTATCGACCACAATCACCAGAAGAAAGAGACACATAACTTCAGTATGAAATCAGAGAATAAGGTCTTACTGGTCATGCATACACCACACAGGCTCAAAATATATAAAGAAGCTGTTTTTTAAAGATGATTTGAGTCTATAATGTGGGATAGTGTATAATAATAATATATAGTGTCAACCAGCATTGAACTATAACCCAAATACAAGACTAAACTGAAGGAAAATAAATAATTAAAATGTTGTAACCCTGGTGGACACATGACTCTTGCTGGTTTGTGATGGATCGAGCTGTAAACAAATATGGAGTACGACACTCACGGCAATTTCTTTCATCTGAGCTGTCGCCACAGTCGTCGGTGCCATCACACTGCCAGCGGATGGGGACACAGCGGTGGTTGTCACATCGGAAATCTCCCAGAGGATCACAGGTCACCTCCTCTGTTGGAAGACAAAGTCAGAAATGCACAGACAAAAAGATGATTCAACATACAGTACGGTCAATAAGACCCCATATTCATAACCCCAGATAAGCTCATACAACAAATACATACATACAACGTTGTGCATTGTGCAAAGTGGTATGTTTTTTAACTTGCTTTGGCCTGGGTCTTTATCAGATATTGAACGTTTTCCTGCCTATTTAAAAATTGTGAGTAATACTATGTTAATGCTATGTAACTGTGGAAAAGTCATACTGCTATTTACAATTTTCTGTTTGGAACAGTACAGTTTAGAGCTGCAGTAGACAAATCAAGATCTCTTTTTATCCCGAAGAAGCACCGTAAACATTTTTAAAACATAAAACATATACAGTAATACACAGTATTTATTACTAAAGTAGATCTTCCTCATCGAGTGAAGTCATTGTTACAACTCTGCCTTCACATAGCATAGCATAGCATAGTATGCACAGTACAGTACTGACCACAGCCTTGCTCGTCACTGTTGTCGATGCAGTCATTGGTGCCGTCACAGCGGGCCCACTGAGGAATACAGCGGTAATTTGTCTTGCAGGAGAACTCAGTGTCCTCATCACACTTGTAGTCTGGACCCACTGGACAGATAAAGAAAGGGAGACACGAGACATGGCACAGAAGTGAGAATGGTGATTGAGAGACAGTGAGATGTTACAAGGTGACAAGAACATAAAGACAAGAAATGAGACGGTGAGTATGGAGGATGAGGGGGGAACACATCAATAGATTGTGCCTCTTACATTTTGAAAAACAATACATCATTAATTCTCTTGAGACATGGATGAGTCGAGGTTGATTATATACAAAACTGAAAAACAAATCTATATAACACGTCTCTGCCATCAGTTTGAAAATAGAGAAACTAAGCTTGCAAAATCGAGATACACAGCTACACCTGGCTTCTAGGCGAGCTATATCCCTCGTTTAATAAGCCCCACCCACAAGTTGACGGGATTGGTTCTTACATATGTGACTATGAAACCCTGGCTGTCTGACTGTGTTTTTTGAGACTGTAATAATAACAATGCAGAAATGCTAAGCCATGGCATTAACTGCTTATTTTGCGGTGTATAGATATATATATGTGATTAGATCATTGGTTTAGGTAGTGTATTGTATCATTTTATTATTTGATTCATTAAAACTGCCATTTCATAATAAACCACTTACTGCAGGTTTCATACGGCTCATCAGATCCATCCCCACAGTCGTCCTGAGCGTCACACACGTAGTTGGACGGCAGACAGCGCCCGTTGGCACACTGGAACTGTCCCGGTCGGCACGTCTTCTGCGAACAAGTCTCTGCGTCCTCGTCGCTGCCATCAGTGCAGTCATTCCTTCCGTCGCAGTGCCAGGACACGGGGATGCAGTTCTTGTTTTTACATTGGAACTGGTTTTCTTCGCATCGGTGGTCACCTAAGGGGGAAAGACTGCAGCTTGAGTTGTGTTTGAAAACATCTGTCTGAACTAATTCCTAAGTGTGAGGGCTTCTCATGAGATAAAAGCCTGGCCGAGGCCTTTTCTACCCTGTTGGAGTTAATTAGAGTAAATATGAATTTTTTTATACTGCAGAGAGCTGCATCCTCGTCTGAACTGTCGGGGCAGTCTGAGTGGCCGTCGCAGATGAAGCCAGGGTAGGTACAGTTGCCATCTTGACACTGGAACTGGCCGATGGGGCAATAACGTGGCGGGCAGGTCTGAGGTTCATCTGAGCCGTCACCGCAATCTGACTGGCCGTCACACTTCCACCATATAGCAACACACCTATGGACAAGACAGGACACTAACAGGTTAGCTTAGCGAATACAAATGTAACATTTTATTCTGCAAGATATTTTTTATAATCTACCCTATAGTTCGGCCTTTCCTACTTTTTATCTTGTCTGCTTTTTTTTGTTTGTTTGTTTGTTCATATGATTCCGTTGTTATAACATAATAATCTCATTCAAGTTCATCATTTTTCAGTGACTTGGATAAAGTTTCCTATGAGAGGACAGTGAGACTGGCGAGATGAATGGAGTTGTGGAGGACTGTGAAATTGGAACACAAGTGATTTTCTATCTGACTGACTTCTCATTGTCTCCACAGCGGAACTGGGTGCTGGAGCAGTCGGCGACACACTGGACCTTAAAGCCCACCATGAGGCCGATGAAGTGATCTGGGCACTGGCAGGTAGCTTGTTGCCCACCAGGAGCAATCAGACACAAGTGACTGCAGGTCAGGTGATGGGAGGAGCAGGGGTTTTCACCTGGGAAATAAGTTGATTGAAAACGACACATTGGTCAATTCTGAGCTGTCGTCAATTGATACAATAAGAACATAAGCCACTACATGTCAAATGTACGTACTGCGGGGCTGCCTGTAGGGGTGGTACACGCGAACGTCATATGGTCGATGTGTGTTGTTGCCCATGATTGTGCGCTGTTCGCCGGTGTACTTGTGAGCCTTCTCTACTGTATGTGTGTTCCAGTCCGTCCAGTAAACCCAGTCCTCGAACAGGGACACAGCAAAGACGTGGGGAAGTGTACCAGCGATGGCCCGGTGTCGGTTCTGGCCGTTCAGGTCTGCAAAGCTGAAGGTTGATAGAGTGAAGGGGTTAATACACGTTGAAGGCATTTCACTGGTACTATTACACAGGAACACCTGTTGAAGTGTACTTGTTGGTAACTCAAAATGGACAAATGTCCGACTCTCTGAACTCACTCCAGAAAGTTGAGGTGAGAATCCGCAAAGAAGATCTTGTTGGTGGTGTAGTCTATGGTCAGAGCGCTGGGCCACTGCAGCTTGGTCGTTATAATGGCACTGACATTTTTTCCGTCCATGCCAACTCTGCCGATATATGCTGTGTCACCCCAGTCAGTCCAGTAAAGCCATCTGGGAAAGAGAAGAGGAAAGACAAAAGGATTAAAGAGTATATTGTGGTGGATATTTAGCATTTAAATCTATGAAATAGCTACAGTAGAAATTTCTAATATTGTGTGTGTGTGTGTGTGTTTCTGTACCCATATTTAGGGTTAACCGCCACAGCACGAGGCCGGCTGATGAGATAAGTGGAGTTTCCATCAGTGAATTCTCCAGACAGCAGTCTCTTCTGGTAGCGTCCATCCAGCTCCATCACATGGACTGAGCCGTAATAACTGTCCACCCAGTACAACTTCCTGCAACAGACACAAACGTTTTCACTGAGATCCCTGCAGCCATGTTTTGGTGAGTCAAGATTGATTCCATGCTCATAACAGTATTTACAAAAAAATTGATATAAGTTAAAGGAGCAAAGTTCTCCTGCAGATTTAAAATAGTTTTTTTGTATCTGTTTTGCACAAGACTAATTATCAGAATCAGCTTCACTTAGGAGGTAATTGTGAACACATACAAGGAATTTATTGCACAATAAATTATTGAATAATGAATAATTTATGAACGAAGACAGCTTTAATAATAAAATGATTCCCGCTATAACACACCTGCCCACCCAGTCCATCGCCAGGCCTTCAGCTCCTAATATATCGTCCTCCACCAGCGTCTCTCTGTCAGTCCCGTCAAAACGCATCCGCTCAATCTTTCCAGCGCCGGCATCGAGCCAGTAAAGCCTCTTCTCATAGTCGTCAAAATCTAACGCCACCACATTGGACAGCCCCTGCAGGACTAAACTCAGATGTGACCCGTCAGTGGTCAAATTGCGGATGTAGTAGCGATTACTGTACAGCAGGTATGGGGCAATGCCACTGTTCTGACGACAGGTGCGTCCATCCGGTTCACGGATATACCCGGGGGCGCATTTGCAGTGGTACGAGCCAACGGTGTTCTCGCAGATCTGGCTGCAGACGGCGGGTGTGCTGAAACACTCGTCGAGGTCCTCACAGGCTTTGCCATCCGGCATGAGTCGGTAGCCAGGCTGGCAGGAACAGTAGTAACCAGTGAGGGTGTCGGTGCAGAGCTGGGCACACTTGTGGACTGATGGGTTGAGGCACTCATTGACTCCTAAACAGAACAAGAAGGTGAAGTGGCAGAAAGAAAGGTGATACAGATAAATGACAAATCAATTCACATCAATATTTTGACATAATATCATATTTCCAAATCTCTCACCGCAGCCTTTCTCGTCGCTGTTGTCCTGGCAGTCTTTTTGTCCGTTGCACACCTTACTGATGTCGATGCAATCGCCCGACTTGCACATGTACTGCTGAGGAGCACAGGTGGGCTGGGGCGTGATGCACAAGCTCTCCGCTTCATCTGAGCCGTCCATACAGTCGCTCTGCCCATCGCAGGTGAAGGAGGCGGAGATGCAGGCTCCGTTACTGCAGGTGAACTGGTTGCTGCTGCATGTGTCATAGGTGCAGCCCAACTCATCGCTGCCGTCCCCGCAGTCATTCACACGGTCACAGCTGGGGAGGAGGACAAAGTCATTTGACTCTCTTAAGTAACAAGATAATTAGTTTCTGGACTGGAAAAATAATGTCTACTTTTGTTCACTCACACACTCTTCATACTTACTGGTAGGGGAGGAGGATGCAAAGCTCGTTGGAACAGGCAAACTCATTCAAATGGCAGGTGCGGTTGGGGCAGTTCTGGAGCTCATCAGCCGCATTGGCGCAGTCTTTCTCTCCATCGCACACGAAGCTTAAGGGCACACAGCGCGGGTAGCTGGGAAACCAGGTTGGACAGGTGAACTGGTTGGAACTGCAGGTACGTTGGCCTGAAGGAGACGGAGAGAAGATGAGCAGGGTCGACTAGAGATGGAAAATTACACATTTAGCTGTAAAGATTTTAAGAGCACACAAGATAAAAGTGTACGAGGAGGCAAAATTCACATGAGATATGGGATGAAGCTGAGAAAAAAAAGAAATTAGCTCAAATATAGTGTATGTTTCTATCTTCTCACACATCACATACAATAAATAGATACCAGTAGTCCTGTCACACAGTGTAATACATGTCTAGGTGCTATCTCACCACACTGTAGTTCAGGAGCCTCGTCACTGGTGTCCCAGCAGTCATTGTTACCATCACAGACCATTGACTGGGGGATGCAGTTTCCGTTTGTACAAGTGAACTGGCTGGGACTGCACGTTTTGATTTGATCCTCTGCACAGGAACAAAGAAACAGAATTGTTTTTACAGATGCCCTAAGAGATCTACTCTTATCGCAGACCGCTAATCAGCAACAAAAAGCTGAACATTTTGATTTGAAAGTCAAAGAGATTAGCACATGGTAATCACTGATTCATTTGGAAATACACGGCATCTGTTCGGACACACTGACTGCTGGATTTAAAGTAAAATGCACAACTAAATAAAAACTCATTAAACCAACAAGAAATCCTGTTAGGAACACTAAAAGAAAGGTTTGTCACTACAAAGATGAAATTGACGAAGATATCAACATTCTCGCTACAACTCACTACAGGAAAGAGGTTCATCTGTCCCATCAATGCAGTCTTGGATGGAGTCACACTCCCAGGAGTCGGGGATACACTTCCCTTCGTCGCAGCGGAACTGATCCGGGGAACATGTACGACCCGCTGTAACACAGTAACACAAACTCTTCCATACATCCAGTTCTACTTAATCTACTTAGCAGGTGAAACAAAAACTCTGCAAGTGATACACTTCTTCCCAGCATGTCTCTCTTTCTTACGCTCTCTCAGTCAGCAGCAGGGCAAATGCTGAGTGTTCAACTTACCGCAGAAGAGAGGATTCTCATCGCTGTTGTCTCCACAGTTGTTGTAGCCATCACACAGGTTTTCAGGGTAGATGCAGATGTTGTTGCCCTCACACTTGACCTGGCCTGCAGGACACGACCTGTCAGCTGGAGAGGGGAGAGGAGGGCAAAGATCAAAACATCAACCATAGAATAAAAAACACAGGACACACACTTGTTGTTGATCAGCTTATTCATCACTCACGGCAGTTGATTTCATCAGAGGTGGCGTTGTCTCGGCAGTCGTTGTGGCCGTCACAGACAAAGGCTGCACTGATGCAGCGTCCGCTGGCGCAGGTGAACTCGGTAGCAGGGTTACATGTGGGGAAGGGGCAGCCTCGCTCGTCACTGTTGTCTCCACAGTCGTCTGTGTAGTCACAGGTGTAGCTGAGCAGCACGCAGCGCCCATTGTCACAGGTAAAGTCCGTGGCTAAGCAGGTGTGGAAGGCTGAGCAGGAATAACAAACTTTCTGTTTATTCTCTTTTTTTTAAAACAAGTAAGGGCTGCAATCCAAAAATGAACAGACATTATAATTTTACCAGTCAAAACATAACATAATGCATGCGTCCCTTTCCCAAGTTGGCATTGCGTGGCACAATTGATATCTAATGGGGGATTAAAATGCCAATAATCATCAGTGTTTATGTACATTACCTGCAAACAATCTGCTGGCTTACTTGGTTTGTCTGTCCACTCAAAATGGTAACCATCTACTGTCTACAGTCAGATTAAACCCCATCGCTCACCACACACTCTCTCCAGCTCGTCTGACTTATCCTGGCAGTCGTTGTCGCCGTCACACTTCCAGCGCGCTGTGATGCAGTCACCATTGAGACAGGTGAACTGCTCTGGCTGACAGCGCTTCCCAGTGTCTGTGATACAGTCTTTGCCATCGTTGGCCAGGTACCACTTCCCCTGATGAGGACACTGGCACTCTGGGCCCAATGGACCTGCATGAGAGATAATGGGAGGTGAGGGAAATTAAGAATGTAGAGTCTTTAAAGAATGAAGAGTCTTAATATTTAGTAGAACTGCGTGTCTCTTTGAGTCGTTTAGGACGTTCAGAACTTTCTCTATGTGCTCGTATGTCTGAGTGAGCAAAAGCACTCACTTGAAATACAAAACAGTTACCTGTATTGTCCTTATCATGGAAGACTTTCTGGTTTAGATTTATTTCAGGCACCAAAACATTATCAGTCAAGTGCGTAAAATAAGCCTTGAACAGAAGCAAATTACACAATTTGTCTAGAGAAAGCTGTATTCACAATTTTAGATTTTTAGAGGAAAGGTCATCTGAATAATCACTGTTGGTTGATGTATAACTCAAAAGGGGTATTTGAGGGGATTCGGTGCCTTGCATAGTAGCACCCACATGGAAGTATTCTTACCGGGAACACAGACATTACTGCAGCCTCCGTTGAACTGCTGACAGGAGCTGGAGCAGCTCTCCTGCTTAGATGCGGCGTAAACGTGGATGTCGTTTGGTCGGTACTTCAGGTCCTGGGCCAGCACTGCGAAGCCAGAGCCATCGTCCTTCCTGGCCCTAAAGACGGCACTCTCAGTCCAGTCAGTCCAGAAGATGTCCTGTTGGAAGACAGTCATGGCATACGGGTACTGGACCCCCTGCAAGATCACTTGTCGGTTGGCACCAGTTAGCGTGGCCCTTTCAATCTTATCTCTGAGGGAAGCAGCAGGGGAGAAGAGGGGTTGTTAAAAAATGTGAGCAGTATGGGATCTGTTGCAACACATTATATATCAAAAACTGGACATACAATGAGGAGTCAGCCCAGTAAAGCATCCTTTCTTCGTAATCCAGAGACAGGCCATTGGGCGCCGCCAGGCTGCCGGTAATGATCGTGGCCCGGAAGTTTCCACTTAGTGTGGCCCTCTCAATCTTAGCTGGAGAGCCCCAGTCTGTCCAGTACAGGTAACTGGGAAGAGAGAGCGGAGTAAGAAGGGAGGAGAGGAGCTCCATAGTGAGTACATAAATCATCTATGTCCAATTTGTAGACACTAGTTAGTGAAAATAATGGGCTGTTGCTTTTACCCATAGCAGGGGTCAACAATGATGCCTCTGGGACGATTTGCATGGGCGACGATTGAGCGGTTCATCCCATCCACCCCCAGGGACTGGACATTGCGGCTATAGTAGTCGGTAAAGTAGAGACGCTTGTTGACCCAATCGTACGCCAATCCCTCTGGGTCATCCAAATCTGAGCAGTGTAACAGAGACGAGAGGGTAATGAATAAACAGTGAATAACACAATGATTATAAAACAAATTTAAAAAATGAAACGGAGTAAGAGAATAGAGTGAAAAATAAAACAAGAAGAAAAATATATGACAAGATGGAGTCCCAACAAAGGGATCATAGCAACAGTTAACGCTTAACTCACTTGTAGCTATGAAGACAGGCGGGTTGGTGATGGATGTAGTGGTGACGTAGCCAATTCTGCTCTGACCAATTCCCAGATACTGGGTGAAGAAAATTCTCTTCTCCTTGAAGTCATAATCCAAAGCCATCAAGCTGTAGCCCAAGGTCACCACTGGATAGGGGGTGCTGTGATCCAGAGGATCTAACCTCAGGCTGTTCAGCGTGTAATCTGTGGTGAAAACTAAAAACTCCTCTTGTCCGTAACCACATGTTACTCCGTTACTAAGCAGCGACCCATGTGCACAACCGCATTTTGGATGCTCCTGGCCCGGCAAGGCAAAGCAGAGCTGCTGGCAACGTCCGTTATCTTCTTGACATGGGTTAAAGCCCACCTGGTTGGCAGATGTAGGCTGGACATGAGCGTCAAAGACAGTAACGTCCATCAGCCCCTCAAGACTGTCTCGAATGACCTGGTACCATTTAGGGTTAAAAATGTTTTGTTATCGCACATTCACAGCAGGTTCACTCATTTTTCAACTAACATCTGCTATCATGACGGTTGTTGTTGTATATATATTATTCTAATATTTGAGACCACATATGCGTTTCCCCAACAAACTGAGTAAATTAAACACATCGTTTAGTTTCTTCATTATGAGATATATAACAGCGTCATCATGAAAGCTGAAACTGTATTAAATAAAGCAGATTTAACTCTCACCTCCGGCTGGTCGGTATTGGCTGGGTCCTTACTGGCCTGTAAGAGCTTCCCAAGCTTTTTATCCACCCACAGCATGTAGTTTCCGAATATAGCCATCCCTGCTGGCGATGGATACCGGCTCCCATACCGGATGATCTGCCTCTGTGTGCCATCTGTAGCCATCCGGGAGATCATGTCAAGAACGTCATCTGTCCAGTAGAGGAAATCATTGGTGTAATCAACGGTAAGGCCACGAGGCGACGCTAGGCTTTCTGATGCCAACACCGTGCGGTTGGTGCCATCGAGCAGGGCCCGCTCAATCTTGGGCGTTTGGCCACCGTCGGTCCAGAAGAGGTAGCGAAGCTTGGGACTGACAGCCACGTCACGGGGCTTGTCCTGGGAGGACTTGAGGAGAATCATCCGGTAGGTGGTGTTGATGGCAAGCACCTCCAGGAAGGTCTCGCTCTCAAAGGCATTGGTGAAGTATAAGTTACCTGAGAAAGTTAATGGAGAGACGAGGATAAGATTACTGCAAGCAGACAGACACACAACTATAGTGCCTGACACAGTAACATACGGTTTGAATTGTGCATGAAATGAATACACTTTAGTGAAATATTATGTATGAATTTCTTTATACAAGTTTTAGTTAATATCTTTGCCCCTTGTGCCTGTATTTGTAAAGATAATGGATGAAAGACGGGAAGGTTGAGGCTTCATACCCGCAACCCAGTCTACAGCAAGGCCCTGGATGCCTCCTTTTCCAACGCCCGAGTTGAGGACAGTGCTGTATTGCCCCCCGTCTGTTTTGGCCCTGAAGATGCCCTTGTAGGAGGTGGAGGTGCTGTTGTCAGTCCAGTATACAAAGCCAGATTCAATATGGAGGTCCAACTTGCCCTTAATGGAGTAGGAAGCTGCAAAAAAATGTTTAAATGCTACTTGTATCAACTGATCATTTTGTATTTATAGCCAACAATTTACAACACTATAATGCAGAACAACATTAAGCCAACATACTTCCACCGACAGGCACCATAGCCTCAGAGTGGTCGGAGCTGTTTATGTGGAAGCCACGGATGAACTTGGTGGTGGAGACAACTGCGAAAGATTCATACTGTTCGCAGCGTGAGGCATCTTGAGACGGGTTGAAGCCCATGGTGCAGGCACAGGTTTTCTGATTGCCTGGTTTGGGTAGACAGAGGTGGGGACAGCCGCCGTTGTTGGAGCTGCAGGCGTTGGTGGTCCCTGCTGAGTCTGAAGTGGGAGAGAGAAAGATAGTGGTGGAAGTGAGCATTACTGGGTCATATGACCCCTTGGTACTGTAATGCACTCGACATTTAAACAAACATCTGAAGAAGGCAAAGAGGCTGCAGTCTTTCTCCAACAACAAATAGCTTTGTGCTGTGCGGAATATCCGACTTACAATTTCAACGGTATGTAAGAGAAAATCTTTTATTTTGATCTAAACTGAGCAAGATTGGATCTTCATGTATAAATATATATGTTGCACTATGAATATTCTGGAAAAAGTGTCTGACTTGCTACTATGCACTACAGTTGTAATTAATAGAGGATTTAAAATATACTAATTCCTCTATTTATCACTGGGTGAGAGAGAGAAAAAAACAAAACACTTAAGAGCAATGACGATTTTAATGGTAAAAGTCCTTATCAACACAAGAGCTCCATTCAAAAGATGAAATACTTATGATGGCGTCATTGAGGAGGACACGACTGCTCCCTGGTGGTACTTATCTGTTGCGTAATACGACAGTCCAGAAGAAAACACCATAAAAACTCAAGGACAGACATCTCTGGTTTCAATTAAAAAACACGCGAGTGCACATACTCTCTCTGGCGTGCACTTTGAGGGCGTGCAGGCCAGACATGCCGCTCCTCATCACCAACATATTAGCACCGCTGTCCTTGTCCACCCTCTCAATGACCTCGTAGTCCAGGTCGGTGTAGTACAGGTGGCTCTGGTAGACCGTCAGCCCCCATGGGTGGGACAGGCTACTCACCACAATCACCCGGGTTACTCCGTCCATGGTGCCACACTCAATCTGGGCAAATAAGGACGGAGAGCAAAGAGGAACATGGTTACTGAAAGGAGTTAAATCAGGACCAGTATGAAGTACAAGAATAGCAGAAGAGGTAACATGAGAACAAAAAATAAAAAAAGCTTGTTCTGAACACATCACATTATTGCGGTGGAAATTACTTGTTGTATAGTTTGACATTAAGTATTAAAGAGATAACCAGGTATAGTATAGTATAGTATAGTGTACATACCACCCCTGATGAGCCCGCCACACCCCAGTACAGTTTCATGGTAGAGATGTCAGCGGCGATGAATCCTATGTTTGCCAGGTTGCCCGTGTAGAGGGTTTTGAGGTTTCCTCCGTCCATGTCGGCACTGCCGACCTTTGGAGGAACTCCATTGTCTGACCCCTTGTCTGTCCAAAACAATTTCCTGTGAAGTGAATATGTGAATGTGAGAAACACAGAGTCAAACAATGCGTCAGTGCTCATGCGGTTTGTATCAAAAGGTTTTTAAATCGAGCTTTGTGTCAAATTAATTCTGAATATACATACAGAAAGTGATTATTTTTTACATACTGTACAAACATGTTAAGATACGGCCGCAAATGTGTGATTGTGTTACCTATTACTGTTTATAGCTTTGGATGGGTTGTTTATATGGCAGGGAACATGATTGAGATAGATATGTTGTTGATGGAGAAATAAATCCTCTTAATTTCCAATTAGTTGATGGTCTTTCAAACAATTCCACCACTTTGTCCTTGTCAGCCTGCTATTGTCTGCTTAATTAATGCAGTCCCATTAATCAGGTCCTGGTCTATTGGTTCTGTCTTTCCAGTGCCAGCAAGAACGCGCGTACAAATGAATAAGTATTGTTCTTTAGAAACACAGACGTAATTTAAATATGTTGGGCCATTTTACCCACAGAAACTGACACTTGATGATGTTCTTTTCATTGTTTTTCCCCATGCCACTGAATAAAAGTGATGGAGCAAACGCTTCATTAAACAGAGGTTTTACCCTCGAGCTGGATCCAGAGCTATTCCAAAGGGCTCTCCTGTTCCCTCCGGTTTACCGGTGGAGATGATGAGGGTCTTCCTATAGTGCTGGTCTCCATCCACACGGATAACCTTGGTGAAGAGCAAACCTTTGTTTATTTACTTGCACAATGACGTTGCAAGAACTGAAATTAAGTGATACACTGAAAAAAAAACACATTTAAGGGAACACAAATTGAAAGTGCGATAAGAAACCAGGGAGGGATTATGTTCAACATTACAGTATACGCTATAATTCCAATGTTGTCTACCATGTACATGATGTCAATCCTCGTCATCTTAGGCTCCATTTCCCATTATACTCTCAGTTATCAACAATCAACACTCATCATTCTCAGTCTCAGTCTCAAACGGTGCTTACCTCTATGGCCTTAAGAGTAGGATTGGTGTAATACATTATTCGGCTTATCCAATCAAAAGCCAAACCAGACGGCGAGCCAATGAAAGCAGCTGGAGCAAACTCAGACCTGTTGGTACCGCTGGTTTTCACTTGCCATATAGAACCCTAATAAAAAGAAATAGAAAAAACATGCTTCACAACAAGCCTTTTAGAAACTGTAGATACTCAACTAATGCGTAAAACATAACCAAAAAACAGAGGGAGATATCAATCAATGTCAATATCATTAACCAATACATTTCTATTAGATTGTGGAAATAATCAACTCATAAGGCATTCAAAGCCTAACCTTTTATTTCTCTTCTACAGGGATACTATTCAAGTATAACATGGGATACAATTTTCCACAGTACGTACTTACATACTACACAAGTACATTATATATCATGAAAGATCTATACAAGGTTCAAGTCAACCTCCACTCACAGTGCTCTGCACCCAATAGATTAACTGCTCCTGGTCATCGAAGTCGATGTCCTGCCCCTTGCTGATGCCTGACAGGGGGGCCATTGCATTGTTGGAAGGGTCAGCGGGGTCCAGAGGAATGCCAAAAATCACAGAATCTCTCACCACCATCAAGAAGGGAGTCTCATCTAGAATAGAACAGTGCACATGGCGAGAGGAACACAGATTTCAACATGGTTCAATTAAAAAAAAAAAACACTTATGCAGAGAGCACCATAAAAAATAAAACCTACCTTTGACACACGTGCGTTTGTCAGCATTAAGCTTCCAGCCAGACTGACAGTGGCAGGTGTAGTACCTGGGTCTGATGCCTGACAGCAGGCACAGTTGAGTGCACAGGTGTTCTCTGCATGGGTCGATGGCTAAAAAACAAAACCAGTGTCACCTTCAACCAGACTTAAAATGACATTTGACATACCTTTTTCAACATACTATCCAATTTGTCCTGGTAAAATTATCATTTGCTGCAGGGAGGAGTGGTGGAGTTATTAGATGCACTACACTGCTGTTTATGTTGTCGGTGCACTTGCATTCCTTAAAAACATTAACATGTGGTTTGCATAACTTTAGGAGCTTCCTTTCAAAAAGATATAAAGTTGGCCGCGAATAATTCCTGAGAGCTCAATCTATGCTCACTGATTCAAAATTAGACAAGCTGTTAACATCCTACACTGCATCATTTCAGTACACTTCAGAAGTCTTAAAGTATGCTTGTAAGATTAACCGTTTAACGGGAGGTTATACCTATGGGCTGTTTGATGGGATGGTACATAACGATGCCCATGGGCTGGTAGACGTTGTTCATCAACGTGGTGATGTTGCCGCCATGGAACTTGTTCGTCCTCATCACTTTGCTGGTGTAGCGCTCCGACCAGTAGATGTCGTCCTCAAAGATGGTCATTCCGTGTGGGTGCTGGAGAACCTGGTGTGAGGTGCACAGGGATGATGTTTTTTTAATTTATTTATTAAGACTCCCTAATTTACCGCGAGTCCCTGCTAAAAGAAGGCAGTGCTTTTGTTGTCGTCTTGTCTGGTTTGATCAATGATTTGGCGCCATGAGTGACAAAAACAATTCTCAAAAGAGCGGAATTAAACTAAACCTACCATGTCACTTGCCATGACCTGATGGCGGTTATTGCCATTGTAGTCACAGTAGTCAATATACTTGAGGTAGGCATCAGCAAAATAAACCCTGCGGGTGGTGTAGTCCAGGGCCAGGCCGTTTGGCCAGTAGAGCTTAGTGCTGACAATGACTCGTCGCATGGATCCATCCATGTCTGCCCGCTCGATCCTGGGGTTCTGACCCCAGTCTGACCAGAACATCAGGTAGGTGCTGGGAGGAATGACAGTGTGATAAGTACATGTGATATCAATGTCTTGGGATTTTCTGTTTAAGGGCACAAGGGTGAAGTATGAAGCTAAACCTGAAATCTAAAAGATAGCAATGTAATATCAAATTATAAAACATGTCAGTTTCTCACAAAGAGTCTCTACTTACTAGTTACGGGGATCTAAAGCTAGTCCGCGAGGGCTGGTGACATTCTTGGTGAGGAGGACTTTCCGAAAGCGACCGTCCAGAGTGGAGACCTCGATGTTTTCCATGACAGAGTCGGTCCAATAAAGGTTCCGACCCACCCAGTCCACAGCTATAGTCTCTGGTACCATCAGGCTAGAGGAGAACACCTAGAACAATGACACATTGAACTGAGAATATTGCCCCGTTCGATTTAGTTATGTAGGTCTTTGTGTTGCTGTGCAGCAGCCATGTTTGAACTTTGGCACCAGTGGTTGAACTCTCTTAACGCATCCGTGCAATAATTTCTCTTACCTCCCGTCTGTCGGTGCCGTTCTGGAAGGCACTCCATATCTTCTTCTGCGAGGCATCGGCCCAGTAGATTCTGGAAGTTACGCGATCGAAGTCCACGGTCACGATGCCTGAACCGCTGATCACTGGTCGCATCTGGGGGGGTCTGATGTTGATCCGGTTGGCGATGATCTGGCTTCGCTCGGCGACCAGAAGAACAGCTGCTAGTGGGTCTAAGGGCAGAAAGAATATCTTGTTCCCTACCAGCATCTCATCTAAGGTGCATCTTTTGTGGATACGGTTCCATGCTCCTCATAGAGAAGAATTTTAAATATAAATACTACACACAAATAAAAGTGGAAATGAATAGTATTCTGCTTTGTTTGGATGGTTGTAATAACATTGTTAGTTGGTTTAAATGCCTGTAAATGCTGCATTTAGTTTGTACTTTAAAATAACTTTGTTCATTTGTTTTGTAGCACTGAGCATTTAACAGACAGATATGCATCTAGTAACATAAACCCAGAATTAATTAAAAAAACAATCTAGGTATTACATCAATTCGGCATTGTTTAATTGCAGCATTTTTGTAATGTAATGTTTGTTGCTTACCTGTAGCTTTGCAGGTGCGTCCATCAGGCTCCAGCAGGTAACCATGTGAGCAGGAGCACCTGAACCTTCCTCTCTCGTTGTAGCACTGCTGGCTGCAGAAACCCGGGATCAGACACTCGTCGATGTCCTCACAGGTCTTGGAGTCGTTGAGGAGCTGAAATCCTGGTGGACAGGTGCACTGAGCCCCAAATGGTCCTTGGACACAGCCGCTGCTGCAGCCCCCGTTGTTCAGTACACAGTCGTCTTGGTCTTCATGAAATGACATGCCAGTGAGTTAGTACTCTGTATTTATCAGGCATCACGGTGTATTTGTTGTTGCTGATTTTTGATTTCTGTTATTTCGATGGGTTTGTCTTCATGTTTACATTTATTCTCAATAAATTGTGTTGCGTTTGTGCGAGTATCCTACAGTCCTCTACATTTCTACTTTAACAGTGGTCTAAGATTATTTGATATGTTGTATTACTTTTTGATTATTCATATCTCTCTTACATACTACACAACAGCACCATTCGGTTGATTCTGTTTTTGTAGGAATACCTCTTTGCAGAGGCTTAATTATGGTGTATATATAATGCATGATATTTTAAAAACTCACTGCAGATAGGCGACTCATCGGCTCCATTGGGGCAGTCCCTCTGGCCATTGCACACCTTGTCCAGGTCAATGCACAGCTGGTCGGTGGGGCACAGCCACTGTCCGGAGGGGCAACTAAAAGGAGGGGTGAGGCAGTTCTGTTCATCACTCATGTCCCGGCAGTCGTTGTCGCCGTCACACAACCAGCCTGTCGGGATGCATGCCTGGTTGGTACACTGGAAATAGTTGGGTTTGCAGGTGACAGGTGGGCAAGAGTTGTGTTCGTCTGATCCATCCTCACAGTCTGGATGGCCGTCACACTCCCATTCACCCGGTACGCAGAAACCGTCTGCCTGGCACTGGAACTCCTTATCGTGGCAGAGGCCTGGACCTCGAGTGGCTGGAGGGTGGAGGAGCAACAAATATTTAAAAATGACTTTTTAAAATAAAAATGCTTTCTCTGAGAAATTTCGGTTACTCACCAACAGAAAACTGTCAGAGAGCTGACAGAATTTCAAGTATACTAGTAAACACAATTATTATATTTGTTACATCGTCAGTCAGGGTTGCTAGCTTACGACAGTCTCCTTCATCAGAATGGTCCCTGCAGTCAAACACTCCATCACACCGATAGCTCGAACTGACACACTGGTCCCCACTGGCACAGGCAAACTCATAGGAGGCACAGTCAAACTCTTAAGGTGGAAAGGAGAAATTAAGAAGCAAAAGATAATTCAACTGAAA
Source organism: Anarhichas minor (assembly GCF_050575085.1). Classification (NCBI taxonomy): domain Eukaryota; kingdom Metazoa; phylum Chordata; class Actinopteri; order Perciformes; family Anarhichadidae; genus Anarhichas; species Anarhichas minor. The sequence continues at coordinate 12,674,922 of NW_027466463.1, forward strand.
TATCAAAACACAAAAAGAAAATGGTATTTCAGACCCCAAAAATGAATCTTTGTGGATCAATAAGTTGTTCCGTCTTACATAAAAGAATCACATTATTAAAACACAACACATATTGATGTTATAGTGATTCCTACCACAGTTTTTCTCATCAGAGCCATCCAGACAGTCCTGGTCTCCATCACACACGTATGAGTTGTAGATGCAGCGGTGGTCGGGACACAGGAAGTAGGCAGGAGGGCAGGTAGTGATGGTTGAATCTGTCAATCACAGATACAGCTCATTTATCGGAATTTTGTTACATTACCTTGACAACTTAAGATTTGTCCTCACACACACTTACTGCAGTTGTGTTCGTCGGAGCCATCGCCACAGTCGTTGTCACCGTCACACACCCATATTTTAGAGATACACCTATTGTTATCACAGGTAAAGTAGCTGGCGGCACAGGTGGTTGGGAGACGAGTGGGACAGTTCGATTCATCAGAACCGTCGCCGCAGTCGTCCATGTCATCACAGCGCCAATTGGACAGGATGCAGTGCTTGTTGTTGCAGGTGAACGCTTGTGGAGAGCAGGTCGCTCCTGGTAAAGACGCATGAGGTAGGCAGGCGGATTAATAAAGTGGTTTGCTCAATACCTTCCTTCCACTACTCCTCAAACACAACATTTTTTCATAAGATACATTTACCTGTATCAGTGCAGTTGGCCTCATCCGTCTTATCTATGCAATCAGCAAATCCATCACAGCGGTAGGAGTTGGGTCGACAGCGTCCCTCATCACACTCAAAAGCAAAGTCGCCACAGTTGTTGTCCGGTGGGGGAACAGAATCGTCCTTGATACAGTCCCTCTGATTGGCCTGAAGCTTCATGCCGTACGGACAGCCACACACTCGACTGAAGGAGGGAGTCGGGAAACAGAAGTGGCTGCAGCGCCCGTTGAACACCATATTGCAGCGGCTGGTGAACACTGTCAGAAGGATGATGAAGAAGCGGTCGGCGGGTTTCTGGATTATCATGTCATTGATTATTCTGAATGTGATATTTATGATATTATCTTCTTTTTTTAGCTCCATTTTGTTACTGCTCTTCTTGCCTACTGGCAGTCAACTCCTTATTATCTAAACTGTCAGAATATTGGCCTTTACTTACGACTATGCATCAGCTACTGTAGAGCTGGAGTCTTATACTATCTGCAGACTCCAATGCTGTGTGAGAACTTACTGCTGTGGAGGTCAGCTGTGTAGGCCTTGACGTTCATGATGCCCGTGATTCCTTGTCTGATCATAATGTTTCCTCCTCCATCCCTCTTCCTCATCTCGAATACTGCTCTGGTCCTTGTATCCGACACATACAGGTAGTCTACAAAAAAATAGATGGTTTAACATTTTAAACAAAGACTTGCAACGGTATTAAAACAAATCCATATTCACAAAATTTTAGGGACGTACTGAATGCCATTTTTAGAGGTTTATGAAAAAGTTTGTTTTTGTGTGTCAAAGTTGAAGATAAACCTGAATAATATCATATACAATTGAAATGATATTGTGCATGTATCATATAGATTTACTAGAATAAGTGTGAGTAATGAGGAGAGACCAAGAGACCCACCTGAATAAACGGTTAGAGAGTAGGGTTGAGTGATCTGGCCAATCTGGGTAAACGTCTGTCTGTCATGTCCATGGATGCTAATGTGACCAATCTGGTCCAATTGGGAGTCCACCCAATACAGCCTGTCCATCCTGTCGAAGACCAATCACAAGGAATCAACCAGTGAATATAAACATACATTCTTCTATTCCTTGAAAAAGCCTGAGAATTGTTATTTTTGGGTCATCACCGTGCTTACACAAAGTCAACAGAAAGTCCATACGGCCATCCCAGTGTTGTGTTGACCAGAGGAACAGCATTGCTGCCATCAGTGAAGCCTCTCATTATGACCGCTGGGCGGTACCAGTCAGACCAAAACAAGAAGCTGTGGATTAACGTTTAGAAGAGGACAGATCTGTTAAGTGTCAATCAAAAATACAATATAATGAAATCAGTTAACTTTGATGTCATTTCATGTATAATAACGGAACTCGTTCTACGGCGCCAAGCGTGAGTACAAACAAAGCTTCAGATGGAGATATTCAAGTGCAAAAGTTGTAAAACAGTGAATGATGTAATAGGTAATGTGTATCGTGTTCATTCCCTTGCTGTCCCTACAACCTGGAATCTCCTCAGAGCAAACCAGTCACTCTCCAGTACTTAGACCTTATAAATCAGAGCACTCACCCAGCACTGGGATGCACTGCAATTCCTTTTGGGTTACTTAATCCCGTCACAATATCTCGTCTGGACTTGTCTGTGACTCTGAAGGCCACCACCGCCTTGTAGGTGCTTGTGGTCCAAAACAAGACTTTGGAGGTCCAGTCGTAAGCCATGGCGTCAACCGTTCCCACTCTGTAGCCTGTCAAAATCTGCTGGACTGAGAATGCATACTGTAAATCAATACGGTGATGTGTGACACACAGGATTTAGAATGCAGCCTTGAAAGACAAGTTGAAATACTAGGACTACAAATATGACAACAACTATTTTACATGTGATTGTAATTGTAATGGTGTCTGATAAAACAAATGTAAGAAAAACTCACCAGTGCCATTGAGGTTCGACTTATAGACGAGGCCTCTGGACCGGTCGTTGTAGAAAAGAGTTTCCTCTTTGCCGTCAAACTCCACAGCAGAGCCAGAGAAAGACGTCCCGAGCCCTGAGAGGGGCAGGGTGATGTCCTCCTGCAGGGATAAATTCAGGGGGATTCCCCGCACCCCGAGAGACGTCGCCAACAACAAGTATTCCTTCACCTCTGTTCAAAAAGAGGTAAGTCGCTGTGATTACAAATCTACTGTCAAAACAATGTGGATATTCTTAATGTTAGCTGTTAGCAGTGTCATGCTCATTATGGCTTGAATTGTATGCAAACCTACAAGTAATAATATATACACACACATATATATATATATATAAATAAAAGAATCATTTTGGGAATCACATTGTATGGATAAGTTATTTTCAATTTTGAAATATTTGAACAATACAACTGCTAGTTTCATGATCTAACAGCAGAACATTTTGCCCTCAATCAACTCAAATCGAACTCACTAAAGCAACTTCGACGGTCAGCGTGCAGGTCATAACCGTGACGACACTTGCAGCGGAAGCCCAGACCGTCATTGTCGGAGCGGTGACTCAAAACACAAATCTGCTCACAACCACCGTTGTGTCTGCCGCAAGGGTTCATCACTGAAAGACATGAGACATGTGCTCATTTTATGACATAATGTTTTTCATATTGGTGTATAAGCCAAACAAAAGTTAAGGAGGAATAAATTCCTTTATCTATCTAACCTGTTACAGGTTGGAAGTGCGTCTCCTTACCAACGGGTTGCAGGGCAGCATGTGAGACTACAACATGACCCGGTCGCTTGGTGGTGCGATAGAGGAGTGCTGGATTGCTGCCGTTGAACCGGTTGGCTCTCACCACACCCATCTTGGTCCAGTCAGTGAAGAACACATGGTTTTCAAACACAGCAATTCCAAACGGATACGGAGCCTGGGTTCCACCATTAAGGACTATTTTCCTGGGAAACAACAACAACACCTCAGAATGGCCATGAAGGACAGCAATGCATGGATGAGTCACTGCTGCCCTTTCTAGCGTAAAGTTATTCTACAAGTAAGGAGACATCTTTAATGACTGACAACATTTACAGTGCAACCTGTACCTGTCCAAACCACTGTAGGTGACGGTCTCCACCGTGTCAAAGTGGCTGTCGGACCAGTAAACCCTCTTGGTGACAATATCCAGGGTGATTCCTGTTGGAGAGCCGAGTCTGCTCCTCACCAGCTCTACGCGATTACTGCCGTCCATGAAGGCACGTTCCAGCTTCATGTGCTCACTAGCAACCCCCATGTCTGTGAAGAACATGTAGCTGCAAACAAACAAGGAATAGAGACTCAGAGAGATGCTGTATAGCAGATATAAACACTGTTGTTAAAATAGAATTACAGAGTTCTTCAACAGGATTCTTTTGAAATCTCGTAGAATCATCTTTGGCATATAAACCCACCCCACTGTAGGGTCCAGGGCGAGGCCATGAGGAGTTTCCAGGTTTTCAGCCACCAGCGTGACCCGATTCTCTCCATCAAAGTCGCACATGTCGATCCGCACCATCATGGCCTCTAAGACGTAGAGTTTGAAGTTGATCCAATCAACAGCGAGGTTCTGGACACTCTGGACTGCAGCAGTCAGAACCTCCTTAATGTTTCCCCCGTTGTAGTTGGCAGAGTACACCTGGAAAAAGAAGGAAAGGGTTTAGGGCGAGTGGGTTTTTCTTTCCAACTAAACTACTGCCTCGGTGCCTTTGAGAACAGCGTACAAGCTGCTCAAACACAGCTTCTCAGTGGCCAACAGAAAATGATTGCTGCTCAACTATAGCGGTGCAGTTTCGATACACAAGGAGCTGGTGTTTTGCGATCACGTAAAAAAGAAGCAATGAGAGGAATGAATACCGTCATCACAAAAGGACACAATGATGCAGGCTGACCTTTTTGGTATATGTATCGCTCCAGAAGACGGTGTCACTGTGCCAGTGATATGCCACGCCGACAGCATATCCTTTGCCCTGCGATGGCACCAGAGTTCTGACAAAGCGTCCGTGTATATCAGCCATCATCACATCACCACCGTTGGTGAAAATGAGCTGTGGCAATCCAGCTGTAAAACACAAAAACGTTATATTGGCTCTTATCTTTCTGAGCAACACACCAGAGATTGCATTGTCACTTTAAAGTATTGTCTCCTTATCTATTTCATATTGATCATTAAAACAAACCCACGCGTTATGGAGCAGTGGACACATATCGTATGAAGCTACCGTTTGATGTGTGACTCCCTGTTACCTGACACATTGGCTTTGCAGACATGGCCCTGCTCCAAGAAGTATCCATCAGCACAGCTACAGTGGTGAGTCCCAGGACGGTCTTCACACAGCTGGTCACAGATCCCCCAGATTTGACAGTCATTATAGTCTAGGCAATAAGACACACAGACATTTTGTATGTTGTAGGCATTAGCGTAAAGATCTATACCAATAATTTGCAACCAGAGTTTTTCACAAAAACAAATATGATATATGGCACTCACCTACACAGGAACGGCTGTCATTGGCTACAGTGAAACCATCAGGGCAGTAGCAGGCACCTCCCTGAGGAGACGGGTGGCAGAGGAACTCGCAACTCAATGCGGAGCACTGCTCCAGGCCTGTGAATGAAAAGCATGTAAATCAACACCGTGATCGCATCTCGGCTACAATGTAAGTTTTTATTTGGGATTATCATCTGCACAGCTTTAAACATCATTAACAGTACGGTGACCTGCATTATAGCTATCATCAGCTGAGAAAATGACCTGATAAAAGTTAATCTTAAACCAGGTATGTGTGAAGGCAGTGATAAGGAAGGCGTAAGTATCACACAGCAGTCTCAACAGCTGACTTCTGAGAAAACATTTATGAGTACAGTACACGTTAATGTCTAAAACCCGTGCACTTAAATTTATAGCCCCATGAAAGTGCTGCATATGTGGGATGCTCCACATGTGACCAGATGGCTCTCACCTTGAGGAAACAGTAATTCAGTGGGTGTTTCTGTGATCAAGCTATCTTCCTCGTAGACTTCTAATTATAAAGCAAGTCTTCTGTGGTTTAGCGTGACTCACATGTGTAGATTTCTCAAACCCTGTGAAACATCAACATCCGTGTGACTTACTGCAGGTTTTCTGTGCTGTGGAGTTGGTCTCATCTGTTCCTCCAGGACAGTCGGGTGTTTCGTCACACACTTTGCCCACTGGTATACATACTGTCGAGCCGGGGCAGCCCCACTCACCAGGGTAGCAGTCTCGAGAGTTACTATCTAAAAAACACAAAAACACACGATTATATTATGAACTAGAAATATTTCCACATGCTTTTCTTTAAGTTATGCGAAAAGCAGTTTTCTATTTTGATAGGTCAGGAGTTGAACTTATTTTGACTACATCTTATGCAATGTTCTGTAACTCTTAATGTTTATACTGAATTTCCCGTTCAAACGTTTTCTCACCACATCCTCTCTCATCACTGTAGTCCCCACAGTCATTGAAGTGGTCACACACCCAGCGCTGAGGAATACAACGGCCACTGGAACACGTGAACTCACCGCCACTACAGCTCTGGTATTCTTAAGAATAAAGAGATAGGACTCACATTTTATTTGATTTTACACCAAATTTGACATTTTAAAATCTCAACACGTTTTCAAAAATATGATATTTTATTGAAATTTAATATTTCAAACCATATCAAATTGGCCATAAAAAAACCCACTCCTGTTAACAATAAATACATCAATATATAAGCCTTGTTTGCTGCACAACAATTGCACTTGCAACATTTCCAACAGCAGAAAGGTATAAAAGGATTTTTGGATTCTTGTCCAACTTTCAAGAAATATGTCAATCCATTTGTAAATGTATTCAGAATAATGAGCAGTTTGGTTTCGTGAGCTTGCAGTTCTTCCCTTTATGTTCGAGACAGAAGGTTGATCTTTTAAAGAGGAAACACAATCAACTCTGTCCTCTTGAAATGAGACACCTCTATTAATGTAGTTGAGTCACTTCAGCCTTACCACAGTCTTTCTCATCACTGTTGTCCCCACAGTCATTCCAGTGGTCACACACAAAGGAATGTGGGATGCAGTAGCCATTAGCACACTGATACTGGTGGCTGGGACAGTGCTGTGCAGCTGGAAATAAAACACAGACAGAATTTAGAAGAGGTCAACAACCGAGGCACACTTGAAACAACCTCTAACGAAGCTATGGGCAACTTGTGCTGAAGTGACTATAGAACACGTGTCAGGGTCACGTTAATGTTAAGTAATGTTATGGTTGAGCTTTAACGGTAACTCACCTGTGACGTTAGCTAACGTTAGGGTTATAATATTCTTGTTACCATAAGTGTATGTACTTGTGTATGTACCATTTTTTCTCAGTGTTAGAGAAGAGAACATATATAGGCTATTCTTAAGTATCTGCAAAACCATCCCTACTATGGTAGGTTCTACTCACTGCAGTTGGATTCATCGGAGCCATCTCGGCAGTCCTGCAGTCCGTTGCAGTGCTGAGAGTGGTTGTAACAGGCCCCATTGGCACACGTCTTCTCAGTGCAACGTGGATAGTCTGCAATAAAAGTGTATTCTTTTATTGAAAGGACGATACATTTCCTGTCCAACAATGCAAATAAAATGATCCATATCAAAACCACTTATTATAGATAAGGAGGGAACCCAAAAATGGGTAAACAAAAAAATCTGACATACATCCACATAATACACGTATTTTTTGACTGACATCAAAGTACAGAGCCTAAAGGTTCACTGTAGATGTAAACGTCTTACTGCAGTTGTTCTCATCAGAGTTGTCCACGCAGTCCTTTACACGGTCACATCTGTAGTTTCCGGGGATACACTGGCCCTCCTGGCAGGTGAACTGGTCTGGGCTGCAGGTCCGTCCACCTGAAGAACCAAGAGCATGCAGGGGAGTTTTGTTTCAAAATGCAATGATAAAAAGGGAACAGGTTCACATTTTAGAGTGAGTTGATGTGGCCATCTAGTGGTTTTACTCTTCATTGCCGCACAAGCGTGCAGCTTTTTGTTTTCTGTGAGGTTCCTTCAGCTGTTTACGTTCACTACTTTGAGCCAATTGTCATGACTTATGAGTTTTTGTCAGTCTTTCATTGTTAGCAACAGCCAATAAACAGTCCACTTTGCATACCACAGGTTCTTTTTTCATCCGAACCATCGACGCAGTCTTCCTCTCCATCACAGACAAATCCCAGAGAGATGCATTCACCGCTCGTCACACACTTAAATTCCTGCGAGGTGCATGATGGACTTGCTGCCACGAAGAACAAAACAATTGAAGAGTTAACACATACATAATAGGGCTGTGTTGAGGCATGGATTTATGTTTCTGTAAGACTCTTCTCTTTGTTGCTCTTTTCCTGGCAAACTTTATTTCCCAGTTAACAGATGGGTTTTGAGAATGCTTTTGCTTGGTGCTGTCTGTGTTTCCAGGGATTGGGTGTAATACTCACGACAGTTCAGCTCATCTGAGTCATCTGTGCAGTCTTTAGTCCCATCACATCTCCAAGCTATGTTGATGCATTGTCCACTAGTGCATTGAAACTCCCCACTGCCACAACTTCCTGCACACACACGCACACAATAGGATGGATTTAAAACATCTGTCATCATCCATCGTTTCCTGTTTACACACATTTATTATTTTAAGATACCATGTCAGATGTCCATGTTAAATGAAAAAGTGCTTTTTACTGTATTCTGACAAATGAGTGACCATGTTTATGACAGTTGTAAACACACTGTCTGCAACATTTGAACCTTCTAACATGTGATTCGGCTATTAAAGGATAGTTAATTCTTCCCCATGATTGAACAGAACATTCTTATGACCTTGAAGTATACAAACAATCATTTTAGATATATGATTGAAGTCTGAAACAGCAGAGAGACGTGTACTTTGGATCATTTGTGCATTCATAACTTTTCAGTATTTTATAAAGTGTAATTTTGAATGAAGCACAATACAAAATTTGTATTTTGTATTGTAAATATATAACTACTGAAAACCTTGCAAAGGCAATAATACGATTATTTATATACTTTAAAGGTAAACATGTTATTATTATCACAACATTTATATTTATTATATCAATTGTTTAAGTTTTAATAATTCCCAAAACAGTAGTATCATGATTTATTTATGTAATGATTTCTTGGGATGTCAAACTACTCAAATTCCATAAAAGCATAAATCTCTTTGCATTTTGGTGCAACTCAAAAATGACCATAATTGTGAAAGATGAACTCCCTTAAAACTCAATATGTTGGAGAAAATAACACTCTGATGATGCAAAAATCTCACAACTGACCATTGCCAAGCATTTGTATTCTTCTCTCAGTACTTAGCTTTAACATATTTGTGACTAGAAAACATATTGTTGTAAAATCAAGAGTATACACATACCTTGAGCAAGTTGAATTCCTTGGGACAGCAGTAGAAGTGACAGAAGATGAAGACCTTTTAGGCCCATAATTTAACTTTGGTGTCAGTTTGACAAAGTGTGTACACTCATGCTAAATCTGGCTCTGTTAATGACACTGGGTAAGATACTGCCTTTGGGACGGATATGTATAACCCGGAGCAACCAGCAGACCAATAATGTGACATGGAGGAATACAGCTTTTTATGGCTGGCTCCTTTACATAAACTTCATCTAAGATTAACTTTTACCTGTTGGTATATTGTCTACATCAGCAAGAAAATGGAACTACTAATTTTTGTGTAACACTGCGGCAGGAAGTTAACACTGCAACCACTGTTAATACAGACAATATAGTTCCTGAGAACAGTGATAATGAGTGTTTTTCACCAGCCTTTCATCAGGTCTTTACATCCTATAAAGGGCCGTTAAAAACACAATTTAAATGTGAACGTATTGAAGTTGTAAGCGTGGTGTACACACAGCTAAATATAGTGTAGTATGGAAAATAAATGTGGAATGATGGGCATATGTTTAACCAAATACAATATTCCTGCAACAAATTGATCGTAGCTACTATTGATGGAACATTTATAATAACATATGGGAAGGCGTTTGTGGACCATAGTAGTGCTTCAGTAATGAGTTGTTGGTACTACTTTTGTATTTTTTATATAAATGTGACATAGAAAACTTTTTTTGAGCAACCACATGTTATCTCTTTCTAATTAGTTCATTAATTTAATGCAGATGCATATGGTCATGGTCCATATGAATTCCACCCTGTTTAAATCAATGGCACATTATTGAGACATTATCATAGCTACAGTTATCAAACAAACTGAATATTAGCAGCCTCTACTGGCTTCTTTATTGCATTTTACGACGTGTGACCTTGTGACGAGCTACAGTTAAAGCTTGATAACATTTGGACTGTCTGCTCCGGCGAGGGGTGTATCAGCAATTCAACAAATCAGATTGGTGTTGCCAGCCACTGAGGCTTAAAATCGGGTGTTTTTCTGACTGTGCATGTAGTCTCTGTTTATCTGTTGTTGCATGTTACTGACAAATAATTTGTTACAATGCATTTAAAACTGACACTCTTGATATGCTTTAGACTCAAGACGATTACTGTAGATTAATTTGGTTCTTGAGATAAATGTAACCCACAACATTTTACACACCAAAAATAGTTTACTTAAATAGTAGACATTGAGGACAATTCAGTGATTTAAAAAAACACAGCACAGAAAAAATATAGTGGGCTGTAAATATGTGTTATGCCACTGTCAGCGGTAAAAAATATATATTTTAAATTTCATTTCATCATCTGTGGCCCACTAGATGGCGCTCTCAGACCCACCCAAAAAGAAGAAGAAAATATTTGACAGAATCCATCACTGGTTTTTAAACGTTTTATGGTTAAAATCATATAGATGACAAGGACAAACTAATACAATACAATAAGTGGTATATATAACTCATTTCTAAATATTACTGTTTTATTTTATTCCTGTTGAATAACAGTTTGGTATGATTTGGACATGAAAGTGGTTAAAAATAAACAAAATATACTCTCAACAATTCAACAAATCAGATTGGTGTTGCCAGCCACTGAGGCTTAAAATCGGGTGTTTTTCTGACTGTGCATGTAGTCTCTGTTTATCTGTTGTTGCATGTTACTGACAAATAATTTGTTACAATGCATTTAAAACTGACACTCTTGATATGCTTTCAACTCAAGACGATTACTGTAGAATATACTCTCAGTATAACATCAAACAATTTTATTGTAAACATTTTACACAAATGATACTAAAATATATAGAGGGATCTAACATGCCCTAATTTGGAGGAATAACTCATCAAATTCTATTGAAAGAAAACTGAGCGCAACAGAAAATTGTGACTCGTCATAAACATAACACATATTACATACAAAATGATTACCTGTAAATTCATAAATGAGTGGGACATAATCTGGGCAAGAGAATGATATCAAACAACACATCGTTTCTGGGTTTCAATGCCATTTAACAATTAGACATTCTTAAGAGAGTAATATTTAAATTGATCAACAATGAAAATATATAATATAAACCTTGGAAAAGACTTACAGTGTATAACATATTCTTAAATTTAACGAAGGACAGGAATGATTTATGACAGCTTATAATTGGTTGAATAGAGTTCGCACTACAGCACATTTCTTCAGACATTGCACAAGACCTATACAACCATTTTGCTTCCGTTTATAAAACTCTGATTTTGGTGTATTAATGATATTCGGTTATCTGAGCAAAAAAGATGAAAAAGAAGAATTCTGAGGTGTTTCCAACAAAACTCCAGCCAGTTGTTGATCTGGGCAAATGTCACTGTAGGATAAACCGTTGTGCTTTCCTATTAATTGAACCGACTTCCATTATCGTGCGTGTAGTGAGAGTTGCTGTGGCCTTGGCTCTGAGCATACGGGTTGGTTTGAGGTGGACTCTGGGCATAGGGGTTGTTCAGGGGGCGAGCCTGAGCATAGTGGTTGGTTTTGGGCCGAACCTGAGCATAGAGGTTGCTTTGGGGTCGAACCTGAGCATTTGGGTTCATGTCATCTTGGTCGTTGAGCCGCTACAATGAAAAGAGAATTTCTTCATCAGAGAATTGCAATACCAAGCATACCAGATTTTCTCTTCTCCTACCCTGCTGATTATTTTTATTTATTTTTATTTTCAGCATTCTACTTTCTGTCCCCTTTTAGAAACTTAAGTTTTTAATCTCAACAGTTGCTTCTACTCACCGAGTTCCTCCCCACAGGGATCAGGTTTTGTCGACTGTTGCTCGGAGTCATCTCCAGGTTGCTGTCCCAGCTGTTTGTGGTTGCGGCCCTTGGGATCCTAGGCACCCCAGCATTGCTAACGGCTGACGGCCCGTTGGCTGGCCCACGGGCTGCCCACGGGGCACCATGGCTTTGAGCTAGGTTGCCGTTAACCAATGGTTGGTTGACGTAAGGCTTCCCCATGTCTGCATCTGTGTCCTTCTTGGAGCTCTTCTTTGAGGATCTAACAAGATAATACAACAGTACACATTACTCTCGACTGTTACTGTTACTGCATCTGTATTTCTGCATTCTGATCTTTTCTATGACATTATTTGCTAAAATATGTGTGTGTATCTAAAATAAAATGGCAGGTTAAAAACACCAGGCAACCTTGTTGCAATTAAAAAAAAGGTTCATAATTCATCTGATGGGTTACATAAAAGTGAATGTGTAGCGTGAGAAAGGCAATAATGAATTGGCGAGTGAATAGATGAGAAACTCACTTGATTGCGAATATAGACAGAAGAATGAGTGCGATGAGCAGCAGTACCCCGAGCACGGAGCTGACGATGACCAACGTCAGCAGCCATGCTAACGAAACACAACGGCAAGGACATCAACAACAAGGCTACGCTATTAAAAATCCGTCCTTTCAAACTAAATTTATAAAGTGTTTCACAATAAAAGCCAACCATCAAAGTGTGTTTACACTGTGAAAGTTATAAAGACTTTCGTGGCTCCGGAGGGAGCGGTGTGAAATCAGATAAATTGCCTAAAGTGATTTCAATTTAGTCAGTATTTCAAAATGTCGCAGAAGGCTTGCAAACAAATTCCTTGCCTTCTGTTAGCAGTAATGATGTAACAGCAAATACAGTTGCCATAGAGAACAATATAGGCAAACACCACTGGACATGCCGATGCAAATTTTCTTACGTCTAATGTGTTGAAATATTGTATTGCAGCCATTATGTTTCCCCAGTACATACAGTATATTTGCACGTGCCAGGAGCTGCATATGAAGATGATTTAGGGAAGGAATGTTACTCTATTGGAGGAGATTTGTATTAATTGAATGGTTACGTTACATACCATCCCTCATAAAGTAGTAAAACTAGTTTGTTTTACCTGTAATGTCAACAACTTTGTATCCATTTCATCAAATACTCATTTGATGTATCATTTTGATATTTTTCTTTTGGCGTTTTTTGCCTTTACTTTCAAAAACATGTATAATGTATACTCACAATCTTGGCAGTTAAAACCAGAATAACCAAAGGAACATCTGAAAGACAGGAAGAATGATTCATTTTATGATTTTATTTATAACCACGCTTTCTATAGACACAGGTCATATCTACAGTGCCTCTCACTATTATCTGCATGAAGTGTTGTCAAAATGTAATAAGATAGATAATTAGATAGATACTAATTTTTATGTTTCCAGAACATGATATGAAATTTAAACACTCACTCGACACATATTTTTGAGTCGCCAACTTGTTGAACTTGTTTACCATTAGGACAAGCTGCAAAAGTAGAAAAGGTTGAGATAGTTAAACTTTAGATAAACTTGTTATTTTAACACACACACACACACACACACACACACACACACACACACACACACACACACACACACACACACACACACACTCTTTATCTCTTTCGCACAAACTAAATTCCCTTACCAATGCATATTCTGCTACTCAAGTCCGTCTCAATGAATTGTGGCAAACAGGGACAGTTGTAAGATCCATCGCGCGATAGACATGATGTAGTATCCTCATCACAGGGATTCTTAAGACACAGGTTTGTGGCTTAAGATTAAGTAAAAAAAGAAGACAGAGTCAGCACACCTAACTCAAACAAGTACAGAGGTACAAAATAAAAAATCATGAATGCACAGCATTATACAAAAGATACATTTAGAATTTCTGAAACAGGTTTTGTAAAAACGCTAATTGTCTGCTGCAATCTATTCAACATTACAGAAGAATTGTATTACAAAAAAAACACTCCACTATGTGAACATCTAATAGAAACACAAAGAACAATTTGATGCCATCCAACAAAGTGGGCGTAGTTCTTAAAACATCACAGCAGTAGATGTTCTGCATTTCAAAGCCCTAACAGTGACATTTATGAACAAAATGTTTGATAGGATAAAAAAACAAACCATTTGTATAAGGATACTTGTTTTTAAATTTTGTTTTTACAACTAATTATTTTATATTTGACAGAATAATCAATGAGTTGATTTTAGACTGCGCTGCAGGTATCGCATGCAGCATTTTGAAGCAAAGCTCTGAAATGATGCTCTAGCTGAAAACAAGTCTTGTTTGAGTGTTATCGATACAATTCATCCTTCAAACAAGACAAAGAACTGACGTATATACTTGATAGATAAACTTACCATCAAAAGATGCACCTGCCAGTAGACAGTCCTCACATTCTTTGGCATCTTTAAACTCCTTTTCAATGTCTGCTGTTGTGACGGCAGCATTTAAATTGAAGATGATATCTACAGTTGCATTGACCCCACGCTCTGATCTTGACATAACTTTACTGTTGGTAGAGGGCCTATAGACAAAAATCACACTTAATCATGATTACATTCTGCAATTATTAAGTACAATATGCTGTAAGTGTGCTATTGACAGACAGATGGTAAAAAACATGACTTACAGCTCTTTGAATTCCAGCACTATAGATCGAGAGAAACTATAATTCTTGAAAATAACCGACAGCTGTGTTTTAGGGAGAAAAAAATACAATTTTGTTTAGGACATCACCTGATTGGGAATGCACAGCCACTTTGGATCAATTTCGCATATCTTAGTGTAGCACACGCGAGTTAAATTAACTTCTGTTGTCAGTGAACTCCACAGGCAGTTTTTTTCAGGGTATTTTTGCATCAAAAGTATCAAATGTATTTAAAGGAGAAAAATTAAGAATTTATATCAATTGTTAATTCCACCATGATACACCTGGTAATTAAATATGTGCCCTAAACCCCTCAGACATTCTCCCTCACTCCCCTCTGTCAAAAGGACAATCAAACCCTACCTGTTTAAATCTGCTTTCAATGTGTGACCCCCACCCCTCTCTTTTTGTCCTTTTGCATTGTCATTGTTGTTGCGTTTGTACTGTTATTGCTTTAAATGTTTCTGTTACTTACTGTTTTTTTTTTTTACCATGTTAAGTGCCTTTGAATACCTTTTAATGCACTACACAAATAAAATACAGTATTATTAAATATATGTATCACTTCTGGTAAAGAAGATGAAGAGAATAAAAAAAAACATAGAAGCAATGGCTGTCTGAAAAATCTGAAAAAGTCTTTATTTAAAAAAAATAAAAGCCACATAAAAAGAGGAGAGAACTTATTGCTTACCTCGTCATTAATTTGAATCGAAGCATTTAGAAATTCTGGTGATGTCTTGGTTTTCAAGTTTTCATGGTATTGTAACTTGGGCAGGGCTAGTTGTCCAGGGAAAATGTTGGCTTAAAAAGGAAAATATCATCTTAGGGTAGTTGTAAACACTCCAAAAAACATTTAATTTAAAAGAATAGTTCAACAATTTGGGAAATTCCCCTTCTTGCTGATAATTAAATCAGAAGACAAACCCACTCTCATATCTGTCCAATAAATAAAGGCTACACTTATACTTAAGACAGCTCGAATGACATCCTCTCTGCTTGCCTGGCAACTGCACCATATCGACAGGACCTCAGGATGTCACTGTTCCGGTCCAAGATACAGTCCCAACTAGCTGGTAGTTACACTTCATTGAATCTAAGATAATTACAAATAATCGACGACAGTAACACTACTCTTGTGTAACAAGGTTAATCTGAATCCCACAGATACATACAGGCCTACACTTTGGTATGATAAGTCCTTCAATCGCTTTCTCGTGGAGTAACAATCTCATGGTGGTACACAAAAAATACTTACCTCTCACACAACTGTTCTGGATATAATTATAGTCATCACCAGTGAAACACACGCATTCAAAGGTTTGATTGCTACGCTCCTCACAGGTGCTCCCATCGTAGCATGGTTTTCCATCACAAGCCCCTTTCAAGTCAAAAGAATAAAAACGCACACAACAAATATAAGCGTTTACAACATTGTGTGAGCATCTAAAAAACAATGACATCATGGAAACAGAGGAAATAACAATTTTAACAGATGGAATTACCTGGAAGCTTTGTGGTCGTAGGAGCTGGTGTTGTTGTAGGTTCTGCAGTTGAAGTATTCACACCTGGTGTTGTAGGTTCTGCAGTTGAAGTATTCACACCTGGTGTTGTAGGTTCTGCAGTTGAAGTATTCACACCTGGTGTTGTAGGTTCTGCAGTTGAAGTATTCACACCTGGTGTTGTAGGTTCTGCAGTTGAAGTATTCACACCTGGTGTTGTAGGTTCTGCAGTTGAAGTATTCACACCTGGTGTTGTAGGTTCTGCATTTGTAGGAGCCGCACTCGCTTCCTCTACTCCAGTTGTAGTAGTCGCACCTTGTTGTTTATCAGTTGAGAGAGAGAGAGAGAGAGAGAGAGAGAGAGAGACTGTCAAATGCGACCCTGCTTCATAATAAATGTGTATGCTTATCTCCATCAAATTAGTAGCAACAGCTAATGCCAGCCAGCCTATCGTCATGAGTAATTTGAAGAAACACATACATCTTAACAATACAGCAGCATGAATTAGGGGTCTACACAGTGCCTGAAATGGCCCGGTACTCACCAGCCTTTACTACTTATTGCCTACTTACTGCCTATCTTGCCTTACTGCCACCTCCTGTTGGCCAAATCTTTTTTGTTTGTTGTGTTGGTTAGGTTTAGGCATGAGGATTGGTTACAGTTAAAAAAAGAATATCAGGGTAAGCCAATCAGAGTCAAAGTAGATTGGATCATGCCTTCCCCATCCTAGGGAAAATAAATATTGCCACCTGGTAGTCTAGGTGCTCACCCTCAAACACCCGTGTACCTGCGTCTCTGTGTAAACACAAAGCTGAATGCTAAGAAAACAGCCCTCAAAATGCCTTTGTTATTCGTAGTCATTGTCAATTTAAATCTGTTGGCTGACATCATATTTTAAGTGGGTTTCATTGTAGCCTATAAAAGCCATATCATCTTTGTGTATAACTTGATTTGTATCAATAGCCACATGAAAAGTTTACTTTTATGTACAAACTGTAGAAGTATATGTTGAACGTAGGTTTAATATCTGTAATAAAATACACACACAAATACATTTGAAGTGGGATGTTTTTCTAAGACATACTTTTAAATATATCCTAGATGATCATGTCATGCAACTGCTGAAGTGACACCTTTTCTGGTCCAGTTCAGGCACTAGGTTTACAGGCTCTGTTTTTTTCTTTACCTAATCATAGCAAAGATAATTACAGCTTAAAGGTCCAGCTGTTCACGATGTGAAACGCTGAGCATTGTGGTTTCATTGTTTTTAAAGTTAATATAATTGGATCATTCGGTTAGTGGCTTCAATAGTAACTGGTGTCACAGTCCACTGCTGCATACATTGACGCTGAGACAGTGAATTAGTGTAATTGACATATTGTCTAAAAATAAAATCCTTAAAAACATTTGCACCGTGTTATGAACAGGGATTTAGAAGAAATTAGGGCTCTCAGATCCAAAAGTGTCAGTTCAATGACACATTTAGAAGCAGTTTATTCGTGTGGGTCGACTCCAAATAACATCCAAACTAAGGGTGAATGAGTCACATTTATACTGAGGATGTAAGGAAATGCCTTATCACACTATTTAAGTCCATTCTTATTCCCAAAAACTATAATATCTGTTCCAGTTATGATGCAGACCATCATAAAGCTCATTTAGGCTTTAAACATAAAGAGCATGAACCAGACTTGAGGGTTTAAGGGAAACAAAGAGACTTCCTTATTGGAGTAGACTCTTAAACAGGTAACAACAGTGTCATAATAGGTCAGATTGTCTGCATCAACACAATAGTTAAATATTAACATTTGATGTGCACACAGAACAAATCCTGAGGTCAAAACATAAATGGTTGTTAGGCCAAGGTTGAAGCAATTATGCAAATGTTCCTTCATTTGAACTATTGATTTGTGAATAGCTGGATGTCTGGATTTTAAATTTGAAACAAAACTGAGATAAAAGACATTAAATATGAAAACAACGGGCTGTTGAGAGAATAGATACACTGGCATAAGTAACAATGTTCAGCCCTCAGTTTGCATTATCACTTTCCATTTTTCACCTGCACGGGTATCACTGGATTTAGATTTAATAAACCATACAATACCATACATCTTTTTTATATCTACTATTATCTAGTAAAAGCATATTCAAACACAGGCTGTGGGATGAAAACATCTCTGCTTTGGGTAGCGACTTATTTAAACCTAAAACCCAATACACATTTATAAAAACGGACTAAAAGAGCAATATTTTCCTCAAATAAAGTAAATATTTTTTTTAAATCAGGCGACTTACCAACACAGGCCACAACTAGCCAAAGGACAAAGAGCAGTTTGAATTCTGGAGCCATTGGAAAATAACTTACTGACAAAACTTCACCACAAGCAAGAAAGCCAGAGAGGGCTATGACTGGACGGGGGCTTTAGGGCTCAGGTGTTTTAATCATTAGCCACTCCTCCGAGGGCGGCACTGTGTGCTAAAGTACATTTCCCGCCCAGAAAAGAAGACTCGGTGGGCCTACTTTCTAACAGGCCATTTATCTATCTACCAATCTTCCATGAAATAGATCTGTCTCTGTTTCTTTGTTTCTGTTAATGTCCAGGAAGTGTACCAGATATAAGAGCGATATAAAGACCGGGCCAGGCTAAGCCAGGGGTGACTGTAGCTATCATAAACACAACCTGCTGACAATTGTCAATCCAAAGAAGTGCTGGCCATTGCTGTTTGTTTAACAAATGATCTTTGGGAAGTGTAGCATGAAATTATCTCAGCAACCACTTACTGACTCATCGGGAACCATCTTAACATGACACTAGAGAAGATGCTGAAATAACATCCTCGTTGCTTTCACAAAAAACATAAAAAACGTCAATCTGACGGACTAAGAATTATTACCAGTTCTTTAAAGGCGCTTTAAAAGCTTACAAGCTTTTAACCCTAAATAATGTATTTCGACGTAACCCCAACATTTTCATTAGTAACTGTGATTTAATAACATATTTTTTCTCACTAACTTTAACTGATTACAATTACAACTCCATTATGTAACTGTCTCAAATACTGCCCAACACTGCGTACATCTTTCCTGGCTGAACTTGTCTCCAGCTGAAAACATGTAAAACAAACAGAACAATAAAGAAAAATACTACCTCACTGTAATTAAAAACTAAAATCTATTTTAAGCTTCTTTCTTAGAGCATATGTCACTTTTTTTGGGTACATCTTGGACTCTGGCTTCACACGTTACTTATGGAGGGCGTAATGAATGGGAGGGACAAAGATTACATTCCTTGCCAGTCAAATTATGACTTTATGACAGAAAGTGATTCAACCCACTTAGTCTTATCGGAAACTAGGTGGTCAATAAAACTGGGTGGGACAAAGGAGAACAGGACCTTTGATACAAACACGTCTTAAGACGTGAGATAATAAGATCTCGGTGTTAAACAGTTTAACAGCTAAAAAATAAGGTTGACAAGACATCAACGTGATAGTTGGAACATTTGGAAAATCAAACACCTTAAGATTGCAAGTGTAAAGTGATGTTTTAAAAACGATTTTTAAAGTTCAATGAGAACTGAGCTATCATTCCATCACCACCAGTAAAATCATATTATCTCCAAGTTGACTTCGATCCCAGATGCGTATCTGAATTAACGCAGGTATAAAGTCTTGCGCCACTTCCAATGCGTCAGTGGAAAAATGGCTAAAATTGCCCAAAGGTAAAAACAGGTATGATTTAACTGAAGGGGAAATAATTCAAGCACTGGCTTCCATGGGTGTTGATTAATTAAGGCCAAAACAACTAATTGGGTTTATGGTTTAACAGAAACACATCTGTTTACACAATTTGGGGCTTCCACACCAATGTAAAATAGCAATACTTATTATAATTTTACAATCTTTTGAAAAATGTCTGGATTGGAATCTCCTCTCACTCTTTGCTTCGTTTAACATCAGTTAAATCAGTAGAAATAGGCCTAAACTAACCGGGAAACACACAAAACTTATTTTTCATCTGTATGTCTGTAATTAATTACATATGTAAATAGAAAAAAATACCTCATTTAAATCATCAAGGCCATTATGGAATATTAGATTCTATCATTTCCAATTATATTCCTTTACAGAAATCACAATTTTCCTCACAATCCTTTAATAATCGTCAATTTATTCAAAAGGGGAATTTTAAATGTTGTAACTTGGGTTCAGCTTATTATCACATATTTTTAAGCAGTTTGTTTCAGAGCAGATACCTGCTCAGCTACATTTATCACCGGCAGGTTTTATGAACATGTTGTCGTGAGTCAACATAGGTGCAATCACAGTGCAATAACTGCCTCTGTGTCCTCTTGCTAACTGTAAGTCCAAAGTCACGTACAGTTATGGCCATCATCAACCGCACTCAACCTGCTGTTCCTGGCAATGATGGTTGTGATTCAATATTGAACATAATGTTCATGATGGGGAGGGAGGGAGACCGATACCAGCTCAGACAAAAAGTTTCTCATAATTGTACTTAGATCCAGTAATTGAGTAAATGTACTTAGTTACTTTTTACGTTGAATGTCAATGTTTTTATACTTGCACTGTGGTTTAGATTCGGGCAAGATCGTGGTTACGGCAAATAAACTAAGGTCGAGGTCCTCTACTTTATGTCTGGAGATCCTAAGTGGTGGGAAACAGCTCCATCCTCAGGCTGCAGGCCCTCGTGTCCAAAACGATAAGATGATTCAGCATCGCATTAAAAACCTTTTATCCCCGCAGGGATCACATGACATACTGTAAACTGCAAAGTAGGAGCAAGGTTACGTGCATAAGAATGCAAGTCAGTGTTATCCGGTGGCTTCTGTGTCTGTTAAAGCTCAAGCTTTAAATGCATAAAGAGTTTTTAAACCCCTAATTTATGTATTTTGAAGCAAGTAAATTGCAATAAACTCTTTAAAAGTGTACTTAAAGTTGATATCTAACTGTCAATGTATAACGAATTAAATTCACTCAAGTACTGTGGCCCACTTACGTACAATTTTGATGTACTTATTAACTTGAGACGACATTTTATGCTACTTTATACTTCTTCTCCACAACATGGAGGGAAATGTAGTTTTTTTATCCTACCCGAGGCACCGGCGGTATAGGCACATGCAGGCATCCTTTTACTCAGGCATATGGAGAATAACCTACATCATCATTTTGATAATGTCCTTCCAGACAGAGTTATGTTCAACAGGAATCTGTGCTTTTAAGCTATTTCTAAATTCAGTTTCAGCTACTTATACATTTATATCCACAACTTTGGCAACCGTTTTCTTGCCGTGTCTTGGTTTCTTGAGGAATCAGTGCTGTTGAGAGACAACAATCACACGCCGCATACTTTTTTTTTTGTAACAAAAAGATTTTATTGGCTTCTCTAATCCGTTCATCATCTCAATAACAGGTACAGCCTGGGAAATCATATCACAACGGGTCTAGAACAAATAAGACAAAGGGATGGGGGAGGCCTCTGCTACAAAATTTGGTATTGAGGTGACAGTCAGGAAAAAAAAAAAGCCATACAAAAATGTCTTTATCATGCATACTGGAGAAAAACTCAAAAAGAAAATTGAGAACACACATTTTTAGTGTTTTTTGTACATTTTTGTAAACAATATCCTTCTAGAGATCATATCAAAACACATTATGGCAAGTAACAAAAATAAGGGATATAATTGAGAAAGATGAATGTTCTATGAGGCATCTAGAATGCAACACTGCTTGGCGTGGATGCTTTAACAGAAAAAAATTAAAAAAAATAAAATACATTTGCATTTTGACGAGTCATTTGCTCTCTAACTGTAAACACAGGCAGTGTTACATGATTATACAATATGTCGAAACATATACTACAAATATTTCCACTACATACATGAAACGCGTGTCCCTGCTTTCTTACGCTTTAGTGATATGAGGTATATTTAGGTCAATCTTATTGTCTTTTTTTTTTCTTTTTCTTTCTCTCCGTCTCTCAGCCACTCGTTTTCTCTCCTAAGCATAGTGTGTGTTTCGAGTGAGGTGGCCGGTCGGTCTTTGTTCCCCGTGATCTGAGCAGCTTCAAAGTCTCTCGGCTGTGGAGCTCACAGACGTAGGAAAGGGTGGGTGGGGGTGTGGGGGGGGGGGGGGGGTCACAGGAACTCAACTCAATTAAATATCAACCCTGGCTGCCGGGATAGAATGGCTTCAGCCACGGAAGACAAAGAAGGCCATTGTGTATTCTTGTGAGTGCAGGGCTGCATTTTGGGGCAAGGGGGTGGGGTATAACTTAACTTTCCCGGTTCTTTACTGTATTATTGAAGCAGTTTCTTGCAATTACTACAACAGTGAGGTTAAAGAAAATCATAAAAAAAAGAAAAGAAAAAAAGGGGGAGTAGGGGTGCAGGTCCGGTGATTACTTAAAAATATCTGCTCCCGAGTTCTGTTGTGGCTAGTGGAGAATAAATAGAAAGGGGTTGGGTGTGCATCCAACACACCCGGGGGTTCAACGGTACAAGGGTTCCAGCATGTCAGCCCGTCTCTCAAAACACTTAAATACAAAGAGGTACTCTCAAAATATTGTATAACAAAATTATGGCAAATCATCTTTTTACAACATCACCCGACAAACCGTAAGAAAAGAAAATCCCCCCCCCTCCCCTTAAAAAGCAACAAAATACATTTAGATGCCCGTGGTCATGCCTAGTCAACCCCTATCAAACCCCATCAGACAATAATAATCCTCCCTCCCACCCAAGCCCAGTTCACAGTTTTCTCCTCTTAAAATAATAATAATAATAATAATAATAATAATAATAAGCATCAGCATAATAATCACGTATCACATATGCAAATTGAATGGGTTGTTGTTGCTTCCAATGATGATTTGTTTAAAAAAAGTGCTTGTTTGATTCCATTGACACAAAAAAAAAAAAAAAAAAGGAACAGGAAGGAGTAGAGTAGAAAAGTGGTGACTTGTTTGAAAAAAGAAAAAGAAATTCCTTCAGCAAACATCACGATAAGAAGATCAGAGATGGACGTTGATTGCTTTCTGAGACAGCCGTAACAGCAATGGGTTGAATATTGTCTACGCCGCGTCTTGACTTCTGGGCACAACCAGAGGAGTGCACGGGTTAGACAGGCTTCTTCAGCAACGCTCGACACATCCTCTTCACTTCAGAACACGCTGCGTGCTGAACTTATACTACCTCGTGTACATGTGGCTCTCAAAAGAAATGTGGATGTCTTCACATTGACACAACAGTACCATAATCTCAACAAAGCTACATGCAGTAGAAACCAAACATGATCATGTATTGTAATTTGTTGCTGTGACGAGTTATATATAAAACAAAATACACAAAAACAAAAATCAAAGCTTTGTAGTCTCAAAGTACACCTGTAAAAACTGTGCTAATTGCATCTCATAATACAAAGTCTTATTACACAATTTTGCCTATTTTCCTGAGTTCATGTTTCTTGTAACAGACAATATATACTTTTTTTGCAATTTGAATTCTGGGCCTTTTCCCTGCCACAAATGTTATTATTGAAATGATCAACATTGTTCATTATTACTTTACAATGGTTTGATGATTGATAAAACACAAGGGTTCAGAAAAAAAAAAAAAGAAAAAAAAAAAAAAAAAAATCAAACAAGTTTATAGCTACCCTCTAAATGTTTTAAATTACATTTAAACCTACGGTACGTTCATATCAAAATCACTACTCTTAAACAAAAATTAAGCGACTAAATACATAATAAAAATGAGAATATTAAAAAAAAAAAAAAATTGCATTTGAGGCCATGAAAGACCCTCCCTGGTCATTTTTGTATTAACATTTAATGGCAGTGTTTAAAAACAAACTTTGCTACAAGAACAAAATCAGGATGGGACTGTGTGGACAGTAACAGAACAGCCCCCTGCTGGATTCACCTCGTTTGACCCTTATCTGAAACTTTGGCTTGTCTGGGTTTTTGATCCTGTACTCACTGGCTCACCGACATCAGCTAACAAACTGGTATACCCTGAGAATTCTGACACTGGAGTCCTTATTCGGTGGTCGACCTCTGACCCAGGATCGCTGCCGTAGCTCAGAGGGGTCACCCGGCCAGACTTGAACTGGGAGCCAAAGGCCTGGGCGAAGTTCTCAATCTGGTATGTGGTTTCTTTAGGGGGGTTCAGCGGGGACAGGTCTGGGTAACTGGAACCGTTGGTGGGTGCGCCGCTTCCTCCGGCCTTGGGCTGCTGCTGCTGCCCCTTGGGGCCCTCTGCCGAAGCGGTCAGGTCCTGGGGAGGTAGGTTGAAGGTGCCGGGGGAGTGCTGCTTCTCCAACTGCTCGGTCAGCTCCTGAGATGGAGTCAGCTGCTGGTGGCTAGTGGGTTCCAAGCTGAGGTGGTAGCCCGCCTGGGAGGGGGAGCCGACGAGCATGCCGTAGTGGGACTTGGAGGAGGAAGAGGACGAGTTTGATGAAGGGGCGATGATGGGCAGCGGGGAGGAGATGGCGGGTGGGTAGCCGCAATCCAGCGGGGACGTGCTGTACACGTGTTTGTCTGAGAACAGGGGCCCCGTGGGACTGGAGCTGCTGGACAGGAGTGGGAAAGGCCCCGTCGGGCCGAGGCTGGGGAAGGGCCCACTATGGCTGGTGCGCTCCAGGGCCTGCAGGAGGAACTTTGAGTACTCGCTCATCACAGCCGTCTTGTCGCCACCGTTGGGAGAGTCGTCCTCCAGCTCAGGGGTAACGGGGGCGGCGGGCTGGAGGTCTACATGATGCGGGTGGTCCGACAGGTCGAAAGTCACGTCGTGGTGGTGCCCCCCCTCCGGCTTATGGCTATAATGCTCCAGCAGGCTTTGCAGCACCTCGTCTGGAATGCCCGACTTGTCGTGCTTGAGCTCCAAAGGCGAGGAGTCCAGCATGGCCAGCGTGGGCTCGGGCCCCAGGGAGCCCTGGATGACACTGCTGCCCTGGGACGCCATGTGCAGTGAGCCAGCTCCATAGTCGTTGTTAACTGCGTGGAGGTAGCGCCGCTTTTTCACAAACTGCATTGCATCATCGTAGTTGCTGCTGGTGGTGGGCCCCTGCTTGTTGCCCCCGCCTCCCTGGAGGAGACCCATGTTATCGAGGCCAGAAACCTCCACATGATCCATGGAGTCGGGCTTCTGGCACAGCTGTTTTTGTCCATCGGCACCGTCTTGCAGAGAGAGCAGGCCCTTGTCGAGGGCCTTGCGGCCAGCTTTTTTAAAGACCAACTTAGGGCTGCGTCCCTGCATGGCGGGGCCGGAGCCTGAGGGGTGCTCCATGCCGAAGTCCTGCAGGCCCATCCCCCCAGAGGACGACGACGCCGCTGATGCCGAGGCATTCTTCTTCCTCTTACCCTCGCCGTTTTTGGACTTGGCCCTCTTGCGTCCGGAGGTGGTAGAGTTTCCCTGAGTGAGTGAATAGCTGCCCTGGCCTAGCTCCGCGTCGCTGAGCTCCAGCATGCTCGGGTCCAGGCCCTTCTTTATGGCTTCTCCACAAGTCCGTTTGTGCTTCAGTAACCGGTCTGTTCTTGAGAAAAACTGAAAGTGGACAGAAGGAAGACAGGTGAGGAAAAGGGAGAACTACGAGCTTCGTTTTCACTGGATGGACAGAAGCAGCTTATTGCAATGCATGTTACTCACACACAGCATTCAATAAAGGATCCATACAAAGCCAACTAGCAAAACTCATTAAAAGACAAAACGGTGCTAAGCTACTGAGCAAACATTACATACGACCTACTTGTTGGCAGGTATCGCAGCGATATGGCTTCTCGCCACTGTGCGTCCTTTTGTGTCGCTCCATATGGTACTTCTGGATAAATCGCATGTTGCACTGGTCACAGCTGAAAGGCTTCTCTCCTGCAAAAGACAGGTGAAGCCCTGTGTCACAACAGACGTTTGTATAAACCGATACCGGTGACAAGCGAAGGCCTCCGAACTCACCGCTGTGGATCTTCTCGTGCCGCTGGAGCAGATACTTCTGGATGAAGCTCATGTTACACTGACTGCACCGGAAAGGCCTCTCACCTGTGCGATCAAGAGTACAACAATCCGCTCACCACATTAATTAACTCCCAGCCTGTCGCGTAACTATGTTTACCGTATGGCCGCCATGAACCTGTGGCATTGTATCAAACACCTGGAGCCTGAATGCTCATCAAAATAAGATGCTTGAGACTCACGTGATAATCAGTCCAACGCTACTAAAATGTAGACGTATACAATGTGTGTTTACAATGAAACAGAAGCACTTTACAGATAAAAAAAGAAAGAAAACGAGAACACTACATTTTTAATGTCTAAATTGTGATTATATCAATACTCTAGACTGCAGATGAAGTTGCACTGAAAGAAATAACAGCAAAACAAAAAAGGGAAATGGTTTAAAATAAACTAAGGCTGTAAAAAGAGTCGAGTTTTCCTTTAAATCATTTATGAGCACACGTTCAAAGAGCCACGCGAATAATTCCCGGCAAAGAGAATGACTAAGACACCCAGAAATACATGAGTAATCACCGAGTCATCTGTGGCTTTAGCGATCGTCTGGTTTCAAGTAAGGCCCCGGGCACTCGTGGTGACGGGGAAATTAGTGTGGAGTGTGGAGGGCGGAAAAGAGTGTAATTTAATGGCTGAATCTTCTGAAAGTGACATGTTCAGTGATGGGAAATTGGGGGTTTTTGTACAACTTTGGTATCATAGCATTATACCAGATTCCATGCAAATTGATCTGGAGCTGTATATCTAATTAAAGTTACAACAGGGAGCTTCAACACTTGATTAAAACAGAGTTTTCAGCTACATTGCAGTCGGACACAAACTCTTCTTGTGTTCCAATGTAGCAGAGAGAGCAGACACTGCCTTCTGTAGCTGTATCTGTTCTGACCGAACATATCCGGTGTGCATTTTACATCACTTTTATCACCATATGAGATCTAATCAGCAAAGTCAGCAAAGTCAGCAACGCTGCATTTGGTGAAAAGAGTAGCGGAAGTAGCTTTAAATGTATTCATTTTAGGAAAATACAGACAGTCTAAAGGAAAAAGTAAAGCACTGACAAGCAGCGAAAGTCTCTCACCTGTGTGTATGAGCACATGTCTGCGCAAGTGGTAGGAGCTGCGGAAGGCCGCATTACAGTGCTCACAGATATGTGGTTTTGAGTTGGGGGACATGCAGGCTCCATCTGCATCCAACATCATGGACTACAAGGGGATAAAAATACATGAGTACAAGTAAGATACTGTTGACTTTTACACATCATGTAAGCGCAGATGTGTAAAAGTCAAACCAATTTAAAAGGCCACAAGCAGCAGTGAAGGAAATGAATAAAACAGACATAACCTTTGCGGCATCGTTGCGTTTCCTTCGTGCTTTGCCTCCCTGCCCGTCCCCATTGCTCCTCCGCCCTCTTCTCCCCGAGGACTCTTTTGGCTCTTTACCCGGTCTTCCAGGCATCTAATAACAAACAACATGTTAACGTCTATAGATGACAAATAAGGACATAAAAACACTACTACAAGAGGAAACAAGCATCTACAAATACCAGTTCAACTAGATATTAACAACATGTCACCTGAAACAATATTGAGAACCACAATCCCTTCTCACCTGTTCTCCGAGGGACCGGACGTTGCTGAGGCTGAGGTCATGCAGGAGCATGTTCTGGTGATTTTGGTGGTGGTGGTGGTGATGGTTGCCGAAAGACATGTCCGGCATGTCAGTACCGCTCTTCCCCGCGCCCCCTCCAGCACAGCTCACCCCGACTCCTCCGCCCCCACCATAGAGCGGCATGCGGTAATCCAGCTCACTTAGCCGCTCCTGCTTGATGCCCATGCTGTGGAGGAAGCCCCCCGTATTCACAGCAGCGGCGCCCTGGTGCTCTGGCGGCGAGTCGCGTTCTTTCTTCAGGATCATCTCCTGAGGAAGCTCGCCCATGACCGACTGGGAGGCCAGCCGCGTAAAGCTGGTGACAGGCGGCAGGTGGCTGAACATAAGCATACCTGGTGCAAAATTGGGATCCATGCCACCGTTGCGCAAAAACTCATTGCCTAATTTGTCTTGGATAATACTCATAGTGGTGGTTTCGCTTTGTGCGGGGAAGAAGGAGGGCAATAAATCTAAAGAAGAATGCAGGAGAAGAATGTCCTGAAAGAGAGGGCAGATTTAAAATAAAGAGTCATGGTAAGTATTGATGATTTCAGACATGAATAAGCACACAATCCAAAGCAATTGTCACATTTTGTTGCACGTTTGTATTGTAAGACCTCTCTTATAAGTCTTGCCAGTGAAGTAAATTTAGTCACTGCTACATGCTGTGTACAATGTTCTCTGTACTTAATTGGATTTATTAGGCTTACATAATGGAAGCACTGCTTACAGTAAATGGAAAATGTAATCAATACTTAAATAAATAGCCATGAGAAACCTTAGAATTAAAATAATCACCTTGCTTTGAACAACTTTATGAAATACAGCAGAGCATATTGAAACATATAGCCCTATAGGTTAAAATATATTGAAATGTTTGCATCAAACATTCAGTATATTAATGGAAGATAATATATATATATATATATATATATATATATATATATATACACACATTACTTTAGATTAGCTTGTCTTGAATGGAAGATAAATTCAAGCCACACATTATGGATGGAATATACCAATGATTTATGTTGTGTGAGGGTTTGATGAAGATACTTTTAAAGCAAAAATTGTGACGCTCATCAAAGTAAAGGTTTCAGAACATTTCTATGAATTCAGTTCAACACTGCTTCTGAAATATTCAATCCCATCTTGTATTGTTCTGCTAATGGCATTTAGCACCACATGCGTCTTGGACTTCAGCCAAACTAAAAGAATATGTGCAGTAGCGTGATAGCTTTTAGAAAGACGTCCCTATTGTTTAGCACGTTGATGCATGCTGGACGACACCGCTTGCCGTCTTTAGCCAATAAGCCAACATGAAAGGAAAAAGCTGGAGGCATTGGTTGCAATATTGGCAAATTAATCGGTCCATTACACTTGGCTAAAACAAGCGATATTTAGGTCAAACACAGCCAGACGTTTCAGTCAAATTGGGAAGGCGTAGTCGGGTGACTGAGTGGTCCGTGTATTGGAACTACTAAGACTGGAGTGAGGATTTATCGTTTAGTCTAGACCAGCAGACCATTTGGCGACGTGACGGACGAGCTTTTGTGATGCATAGTAGTTAGCAAGCTAGTTAGCATAGCAGGCTAGTTGGTTGGTTAGCCACAATGAGACACAATCAACGCACCTTTACGTCCTCAATCAAAACAATAGGCTAAGACGCCATGAAAGCCAAGATTAGTCATTCAAATAAAGTAACACAAACACTCAAACGTATGTGGTCTCAAATAAGCCGCATATGTAGTAAATAAATGTGTATTTTTAACCGGTATGACAAAAGCAACGTACCGTTTAGCTTGTTACCTTAGTGTTGCTATAAAGCTAACTTACGCTAAAACAGGATCCATGATTTCATGCTTTTGACGCATTTATTTGCTATTTCAACGACAGATCTATAAGAGGAAGCACCCTGAACCCAAACAGCGAGAATACATCAGTATAACTATAGATACAGTAAAATGAAACAGCTTGTTAGCTTACGGGTCAGGTCAACGGCATAAATTGCTCATTCTCCAATTCCCAAGCTTTGATGACGCTCGTGAAATCAAATCTGTCTGGCTGCGAGCAACGCTGGCGCTCTATTTATTGTTAGCTAACTTTAGCTGTAATCACAACCGGATAGCGCTCACCGGTACATTTAGCTAGCAAAACATAAATCTGTAGCTGTGGTGCACGTGGACTACATATCCAGTGACCCGGTTAAATAAAACGGTACGCTTTGAAGCAGCTGTGTTTATAACAATCAAGCTGCCACGAGCTAGCTAGTTAGCTGCTAGCTGCTCCGTCTCAAAACCCGCATTACGGCCCATGCAACAGAAACAATGATGCTGGGTCTCAGTGCATCTGAGCCAGACAATTCCGTCGTGTAGCTAGATCTCGACAAAAGCCAAAGCATTTTGCCACGAATAAAAGTCCATTTAGCTTCTCACTCACCTACACATGACCGCAGTTGGTTTCAAACGTGCCTATATTCTCTCCCTATTCGCAGCTTTTGGGGGTTTATTGCCAAAACATTGTTCTCCGGCGGTCGCTGCTTTCGTCCATCTTGTCCTGGCGCGGGGAATTGTGGGTGTAGCGGACGGGTCGTGAGAGGAGACAGGCGAAGGCTGCTGAGGGTTTTGAGAGAGCTTCACCGGACAAGACAAGTAGTCCTGTGCGCTGCAGTAACGACACGTTAACTAGAACAGATACTGTGATTAGGAGAAGACATGGCGTCGTGCAACTCTTTGTCTTTGCACGTAATTCACAACACATGCAAAGATACGTTAACATTTCTCCTGGAAAAGCAATTAAAACTCCCTGCTCGTTTTACTTTTTTTATAATATAGATTTTATAAAGTTAAGTTGTTGTAAACGCAAGTATTATAACTGTATCATTCCTAGTAGTATTGTAGTAATATATGTTAAGTCAGGTTTATGTAAGAATAATATCCTTTGGTACTTTGAAATAGTAGTTATTTACTTGGAGTGCTTTTGCTTTCTTTTTTGAGCTATTATTGTGTCGTTTAATTATTTTTGATTGTTTTTGTTTTTTCCCTTCAGGTTTCTTTCTGGTTTTGTACATTGTGAGTAGGTGCTAGGGTGTGTAGAATAGGATTTTGGGTTTTCTGTTGATGGAGTGTCTGATTGGGCCCGAGGAAGAATAGCCTTTGTTTTAAGAACCTGATGGGGATCCTGATAAATAAAATAAAGTAAATTGCAATGCCACAATTTGTGTTCGAAAAGTTTAATACTGTATCATACAGGGATTGAATAAACTATGGTGATAATTTAGTCTGTGTTTTCTGTATTTATGACTTCCCGATATGCTATTTTTAATGTTCTTTGTTCATAAATATGCTTTTAGGAGGAGCATTACAGACAAGCTCACATCCTACTGAGGCTTGCACAAATTGACAATGATCCAACTTTTGACTCCAGATATCTCAACGTAATCTGCTGATGAAGATTCACAATCTGATACCAGTGCTCTCACTCATTAAGATCATTTTCATCAGCTCAGGTAACATGAAGTTACGGAGGTGTGGAGGGCCACAATCACAACATAAAATAACAAAATTCTGAGATAGTGGCCTGCCATGACTGGAATGGAAGTGGAAACACCAAACTGGATAATGACATCAATGAAGGAACTGTTTTTAATGTGCTGGTCACATTTTGCAGCTGTCAGATTGGTGCATACACAGAAATACAGCGCTGGATTACAGACAACCGCCCACTAGCCCCAGAACGCCCACACGGCTTCACTGTGAATTGATTTCAGGTCATTTGATATATGTCAAAATTTCCTCTGGGAATTTGCTCCACTGCAGTAAAAATCAATTAAAGTGAGTCCTGCCTTATGACCTTATGTTGTGGCCCTACATTGTAGAATACCCCCGCGTCAAAATCTAATTTAAAGATGTTTGTATTGTTTTCACACTGTGCATATTCATAAATAACTGGGGGTGGTAGGGGGAAATGGCTCAATGTTTGCCCTCTTACTGTTCTATTCCTTAGATTGAATAGAACATTTTCTGTTGGCGGGTGAGGGATTCATTATGATGAGAGCGTCCTTTCCTTTTAACTGTTGAAGCACAACATTTGTGGCTTGATAGAACTGGTTATTTCGATCGCTTACATAATAACTCTTGAGAGCTTTCCTTTCCCCACTGATGCATTTTCATTTAACATTTTAATATCAGCAAGTATTAGCAAAATTAGTACTGTTTTGAGAGCAAAAACAAGTTTTAAAGCAAAACATCTCATCTTAAATCCCTAACTGAACAAACACATATGGTTTTTATTATCAACTTGTAATTGCCAGTTATCAGAGTCATGAGTTCACGGCGTGTGCTTGGGAGGAGCTGAATGTGATGAAATCAAATAATAAAACAACAGTTAATTGTGACTGAGGCACATTACATTGAGTTGACTCATCAGATCACTCCCTTGTATATTACAGATATACAGACCTGTCTTGTACAGCACAATTGCTAGGTGAATCATAGCATATTTCCCACATCCCATGTCTTCTGTTCATACAAAAATCACCGTTATCATTATTTCCAAATCCCAAAACGTCAGCATGAAGTGCGTTTCCATCTTGTTGTCATTAACATTTATTTCATATGAACTCCTTATACTGAACAACTCATTTCCTGCTGGTCTGGGCCTAATTCCAGCTAAATTCCCTCCCTCTTTCTGTTCTCCCTATCAGCCTTATTTTCTTTTATTTCCAGTTAATTAAAACAGCACGGAAAGTGGGTGGTTGTTGTTTATAAATTGACAATGATGAAACAACTAAAGAGGAAATCACGATGTTGCAAAATTGCCCGTATTCAAACTTGATATTCCTCTTGGGACTCGTGCCACTGCCTGCTTTCACAGAGGCATGATCTTTATATTGAAAAAATACACAGAGCCGATAGTGTTGATTACATCATTGGCCTCGTTGGAAAGGGGACTGCAATGATTCCATATGCAAATTATGTAAGTATAGCTTTGACAACAATTATTCATATTAATTTGATAATATTCAAATAGGGACTTGGTGTGAAGCAAGGCTATTTACTATTCCATTTCCTGGGCCACCCTTATAATATACCAATAAACAAGTATGTGGATACATTATTTCATAGTGACTTCCTATTGAGTATTCAGTGTACAATGTTGTTCATATCGACAATTACTTCCTCAGGTTTACTTCCCCTGCAGTAACACTAGGGGGAACCAAATATCTGTGCTTAGACTAACGCATTTTATAGTACTGTGTTTTCCTCAAGATTGAGATAATTAGACAACAGACAAAGAAAAAAAAGAAAGACTAAAAGGATGGATTCTGCGGTGACATTGTTTACTCGCTCTCATGATTCTACCTTATGGGGAACGGGCTAAAAAATTAATTAAACCTCCCCCCCCCTCCCCCCACCGTGAAAGAGGAATTAGCCACTCTTGCTTCAATTCGTCAACAGTCTTCAATTTGAAGTCCCTCCTGCCGGAGCGCTTCCCTCAAGCAGAAGTGCGCACTGTAGCCTGCTATTCACATTCGCAGGTCTATTGAAGCAGCACCTGGATCTACCAAGGACATAACTATTGAATCGAGCTGTCTGAATGCAGCTTTTGTTTTGTATGTAATGTTGAAGGTGTTTTTTCCCCTCCATGGATGAGACCTGAACAAAAAAAGTTGCCACTTGCAGCAGACTCCTTTGCGTAAAGGACTGAGTCTGAATCATGCATTGCGCAGAATCTCTGCTCATTTACCATTAATTTACAGGAGAGAAGCGCATCTCCACCTACAGGATGCCAGTCGCGCTCTGAATGTTGCTGCATGGTTTTGGGCAGGGGGTACCAAACTTGCGCAAAAGAGCCTGATTCTTCATAAGTATTGATTGCCCGTCACAAGGTGATTGGCACTATGTCAGTCTTACGGAGGAAATTTGGCGAGGACTACCAGGTGGTAAACACCAACCAGGACATGACTTTTTCCGCACCGGCGAAGAAAAAGAGGCAGCGGTTTGTAGAGAAGAACGGCCGCTGCAATGTCCAGCACGGTAACCTTGGCGGGGAGACCAGCAGATACATCTCCGATCTCTTCACCACGCTGGTGGATCTCAAGTGGCGCTGGAACATGCTCATCTTCATCCTCACGTACACAGTTGCGTGGCTGGTCATGGCTTCAATGTGGTGGGTCATCGCTTACATCCGCGGCGACCTGAGCCACGGCGGCCACGACGCGTCCTACACCCCGTGCGTCGCCAACGTGTACAACTTTCCCTCCGCGTTCCTGTTTTTCATCGAGACGGAGGCGACCATCGGCTACGGCTACCGGTACATCACGGAGAAGTGCCCGGAGGGTATCATCCTCTTCCTCTTTCAGTCGCTAATGGGGTCCATCGTGGACGCCTTTCTCATCGGCTGCATGTTCATCAAGATGTCGCAGCCGAAGAAGCGCGCGGAGACGCTGATGTTCAGCCAGGACGCGGTCATTTCGCAGCGGGACGGGAAGTTGTGCCTCATGTTCCGAGTGGGGAACCTGCGGAACAGCCACATGGTGTCTGCGCAGATCAGGTGCAAACTCATCAAGGTACGTTACGCAGTCAGGGTGCGCATTATATCCAAAATCACAATACAAGTAGGCGCGCTTTGGCCGCAGTGAGCGTTTGACTCTTGAAATGCATGCCACGATCGAGGCTGAGACCAATTGACAGTCACTTAATTTGTTTGGAAATTTCTCATTGTGTCTTATGAGTGCTCTTCAAGTCATGCGTTGCATTTCCATTCATCTCCAGAATTGATTGCATTCACCGAGGGTCTCTGTGATTTGCAGGGGCTTTGGATTTACATGAGGCTCCAACATAAGATGTGGGCTATTTTAATGAGTTACCATTTACATCTGCCCCCTGTAGCAACTACTTCAGTAGCTGCATTTGTCCTGGACACAGTGATGTCTTTCTGCTGAGTGTGTTGCCTGGTAGACCCCCTCCAACTGTACACAGATGAGATGAACTGGCCCCCAGGGGACAGTATGTGGGAAACTATACTTATTGACTAAAAGATTAATTGAACCGATTCCTTTGCGGGAAAGCCTTTTTTCTTAAGGTCAGTCTTGCCTAAAGACATAAAGCCACTAATGTGAAGCACAGAGAGCGGACAGTGATTTACCTTTGCATGAAATGTCTGTTGGTTTCAGAGCTGAAGGAATCCTCAGGATGAAAGGAGCTGAGGCAGCTGCTGCTATATGATAAGAGGATAACATTTTGTGTCAACTTCACAACTAACAGAGACTGAAACTGCACTGTCGAATTACACCTGGTTGTTTTGTGTGTTGTTGCTGGACAACACTTATTATCTACCACGTCTCTTCATTTAATCAGAAGCAGATTTCTTTGACAGATGTGTTTTTTTTTTTATGTGCCAGCAACACATTCTCCCACTGTAGCAGGAATGTCTTGTACATGGAATCTACTTTTCTCCAGTCCACATTTAGAGGAGATCTACAGGACAGCGGTGCTTTGTTGTGACAGGGAGAGTTAGCGGTGCTTTTGTCGTACTCTGCTGAGTATAGCGAGATGATCTCAAGTGACAGTTTACTTTCTGGACCTGGAGGGAGAATCACCAAGCTCCCAGTATGTTAGTATTAATGTGGCTGTATACTTAATGCTTGGTGTTGTTCATCCAGGCATGATGATATCATTTAAAATGGGTTCTCTCTAGTCTTTTATCATCTGATTCGAGTAAAAGTATCCATTAGAGAAATAAGTTGCATTAAAAGCCACGACTCAACGACTTATTATTGCTAATGTTCCAGCTTTTTCTACAACGAGTTTTATTTGATATCATTATAATTTGCTTTTAAATTAAAAGTCTAGGAAGGCAAAGAAAATATTGTGTGTTAATTGCAATTAATCAACACAGCATCACAGAGGCACAAATGCTATATCATCAACTTTTCTCCGTCTACAGAGACCAATAGTTCCATAGAGAGAGATTAATATTCTGTAATAGTCGTCTATGATGCTTTCAACTGGTGATTTAAAACAGAACGAAAGCAGAGTATTTACCCACGGGGCATGCTGTCATGTTTGACCTTGGTCAAAATTGTCTGAGCCAATATTTCAGATATCGCTTCACTATAACTCTTTTTAGCACATGGAGCAAGGACAGATTTGTTATTACAGAAGAATTATAGTTTAGGTTATGGTCTTTATTTGAAGTGGAAAAGGGGAAAACTTGTCGTGTGAGTCTGTCTGAATCACAACATGAAAAGCTGAACAAGCTGCTGCAGCACGGCTGCAGAGTAGATACATAGCCAGTACTTTGGCTACACTGCACCTCACTCAATTTACCTCCAAGGTCTTTTTTAAGAAGTAAATTAACCTGCCTGAGAATAATGTAATTACTGGAAAGGGGAACGTTTCTTGTTTGAAGTGTTCCCACCCATCTCCTTTCCAGGCCTTGGCTCTCCTTCAAAGATCAGTTTGATTTATGTCATGATCCTGATCTGGGATTTCTGCCAATAGGTGATGATCTGTAATTAAATCACCTTTCAGCAGTTATTCATGTGTTGGTGGAAGGTCAGACATCCAGGACGTTCATGTACCATCAATCCTGCCCCGAGGACAACAGTAAACAGTCAAAGTGTGCTTTCTAAGCTCACTTTTTCCACACTGCAGTTTCATATGTTTCATGGACAGTGGGACATTTAAATATATGCTACCTTAGTAAAAGATCAAACCCCTATTTCTTTGGATTCTAGATTAAATGTGTTGTTAAGAAGGAATGATTGCTGCTGAATAGATGCTGTATGCTAATGTGTCTTTTTAAGCCTTTTAAAGTTTTTAAGTCAAAAGACACAGTGATGTATTTGAGCTCATAAAGCTACAGCATTGTGGTGTCAGAGTGAATTGACTACACGTCGCCCCCGTAGCTCTAGACACGCCGTAGGAACAATGCCATGGCTTGTGTTCAGGTAATGCACTGCTCAAGGTCACTGTCCGAGGGGTTGCCCACAGAGCTGACTGGAGAAATGAGACGTGCTGCAGTAAATCCTAATGATGGAGCTGTGTAAACGCACTCTGACATGGCGACTGCAATCTATTTTCCGGGATAGGCACGGGTTGTAAATTCTTATGGGACCTGGATACCTGGATAAAGTTGGTCACGTTCTTGATTCAGCACTCTTGTTATTTAAATTGCGACATAATTACTATGCAGGAGTGCGTCTATAAGTTCTTAACGTTTGTTAAAACAGCAAACCTTTCAGAAAACCTGCTTATAATAGATGGGGTGTATGTGATAAGCAACTCACATACAGTAAGAACATCAAGGTGAAGCATATTTTGGCGCAGCGTTCTAACTCTTTTCGACTTTATTTTTCATAATGATCGAGGAAACGGTGATAAAAGACGGTTTTCTAAAGACTCACATTGCAGTATGTTTCCATTTGCTGTCAACATCAGCCTTGATATTGCCAAGTTTTTATGAAATATTTTGTAAGAACCAAAACATCCTGCACACTGCCTACTCAATTTATCAGCATATGGTGCTGCTAGTGCCCTCTAGTTTTGGTGGCTATGTTTTCGTATATATATGACGCCTACATGAATTTGTTTCAAATCTTCATACAATATCCTCGATGTTACTTATAATGGAAACACAAGACTCTCCCGGATGATGCAACAGCCGCACAGGGTTATGTTAGTTTTAATTATTTCAACTTCATTTCTGAGAAAGCATCAGTTCTGCATCGTGGACAAGTGTAAAAACAACAATATCGGTGAATATGGAGAAGAGTCCAGCCAGAGGAGCAAATCTGAGCAAACAAAAAACATAGTTCCATAGTTGTTGAATGGATCCAAAAATTGAGCCAGAACCCAGTTAAATGAGATGCTATTTTTATTGCAGTTTGACAAAAGTCACTGAGTTGGTAGAGCTTATACTTCAATTTCTGACTTACACAACACATTTTTCAGAAACATTATCCCTCGGAAGGACCGTGCATTTCTCTACATCCATAATGCATACCAACTTAAAAAAGATAACTGTCCTTGAATATGAATTAATAATAAGGCAGCTTTTATTAATACATCAATAGAATGCAGTGGTGCACTGACCCCTGCGGCACTGTGCAGAATATGATTGTAATATAAAGGAACATGTTTGCATGTGGTATGCCAGCAGTGGATGGAAGAAACATACTTGTTCTAATCGGAAAATAAAAAATGCTAAAAGTGAAAAAACAAAAAAGACAGACAGCGAGAGAGGGACAGATGGGTTGTGCTCGTCAATGTCAACAGATGCTCGTCTCATTAGTTTGGTCCACAGCGGGAGATAAGTGATAAGGGCTATAGTTGTAGCGGATAGACAGCCATGGATGCAGGCGTTTAGCTAGACAGGCAGGCAGACATGTGAGCATGACTCGCCTCTTCTGCCGCTGTTTTACTCCGAAGGACAGACACAAAGAGAGGAGAAGAAGAGAGAGAGACAGTTGAATTAGCTTTAATGGCGCTGTCGAGAGATTGGGAATGGCAGCTCGGATGTGAGCGTTACGTTTGATGTCCAGCTTAAAAGTTCCAGCTGGACACACATGGACATATGCACACAGAAAAACACAGCTGCATTAAAAGACACACAAAGACCAATGTGCGCACGCAGACAATTGTTTGTGTGTTTCTTTGCATCGCTCTCACAGACACAGACACACACACACACACACCTGGACACACATGCTGTCACTGAGGAGGAAGTGAGTCACCAGGGAGAGGGCCTGCTTTCACTCAACCTGAATCTCAGGTGGCTTGGAAAATGAAGCACTCCCTCTATATCAGGACCTCTTCCAAAGGCCATTAATTCCCCCCTTGTGGCACTGACTGTTTAGCGGCAGTAAGAGAACACCCCGAGCTTTCACCATGTTTAAACCATTCAGTGTCGAGCAGGTTTCTCCTTCCTTGGCAGAGGTATAATTTGGTTGCAATGGAGCCGGGAGACGGTATGTGAAAAATAGCAGCTTCACTGTCATGACTAGAGTTGGCTTAAAAATGACTTCCACAGAAATTGGTTTCCAATCTCATTAACTTGTACTAGCATTGCTGACAAATGGGACACCTGCCTGCATTATCTCAATGACAATTTACATTTTTAACTTAAATGATTGGGTGAAATAAATAAATTAACACAACAGGCTTTTAAAAACGTGTTCATGCATTCCTCCCACTTATAGGAGACGGAGGAAGCTTATACCCAAAGCGAACGGCAATATGGAAAAATCAACGACAAAAATATTGCACTTTTATTAAAATTTCCTGTTTGCCTGTCTAAGAGATGCTGCAAGGGGGATGGGCCAGGAAGCTGGTTAATTAACTGCACACAAAGCTAAATTATGTGATAGTATCAAAGGGAAATCTAACTACCTAAAGGAACGTCAATTTGCAAATCATTCATAGTAAAGATATTTCATATAATAAAAAACAACACTGCTGAAAAAATACAGATTTAAATGTGCATTTAAAGGAACAGTTTACATTTTTGGGAAATAAGCTTATTTTCTTAAATCAGATGACAAAATCCACCCAACTCTTGGTAAGAAAGCAAATAAGGGTAGTTCCCAAAATGTCATTATTGTGTTTTTTGTGTGAACAGTCTGTTCAAGGCATGTCTTTTTGTTTTGCAAAAAAAAGGTTGTATCATGTGGCTTCAGGGTTCTTCTGACCCTGAGGATGATGGCGTGCAGTCTACGAGGCCACATGGCCAGCCAGGACAGTTAATGTGTGGATGTATTTGTTGCAGGTGGTACCCTGATGGGAATATACCTGAAGCTGTGATAAGAGTCCCACGAAATAGCTTTGAGAGGGCAATTTTCCTCTGTGATTAGAGATAGCTCCACATGAAATAGGATCTCGGGATTGGAGTTAAAGTGAAGAGTGAGTTAATTTAAGAGCACAAAAGCAGGCAGAAAAAACCTCCGAACTAGAAGTAATGGTAATTGTTCAGGATTGCTTCCATCATCCAAACAAGCGGAGGAGGGAGGAAGAGGGTTATGTTTGTGTCTCATGCCTCGGCGCTTTAGAGGGATGCTGCTGCAAAATGATGGTACCTAAATGCACACCTCTGACCAGCTTTAGTGCCTGTTTGCCTGACCTGCATGTTTTGTAAAATGGGAAGGGTCGGCTGAATTTCCCCAAAAATCTATGCTGACATTTTACTGAATGGAATATTTATTTGCC
The DNA here is from genome assembly GCF_050575085.1 of Anarhichas minor. Lineage (NCBI taxonomy): Eukaryota > Metazoa > Chordata > Actinopteri > Perciformes > Anarhichadidae > Anarhichas > Anarhichas minor. The sequence goes on from NW_027466463.1 coordinate 12,714,964, forward strand.
CCTGAGACTCGGGTTAGTCAACAAAAAAATCTGGCAGAGACGTGGATGGATTTTTATCCGACATATTTGTGGCACGATAGATACCAGAACAACACACACCCAGGAGAGGCAACAACACGAACAGATGTTCTTAGGACCCTGATGTTCTTCTCAGTGCACTTACTGATAGACTTGCTGGGTAAAGCTGTAAATAAGGGTGTAAAAAACATGGTCTCCAACAGCATTGGTAACATTTATACTTTGAGACACTAATCTTTTACTCTCAATGCCAGTACATTAGAGCACTTTAAAACCCTCTGTGGTAGCCCTCTAAGGCAAGTGTCATTCGATTATGGAGAAGACACTAGTGCTCGCTCTTGGGAAACTAAGCTCAATCAAATAAAGTACTCTTTTAGCTGTTAAATTAAAACATGGAATTAGGGAGAAGCCTTGAACTTCCCGAAAAGCTCATAAAACCTCTTTTCCTGTCAATTGCAAGCCTCTTAGTGCAGTTGATACGTAAAGGGTGAATGATTTACAAAAGGAAAATATGTTTGTTTCACCCAGAGGGCCAAAAATATAAAAACCCTGCTCCAACCCCTTTGAATTCCACTATCAACACGCGTTTTAAAAAAATGCACATTATAACCTCAACTAAGTCATTTTCTCTTACGGCTGAAATAAAATAGTTCTCCTGCCGCCTCATGATAACTTGTATGCAGAGTAGCCTCCCTAACCCATTGAGTGTAGAGCCACTCGATCCACAGATGGCAAACAAAATGTCAATTTGTATTCACAGTGATGTTGAGGAAAGAAGGGTGTGACATTTCACAAGAAGACTTCTGTGCCCACAGATCCCTGGCTTGGTGAGGGAAAGTGTCCCCCATCATGCTGTATCTGTGATGGGTGCTCCCTGAATATGCAGACAGGGCATGTCTACTGAAGTTAAATAAAAATGAAACTCCAAAAGACAGAGAGGCGGATGTTTTTCAAAACAGACGCCTGGGGAAATAATATGAAAATGCAGAGAAGAAAAGCTGTAAAAAGCCACAACACCTGCCTGTCCTTTAACCCTCGGAACCCCAAGCAGTTTCGTGGGCGTATTTTTGCTCCTGTCACATATTTCTCTCCATGGCTTTGATTTTCACCGCAATATATAAATCCTGCACCTCTATGTAAACAGCACAACTATGCCTAGAAGTAGAGAGAACTCAACAATGCCATGGATCATAAAAAAGAAAAAAACGCAAGTTGAATTTCTTTGATTGAGTTGTTGATGAAATATCACAATATTAAGCTTAGGTTCGGTTGCTTTTTCTGACGTAAGCGTTCGTCACACACGATGTGTTCAAGGACCTTTAGATAGATGGAAATCTGACGATAATGATAGTTTTTACAGCTTCCAGCTATGATGAACAGTGTAGTTTTGCCTTTTGTTTAAAGAAAACTTGTTATTTAGTTGCTAATAAAATTATTATTGTACATTTTTCTCTTCCATAACCCTGTGCTCTGACTCCGTTGTGGAGGAGGAATTGAAGAGTGATCCTAAATGACCCTCATTAATAAAAATGTAAATGTTATACATGACCTGATCATTTGTGTTTCCAGTCTCGGCAGACCCCAGAGGGCGAGTTCCTGCCCCTGGACCAGTGTGAGCTGGACGTGGGCTTTGGGACGGGGGCGGACCAGCTCTTCTTGGTGTCGCCTCTAACCATCTGCCATGAGATCAACACCAAGAGCCCGTTCTTTGATCTGTCGCAGCGCTCACTGATGAACGAGCAGTTTGAGATTGTTGTCATTCTAGAGGGCATCGTGGAAACCACTGGTTAGAGCAAATTATTATTTTTCAATATATTTCTTCCTAAAAACTTTGAATAAACGTCCTTTTCCCAAATCATTTATTTCATTGTCACTCAGCCTGTGGCATAGAGCATTTCTCGGTAATATATAATAAAATACTTCATTTCATAATCTGTAATTATTCAATAGCACAAGCTCTTCTCTGTCATATTTATTTTTTCATATCTCTTTCTGTCTTTTCCCTAAAGCAATTCTCCACTTGTCATTTGTGTTCCTGGCTGTCTGTCCGTTTCTTTTTTTCTTCTTCTTCAGAATGTCAGTGTTTCATCCTTTTTCTTGTCTGTTTTTAAAATATTCCTCTGCACATTCGTCTCTTCTCTCCATCATAGGTATGACATGCCAGGCGAGGACATCTTACACTGAAGATGAGGTTTTGTGGGGCCATCGTTTCCTCCCCGTCATGTCACTGGAGGAGGGCTTCTTCAGAGTCGACTACTCCCAGTTCCACAACACCTTTGAGGTCAACACGCCTCCCTACAGCGTCAAAGAGCAGGAGGAGAAGTCCTCGTTGACGTCGCCCAACACCCTCTCTGTCGCGGCCACCCCATCTTCCCCTCAGTTGGGTAACGGTGGCCGCGGAGGCCGCAGGGAAAGACTACTGTCAGCCGACTATGCAGACCACGCAGAGGACCAGGCCTTCAGGTTGCCCAGCAAACTTCAGCGCATGAGCTCCACCAAGGAGGAGCTCCTCTGTAGGAGATTGAAGACAGGGCCAGCCTTGCCTGGGGGGAAGGCCTCCAGCACAGGAGACCTTCCGCTTAGTATTCAGAGGCTGCGGTCAAGCTCCATCCCCGTTGTGAGGCAAAGACAGCTGGATGAGCAGGTCCAGCTGCTGTGCTTGGATGGAGATGCCCAGGAGGATAAGCTGGAGAAACACAGACTGCCAGCAGCCATTAGCACCATCGCTGCACCAACCCAAACCCCGGTTCAGATCCCCTTGGTAGGGAGTCGGCCAGAGGACAACCTGCCCGCCAAACTGCGCAGAATGAATGCTAACCGCTGACTTCTGCAGACTACCTTTAAGACTTTTGAAAATGTAATCAGGCTTCATGGGCATTGCATACAAATAAAGACTACTGGGATATACGTTTTATTTATTTTCTGCAGATTTTGGCCAGTATTTTACATTTACTTACGGGCTCTCTACTAAGTTGTCTATTGCCACAAATAGAAGGACAACGCCAATAAGCCATCCATCCGCTCATACTGTGAGTCATTTTTGATAGATCACCATCTGTGCCCCCCACTGACTTCTAAGACTTCTGCCCTTGTGCTTGTTTCTTTCACTTGTGTTTATAGTTTCATCAAGACTCTATTATCTCAAACAACTCCACTTTTTTTTTTTACATGTGCTCAAGCACCAAAGTGGCAGCCATACTTAAGACTGACCTGAATTGACCATTCGCTTAACCCCTCGTCCTATCATAGCTTAGCAACTGTAAGGTCTGGCAGGTCGGTCAAGCGTAGGATTTCTCCACATGCCTCAAGCAGCGTATGTGGGGCTTCAGTAAGACTTAAGACCCACTGAAAGCAGTGTGACGCAAAGTTTGTCCTCAATCATTTTCTATGGGACAAGAGCTAATCGATTCACCAGGTGTTGTGGGCTTCCTGGCGATGCAGGACTGACCAGCGATGCAAAAAACAAAAAGGGAGGGGTTGAAAGCTTTTTCACCTTTATGTGAATGGTGGCCAAATTCGCTCAGAGGATCTTCTCCGTAGGAGAGATCCCTCTGCATCTAAAATGTGAGGAACGGATGAAACGGTGTGTTTATATGCTCTAAAGTAAGCTGCAAAAGTTGTCTGGCTAACAAGCTCACTACCTACAGTACTATCATCATTACCTCCAAGGCCAAGGGGCATTATAATAACTGACTACCTAGAGTAGTTTGTGGGGTTACGGGCCATATTATAAAAAAGTACCCCTAACAACCAGCACATCCACTGTGTAGTATTTTCACAATGTGTGGAAGATGATTTTGGAAGCTATCAGAGTGTAGCTGAGTGTCTTACTCAACTGGTGACGCAGACCTGTTAGCTTTAGCCTCAGTGTTTTAGCCCAACATCATAAATGTAGCCATCAAGTGTATATTTATCACCCCTTTTACATCGTTTAAAAAAGAGGCAGCTAGAAAAATCAGCTGTAGTTTAAAGCCAACTCGTGGAGCTAACGTTAGCTTAATTCCTTGTTTACCTCTGTAAGAAATAATACTAAAAATGTTGAGTGCCACCGTTATCGTTGTAAACTGCTTATGTGCCATGAGAAAAGTAACTAAGGCAGACTGGGCTTAGCTAACGGTCAATCAACCTGAATTGTGTTAAAAAAATCATACTTTATCTATCAATTGTATTAAATATTTGTTTATTTAAATTCTCATTTGATTTGTATGTTTACTACTGTACAATTTTAACTATTTTTACCTCTGGGTGCAGTGTTTGCATTGGCCCATAATAGGGTGACACAATGTAATCACAGATCAATTTTGAACTCGAGAACTGATTTATTAAAATGTAATGATGAATATTTGGGAATGGAGGGTTGACATCAGGGGACACATGTATTATTGCTAATATAAAGTGCTGAATAATAAATTATTTTAAATCAGAAGTGTGTCTGTGAGAATATATTCTTTTTCCAAATAGAAATGCTCATATTTTCTGAGTTCAGCATTTCAACACCCTTTGGTATTTCAGTAGCTTGTGTGTCACCTGCTGCGATGGTTAAACCAACATTCATTAATTACTAAAGCATTAAATATGATTGCGAGTATATTTTGAAGCAAATCTCGAGAGGGCAAGAGTTCAGAAAGGAAATTCCAGACAAAATCCTTTGGTGGTATTCAAACCGTGGCTGGTAAGTTCACTTGAAGTCAAAGCCTTTCTCTGACTGCAGCTTCAGTTAATCATTATAGTTTTCCTGCTGCTGACAGACGACATGCTGTTCACCAGCCTGGTCAGTAGCACTGGTTTGGGGTCAGTGGTTAATTTCGTCTTGATTGTGGCTATCGAGATAAAAAAGTGCTCCAGAAGAGGAGGGCGATTTTAGACATCAGAGGACTTCCAGAGCTAATTAGTCAAACTGCAAAGAATAGCGTAGAACTGAATTTCTTTTGTAATTTTCTAACTCGTTGACAGTGCGCAATGACCTCTGTCAGGCTCAGAATTAATTCAGATAAATGAGGGGGGAAAGAATAACTCCCAGACCATTCTTCACACAGACATAATACTGTATAATGATGGATTTAACTATTGATGTCATTAAATTGTGTTTGAGAAATGGGTTAGTCTAATTTTCACTTCAATTGTACTTCTTTGGTGGAATGAATGTCATGTAGAATAGAAAAAAACATGTATTTTCTCATCTCAATCAGGCCATGATGTATGTTCTGAAATGGATGCGATCCAACCAAACCAACGAGTCCTTAGCAATAACTAAAAGGTAAATATTTACATTTTTAGAGTTAAAACATCAGTGTTGTTATGTATTTATTTATTGGAGCACTGTAATGAAGTTGCAGCTGTAATATTACATGTAATAATGTACAATGTAATAATACACCTGAGTGTGTTACCCGAGCAGTACCAAATGCAGTCCATCAGATACAGCTGTATCAAACGTGGTCTGAATAATGGCCATTTTTCTAGACACTTATTCTCAAACTTTAACAGTCCAAAAACATGAATTACCACTGTGATCTCTGTATACAACACCAGTTAGGCTCCTTCATGTTCACAAGACTTCGCGTCATTGTCAGGTATAGTCTAAAGTTGCATTTGTATGCCACCAGAGATGCAGATGTGGGTGCAGAGCGTGACTCTGTGGGCTCTGTATGCCTGCATGTTTATCTGTGTGCAAAGGTAAACACAGCGAGGGAGCACAGTGATCGGATCACACATCCATGTTGACCAGATGCTCATCCATAGTCAATGAGCACAGAAACTGTCGCTTCTCTAAAGCACGGCGCCATTAGCTCCGTGAGCCGGGTCGATCATGTGAATTGAGAGATCATCTCAGGTTGTGAGGATTCAGTTCTGCTGTATTTTGACCTCTTGACATGGATACAGGCAACTACAGATACCAGCAGCTATGAATACATCTGTATCTATGAGCTAATATGACTTTGAAAAAATGTAGAGTGAGTTTGCTCAAACTACTGAACAAGGTAGAGTGTGAGTTTCCGTGAAAACAGACAACTTTTGTCTTTTATCAAGATAATTAAAAAATGTCCTCATGCTATTTCATTTAACAGAAAATGTCCCATTGGTCATGAGAGAACCTACCAGATTTTTAAAATGTCCTTTTGGTCACCATGAGAGATCAGAGCCGGCATAATTTACATGTGGTGTCAGCTGTGTTGTGCCCACAGGCTCGCTCTGGGCAGCCTGGGTAAATAGGGCTCAGCTCTCCCAATTGCTTTTCTTTCTTTGCTTTCTCCGTGAGTCACCATACATCAATTCATGTGCTCTTTATTTCGATGATGTCCTCTCAGACTGAGAGGTGTACGGATGAATTTTCATGAAAAGAAAGCATTCATTTTTGGAAAAGTGCACTTCAAGATCCATTTTCTAAGCTTTTTAACTTTACCGCACTGAGAGCAATGCAATCTCAGAGGTCTTCTTTCACCAATCACTTACATCGCCAGCGTTATCAAAGTAATTTACAAAATAACATCTTTTAATCTTTGCAATAAACCTGAACAATAAAGATGGATTAAATAATTTCAGTGGCAATCTCACTTTGTTATATTAACAATAGGCCCGTTTATTTATACAGCACCTTATCATACGCAGTGATAGAGGTCATTCAAAGGACTCTACAGGCAAAAGATAAGAAAGATAGAAGTGTAGAAGTTTTATACAAGCACAGACAAGTTAAAACCAAATTAATGAAATTAATAAAACAATACCATGAAAACGGATTAATAACAAAAAAGATGGATCACATCACTACGTGTTCACATCACTCATAGTTCCGAAGCCTCAGACAATTATCACCCGACTCAGCAGTTCCCCTCTACGGAGCATTTTAGTTCAGTTTATTGTTTTGATTTTCAGGCCAAAGACTTTATGTTTCTTTCAAAGGGTTGTTTCAGACCCTGCTTGCAAAAACCCACCGTACACGACCTGCACAGCACCCAACAACACTCAGACACAGTTAGCGACTAGCTAGTTAACATTTTTAGCAGCTAAAGAGCAAGATATATCCCTCAAGAGTTGGAGGAGACCAAAAACAGAGCTAAAAGGAGAGTAGAAATTGGTCTGCAGGTTGCTAGAAATGTGAGTCCAAATGAATGCTAATGTTGCTCTGTATCTGCTGCAAGTGGAAATAGGGAACGGTTCATACTGTGCGCTTTTTTCACAATAATCTAACCAGCAGGGGAGGGTGTTGTATCCTCTTTTAAAAGCAGGTCATGCTTCCCAGGACGACGCTGATTGAAATCTGCTCAGAGAGAGACCTCAACACGTTCCTGCCTTATTACGAGCCCTGTCACTCCATTACAGAGTGACAGAATCTTATTACATGCCCCCTCTTGCCATCCTAATTGGGTTTTCCCACCAAGACTTTTTCAAACCTTCTGAATTACAATCCTACCACTGTGAATACAAAATCACTCAGCGCACATTAGCAGATATGCACCTCAGGAGCGGCTGCTTTGAGTGTCTTCACGGGGCTTTTCTTTTCTTAAAATGCAAGGAATCCTTTCTTTAGGGATTTTAATGAAGAGCTAGTAAAGCAGACAGAATCATTTACGGTCTGTTTGAATCAAACTGCTTCATGACTGTAAATGTATGAGCATGTTCCTCTCTCTTATGAAAATGCCTGCTCGTCTAATAAATATTTGATTGATCCTTTAATAAGTGAAAAGCACTGCTTGGGGGAGGCAGTCCTGTAATGCGTGACTTCATCTGTCTAGCACTAGATAGAAAAAAGACGACCTGAATATTTTAGGTTTAGTGCAATGTTTGTTGGTGCAAAGATCAATGATTGAGAGACTTTTTGATTGTTTTTTTTCTGTGACAAACTTAAGAATATGGTTACTTCCGTCTCCTATTTGCAAAGTTCTAAACTTGTGTTATTCATCATATATTCATATAAAATTGCACTCTTTTATTTATGTTACACACACCAGCACACCAGCTGCTTTATTAAGCTCCCATTCAGGTGAGACATTCAGTTGGTGTCGAAGCCAACATTTTCCTGTCTTTGATAAGTAGAACAAAAAAATGCAGCTCCAGCACTCGACAACCTCTGGCAACTAAAACAAAAACATTCGATCTCCCAAAAGGCCTTTTTCGTTGCTCACACAGTTCGCAGTCTTCATCATATCAACATCATAATAACTCATCTTCCCTCGCTGGATTACCTAAGTAACACATTCAGTAAATACTATGTGGGATAATTTAGTAATCTTCAAAGAGCGGCTCGAGAATGAAGACTTGTTCATGGCCCAGAAGATTTACATATTTTCAGACAATTTACATATTTTCTGGGACATGACGATGTCTCAGCTCCTCTTCTTGATTTCCATCACTCTCATAACTTTTAAGACAGGATGCTTTTGTCTGTCACACGTGAGATGTCAGCTTTAATTGGAACACTAAAAGTGCAATAATCTTCAGCGATTACAAGACGCACACAATCGAGAAGCATTCAAATAATACAACAATAAACACTGCTGATTGTTTTTCAAACTTCTGACTCCAACTTCCAGTCTCCCTCAGACTCATCAAGCCACAGCATGTTGGTAAATTAAATTGGCTTAAATATTTTCTACTGATCAGTATTTCCAAACTTTGTTCAGGTGTATCCTATCAAAATAAATCGGATCAGCTGAGCACACAGACTTATTCAGCGCAGTGCTCACACAGCTGATTGAGAGGTGGATGTTTGATGCACACCAAATTTGATAAATAATTCTTCTATTATACCCAGATGCAAGGAAGCAATTCCCAGAAGAGCTGGTATGAGATGGCGACTGCTATAGTGATAGTGACTGTCCAAAGTGAGGAGGCTGCAACTGACTGCTTCTTCAATAAGTGAAAAGCAACAACCATAACATCTACGCTTTGACCTGCAGCGACTCCGTTTGAAGGCAGGAATACATTTCATTTAAAATTAAGCAAAAATGTGAAATTACACAGGACAGTGGTTCCCACAGCCACAGCAGATGAACCCATCAGTCATTTGTAATGATTTTGAACTGGCCGTTATTTAAAGTCCCATTGAAATGGAATATTTGAGCGGTGAACAGTTACAAGAGGGATTTAAATGAAATCTTACGGTTTTGATTGAACCGCTACGAAGTGGACGGGCTTAAATTGCGTGAAACGAACTGTCTCAGGTGAGACGCCTCAGGGACCGTGGCTGGACACACCTCCTTTGTCTCTCAGAGCTGGAGGTTGATTGACGGATGTCATGATATTATTGGTTGAAATTGGACGGTACTAGTTTACATAAGCACACTTCATATTCTGTTTTACAGGAAGGAAAGATGATTAAAATTGAATATAAAACTGCAAGAAAATATATTTTTTGTAACTTATTTTGCATATATTGTTAAATAGGTGCACAATATGACCGGGATCTGATCTAAAAGGGTTAAAAAGTTGTTGTTTTTTAAATTTAATCTTGACTTTAACTATTAATGAGATGACAGTGGATATAATAGTGTGGAGTAAATGTTTCATCCTTTGGCTGCATTCTTACTATACTTAACTTGGAGTGGCAGAAGGTGGCTGTTCCAACCATTTATCCATTACTTTTAGCTTATTATCTTATCTATCTATCTAATAGTGTTACTTTTATCATTTCTTTTCAAACATTTATCCATAAATTTTAGCTAATTATTTCAGTCTACTCTTTCTTTCCATGTACCCCCTGGCAAAACTGCAGAATTAATCCCCCCCCTGTGGTACAAATACACCTATTTGAGAATCACTGATACAGGCTGTGGTTCATATCTGAAAGGCACATGAAAGGAAAGAAAAACAACCAACAAAGCAGTATTCAGGTCAAAAAGTTTTTTTTATTTTTGGACACAATACTGCCGAACTGGAAACTCTGAACAGATTTGCTATCAGTGCAGCATAATGACCAATAAAATGCTGTCTTGCACATTCGCCAGTTTCAAGAAAAAAAAACAGCAGCTGAGCAAACACGCTCTCCAATCTGGCAAACACACAAATGTTGAGTGCACATGTCCCAGACTGGCCACAATGTCTGTCTTCTCGGAAAATGATGCAGCGCTATAGCCAGCACACAAGTTGTGCAGAAGCTGCATCTGTGTCCTGAACCGTCTTTCTTATCCAACTCCTGCCAGGCAGATTTACATTCTCTGGGTGGGGTTAATCACTGCATGGTTTGGGGACAAATTGGTTTGGCAGCAAAGTGAGTCATTTGTACCATGGGTACTGACCTTTCCATCCTTGTTTTACCTGACAAGGCAAATTATTCGCTTATCAGTTGCTAGAACAGCAGTGACACTGTGAAGCCAGCCGGTTTTATTTGTTTGGCCAGTAGAGTGGGTTAGCTATGAAGTTATGGGACATCAGGCAGGAGGGAAAAAGGAACTTTAAACTTGACATACCTCCTTTGTACTACAGTAAAAATACATTAATTAAAGAATATCTAAAAGTGTGTGTGTGCACTCCTTTTGAGCCTAAAACCTAATGTCTCTCAGCAAAGTAAGGGTATTCATTACACTGGCTCCAGTATCCCAATCAATTGGGAGTAGCTCCAATCAATTAGCTCTGCATTATTTAGCCAGCAAGTCCCGACGGGATTCACTCAGGCAACAGCAATCACTGTATCTGTCGTCCACTTCCTGGCGCTCTGGTATAGGAAAACTGATAATACTGTGACATGATTCCCGCTTGACGAATACAATTTATTATTCGTTAACCACTCTGCCCAGTTATAAGAGTTTCATCCTGAAAATGGAGTAAATGCCTTCTTATCATTTAAGATTAAGCTTAAATAAATTTTAAAAATGTTCTCGCGTACACAGGACATTGCATTCAAAAGTGACATTTATCCTAAAGGCACATTTTGTAAAAAGCTATTTTGACTCTTTTTGGAGTTTAGAATGAAATCGATTTTCTTTTTCGTAGACTGTTCTCTGCTACGTGTTGTTCACATAATCCTGCTGTACACTTGCACTGACCATCTGTGACTACACTGCCAGCCGTGGGGAGGGGGGGGGGGGGGGGGGGGGGGGACAAATTAAAGCAACTAATGCAGTGACAAGACTTGTACTCAAGGGAATACCATTAGTCCCCAGTTGGTGAGAGAGATGGCCATCTGTGATTAGAAAGCAAATCTTAATGTGTCCTGTCCTCAGGCGTTGAAAAACATTTGAGACAAAATTGCTTGTGAGCACAAAATCCAGCATTATTTTACTTTTAACTGATTATTTTTATCAAATTGTATTCTTATAAAAACCAAAGAAGAGCAGAGTGACCTCTTAAAAGTGACCTTTTGATGGACAACACTAATGGAGTTATTGGTAAATATATTTAAGCTCATGAATCCCAAAGCCCCACAGCAAATAACAGCATATAAGGATAGAATATGGGTGGGGCAGCTACAGCGTGTGCCCTTCTGTTCACCTCATATCTGCTGCTGAGGTGCAGTCTATTATTGCAGGGGACTTAATAAAACTTAAAAGACCATTAAAATATGTCCTCAAGGAGCTTCAGTGACCTTTTGTTACAATGTCTAATATCTAGTGGCAGTAAAGTGGGTCGGGTGATCTGCTCACACAAGGATTTGATGAACATTTTTTCCAAGTCTCGTGTCAATGTTACTTCTGCACAGTACATCATGGTAATTAACAGCAGAAGAGCAGAGCGGCTTATACGTTAAATGCCCTCGAGAAGAAAAAGAAATGCTGCATTCACCGTATGCTCACGAGAGTTTATAACAAGACAATACGTCAGCTGAGATGTTGTTCGGGTAGAAAATATCTTTCTCATGCTAAATACTTTTCCAGAGAATAGTTCTTTGCCATCTGGCTCTATTGAACGGTAAGGTAATTGTTCCAAAGAAGCAGGTTTTGTGCAATTAGGATGAGCAAAAAAATGGTTTGCAAGACGTGAATTGTGCCCTGATTTACATTAGAGTGAAACTCCACTTTCTAATCATACATTTCTGTGTGTTACATAGATGGCTGCTGACGGGCTAATGAGCTATTACTGATTTGCGTATGTTTGCAGCTCATAGATTTGCACTTTTACAGCCAAGTGTGAAAGAATATATGCATGGTATGCAAATATGCATCTCCGGTTATTCCACTGAACATATTTACAGATGTAAATAGCGGGAAAACAAATGCACATTCTAATAACTGACCAGCAACTTTGATACATTTATTTATGTCTTGGGCGTTAACACGGACCAGACTGAGCAAGAAGAGACTATTTATAAAGTATTGTTTCCGACATTGGGTGGATTTACCCTTTAACTGACTCTGCTCTAGTTCTGGGGCAGAGACGTTGCACCCCTCTCTCTCTCTTTCTCTCTTTCTCTCTCTCTCTCTTTCTCTCTCTCTCTCGCTCTCTCTCTCTCTCTCTCGCTCTCTCTCATCGGTATTCACAATAAGTCGTGTCCTGAACTGCACTTGGTAAGACTGGCCACGCTCTAATTTACCACAGAGGGGAAACAGGCGGATAAAATTGCTCCTCAGAATATCATTCCCATGACGAATCAATATTCCACTAAAGTTGGTTGTTTGATTTTTTTTTTTTCTTCCAAGGGCGACCTTTTGAACTACTGTAAAAATAAACCTGTGATTTTAAATCCTATTTGGTTAAAGCTATCGCACAGCTAGAAGAGGAGAGATGGGTTCAGACTGCATAGAACAAGCACCAATAGGCCCTTTAATAGAAGCCATGATGTCATTGCAGGCTTAACACAGGTGTAATCAATGACATTAATTGCGGCCAAAAACACAAGTGTAAGAATTGACATGTTCACTGATGTTACCTGCAATTGTGAGCATACTTTGCTAATTATCATACTATTTACAGAAGTAAGTAACCAAGCGTTACTTCCAAACCCAAAACAGCACGTCCATCATGATATTTAGGCTAATGTTAGCACTTAGTTAGCGTGCACTTGTTAGCATGCTTATCTGTGGTAGAGCCCAATACAGAACTGTGTAAACACAAACGCATAAAATAAGCCTGCAGCTCAGCCCCCTTTCAATACTGATAAGTAAATGTAAATGTTGTTTCACAGAGAGTTGTATAAAGAGCTGTACAATGACAGCAGGTGGAACAACAGATTTTGGTTTCGGTATAATCTGTGACAGTCGAGACACGTGATGTTTCTGTGGTGTCATTACCTGCGATTGAAAAGTGTGTCATCAACATTATGACGAGTCAGATACAAGTCAGTGACTCTCTCTCTCTCTCTCACACACACACACACACACACACACACACACACACACACACAAACATGTCTTGGCTAACCCATTTCCCTTTTTAGGATGAAACTCTTTACAGTTGTTGACACATTAACGCCCTTGATGACAGACACGTAACTGTCTGGTTCAGCTGTCAGAGCCATGACAGGATTTTTAAGGTAACTGGGTGGCTAAAGGTATAATCCTACAAACAGAATCCAACATATACACCTACATCAACATGCTTCCCATTTTTCCAGGATCAGTGGTCACATAATCCTGAGCAAGGCCTCCTGCCTGTGTTTGTTTTAGTAAGCTGCTTTAAAGAGCCTCAAGTCCAAACTAGACAAATGGAAATGAGGCGATATTGACACTTAAACGCTGTGCTGACAGCAGGGATTTGTGTTTACATTGAAGTAAACATGATTGGACAAACTATGGTGCCGTGCATCCTTACCATCATGCTGTTGAAACAGTGTGTGGAGGCAGGTTACATTCATTTTCATTAACAGCGGACAAATTGTGTTTGTGCGGGACTTAATCAGATTGTGTGTTCTGTGGTGCTCCGTGGTTTCTTATCCAACCTTGTGCTCCATCAATTGGGGGAATTTTTACATTTGATTACTTGATTGATTTGATTAGTCGCTGATTTAATTAACAGAGTAACCACAAAGAAACTAGCACACTTGTTCAGCTAGTCGAGACTCTCCACCAGAGTGGTGGCTATTAAATACAAATGAATAGAGGTCTGTAGTAGCATGAAAAATTAACATTTTGCTCTACAATCGGCATAAACCTACATGTTCACATAATTCAATCTTATATTTATGACTGTTACTTTTTTATAATTCATATGGATTCTTGAATGCACATTTGCAAGCCGTGAACTTTAGTTTAATAATTGATTCAACTAAGAATCAAATCATCAAATATATATCAGAGGAACTTAAATAAAATGCTCTGAGAAAAAAAGCCCAAGAACACTGAGAAGCAGCAGCAAATCTTAGAGGATGTTTTCATGAGCAGGATAATTGAATCGATTTTTTTTTCCTTAGAGGAATGCGAAGTACGTATTCCTTGTAAGGCAACTGGTTTCTGCCTGATCTAAACCTAAAATCACACTTATAATCACGAGCAACCGTTGATGATGTATATTTGTGTGTATATTCCTTGTTTTATGTGAAGAGGGTGGGGGATTTTATTGGCCAGTGAGCCTCCCATATGCAGCTTCCATCATGCATTTTATTCAATGCAAAGGACGGGAAAAGATCATAGACACAATCTGGATCATAATTCTATTTTTGGAGGCAAGTGTGAGTTTAGATGTAGTTATAGGCCTGTAGTTTGCATCACAACAGCTTGAGCACATTGTGGTTTATGTCGGAAGACAGATCACAAAGTATGTATACAACCTTTATTCAAATGGGGTAGTCTTACTGAGATTAACATCTATTTTGAGAGAGAGACCTGAGTACAGCAGGGAATACACATACAGAGTGAAGACACAGTGCAGAAAAGTTCAGTCCCATTTCAATGGAAACACAACTGACAAATATCTCTCCAAAACTTTACAAAAGTAAATTAAAAGTATAAAATCGTATAAAAGTAGTGGAAAGCGGTCTTTCTAAGTTCAGTATTTACCCAAGGAGTATCTGCAGTCAAAGAGCATTTTGCAAGCAAAACTTGATGACTAAATGATGAACTGGTAACAAAACGTTCAACATGTTGGTACGACAGAACAATGTAAAGACGAATGGAGCGGACCCAGTAACAACCCAGGAAAAATGAGAGTTGCACTACAGCCGCTGAATAAGTATGATGAGGTCCAGACTCTGAGGTCAGACTAAAACAACTTTTCCCAATAAAGAAAATTAATTTCCCCTCGAGCCAAACCTGAGTCATGTCTTTTTTGTATTTCTATCATGAACAGACACTGACTCAGTCACCTCATCCGTATCCTCATTTTGTTTCTCCAGGTGTACTTGCTGTCTCATTTCAGAAACAACCTTTCTGACTAAAACCACAGTGTGCTGATCGTCTGAGGACATTTTCTGAATTTTGCCTGCAGCGAATGTGTGCCTCAGCTGACCTTCGGGAGGTGCTCACATAGCACATTTGTTATCATTTCAAGGTAAAAATCCCCTGGGTCAGCTAATTGAAAGGTCATCATTCTTCCCTCAAGGCCTAATGGCAGTTGGTCCACTATTCATTTCCAGAGCCTTATTCCAATATGCTGCAGCAAATATCTTTTTCGCTACACCGGTGAGTGCACAGACCTTGTGACAGCCTCGAGAAGAGCTGTTTGCAAAGACAGGGCGAGGACGAGGCAAGATAAGATTCAAAGAGGCTGACGGAGAAAAGTCCTTTGAAAAGACTATATTACATTTTGAGGAGCCAGCAGTGGTTGAATTATATAAAACATTGAGTTTTGTAACAAAATCAATTCATGCACCCATTCACATACATCAGGGAGACAAAATATGGCAATGGTTTAAAAAAAATGGCCAAAATAACTTTGACCTGACGATGAGGCTATATGTCAGGGGTCACCAAAGTTATAACAATTCATCCTGAAGGGGTCATGCATGTCGGAAGGATCCATTGTCCAGGCACAATGAATGTGCGTGCAGAATGTCATTCAGATCCATGAAATAGTTTTGGAGATTTTTCAGTGTGGAGGACGGACTTTGCCATCATCAGACTAATCATCACTAGGCTGCTAAAAATGGAGTAGTTTCAGTTTCGTAGTGGCTTTGTTACCATCAAGATATTGGACTAATCGACTGTGCTAATTGATTAGTTGAGTGATTGAGTTGTAACCTGCAGTGATTGACTGAAGGTCCGGAAACCAAGGAACACTAAGAGGAAGAAGAAAGACACGACTGAGTCGATACAAGAAGACAACACAAGCACAGCCCATTTACATGAAGAGTGTTAATATGTAAAACACACACTACTCAACGCTTGGTGCACGTTGTAAACACTGCACAGAATTTCTCTGCTCTCCTCCCCACGATTTGAAATTGATCAACCGGACTGCAGGACGCAGAGATGAGACTCGAGATATGGAAAAAAAATAAATAAATACATGCGGACACTCTTGCACTTAGCAAAAGAGATGTTGTTTAAAAATGCATAAGCCATTAAAGTAAAACATGTTATTTTGTACCTTCTGCCTTGAGAATACAAAACATGTTTTGCAGCGAAGGTTACAGCGAGTAGTGCAGCTCGGGCCCTGGAGGAGATAATAGACGATTGCTCAAGCGAATCATCGGCTACAGCACAATTTCAGCTGACACTGTTTTTGTCTCATTCTTTCAACAAAATCAATTTGTAAGAAGACGGCTGGGTTTCTGTAAGGTGGTAACGTGAAACAGGGCAGATATGTCACTGTAGTCAGGGCCGATGAGAGGAGAGGAGGGACTGTGAAGAAACACATCAATGCTGGGCGTAATATTGACATTTCTTGGTTGAAAATGGCCCCAATGCCATCAACTGTTTTAAATCAGCCCTAAAAATAATCCGGCCTAATTCGTAGATATACCACAAAATTATGTTTTGTGCCTAAACCGAACTGAGTAGTTTCCTGTGAAGACAGAAGTTCATTTTATAAAGACCGCAAGTAATGAGCGCAAATTAACACATGTTGCTGGCTGTCAGGAAAACGCATGAAAAATGAGGAGTAACTTTTCGTAAGGTATACAAACAAAGATAAGTTGACGGGGGGAGTGAGGCGGAGGGACTGCGGGGTGTAATTCTTGTTTCATTTGTGGTCTGATAAACAGTATATTCATCAAGCTCAGTGCCCTATAGGCTATCGCTATTTTCCAAGCCGCTGTCTGTAGCTGTCATATTTGTAGACGCTGCGTCGAGGTTTTCGTCATAAGTGGCCGTGGTTTCACCGCTTTGCCCCTTACCCACTTCTTTTCAAAATAATGCAGTGGGTGGGCTTAGGCTCAGACCTGGGGCTGAAGTTACACTTTCAAGTATTTGAGGTTACATGTCATTTCAAACCGCCAGTTAAGAGGATCTATAAACTGGAAGACGGATTACTGTACTTCATACCTTTTCAGGTGAAGGTGACAGGAGTATTACATAACAACCACTCTGTTGAGTTATGTCACCATCAGCATAACGGTTGTTGAAACACATATTGAACTGTAAATTCAATCACAGCACAAAAAAAAACCTCACTTTGCTTCTCCCTTGCCTCTTGTGTTATCTATCCATGCGGATCATTTTGGTTTTGTTTGCTCAGGTTTTGTTATATTTATCTCTTGGGATTCCTGCATCCTCCCCAATACAATGGATTTGTATGAAAGGTTTCACATTTGAAAATGACAAGAATTCAACAGCAACATCTTTTTTCCAGAAACAATGTACTTTGCATAATCCACAACACACCCTGTCAACAGTTTTCAGAGGAACTGTATGATAATTCCAGTGGCAGTCACTCCCAGTGAGTTGTGTGGATTATCCAGAGTAACTGGGACACTGTGATAAAGAAGACACAGTGCTGTTGATGGGTTGAATTTTTCACGGTGCCCCTGTGGAGTAGCAGTCTAAGGCGTATGCCAATGTAACAGCAACCTCCTTTTTGCTGTATCATGTCAGGTCTCTCTCTCTCTCATCTCACTCTCTTTAATATATGAAAACAATATATCAAATTGTTTGTCTGTTCTTATGACTGTGCAGTATTACCTAGAAAGAACATGAAAAAAAAACATTATGCAAGAATATGCAAGCAAGCAGAAACGCAGCAGGAATACACTAACCACTGCCTCAGCAGCACCACCATTCAGAAACTGACTCTAGTCTTGAGCCCAGAGAGATTATGGCTGTAAGTGACCACAAGTGTGAAGCCTTTCTCCAGAGCTGTTGGCAACCAAAATTCAGGGACGGGAGAGAGTGGAGCAACATCCTCGCCACGGACAATGATGTAAATAAAGAGCCGATCAATATATATATGTTATTTAAAAAGATAGGCTACATGTAATCAAGCGAGACATTTCTTTGGAATGCTAGTGAATGTATTAATTAGGATGATCCTTTAAGCTCAATTACTTAATAACAATAAACATAATGAATAGAAGTCAGGAGACGACCACAGAGTCCATTTGAACGCAGCACACACATCGAGGCTAATCTGTAGCAGTATAATATACAGCTTTAGTTTGGGATGTCTCACTGTCAGCTGCAGATACAGCCAATAGCCTGGAGGCTCACTCGCCATTCACCATGCAGGCTCGAAGCAGTTTACTTGAATTCGGGAGCTCCATTAGTTCAATATTCAACAACAGTAGATGACCCCAAAATGTAAGGTTTCATGGGTATAATGAGGTTTACGTATGTTGACATCCGATACCCTGCAGTCACTCATGCAACACAGATGAAAACTAAGTTCAAAGAGCTGTCTCAACTGATGCATGTATTCTGAACTGAAGTGGAATAAGATTTGTTTTGTCACTACCTGCATCCAAAGACTCTTCACAACAGGGAAACCTTTTTTTTTTACTATGTAGTATGAGTATTTTATGCTTAAAAGACAGATTATGGGTATCACTTTAAACAGTATGCTGTAGTTTTGCTCTGAGGATTTCATGAAGAAGTGACAGTTGGAGATTTGTCCTAGATCAATCCTTCAGTGGTTAATTAAAAAAAGGAATCAAGGCACGCGGCTTCCATAAGGTGAATGATCTCAGGGCTTAGCAGTGCTAGTCAAACAACACAAGCCTTAAAACCACAATCTTTGCATGTGTGTTTCTTACGTGCAGCCAAGCCAGACGAACAGCATCGACACACAAATGTGCGCTCATGCAAAACACATACATGCGAGCGTTCCTCCCAGGGGTTTCGCTTCTGTCGACCACTGTTCATTCATGCGCATATAAAACACAGTTTTCTCCGAGGCACAAAGCAGATGCATGAACTCGAACTTCAAACACATACAGGGCACATAGATGAACACCTGATCTCATGCTCTTCCTGCTCGCTCTGGGTTATAGTAGTAAATGAAACATGAACGCTTCAGCACATTTATTTCTCTGCCTGAAACCGTCACAGCTCCTTCCCGTGGATTCTGAAACCTGCCGTCTCAATACGCATCTTATATTCTTAAAACAAAATGTAAATCGCGAACACACTAAAATGACACAGCAATTATTGAGACTGACACTCAAACCTCAGCTCAAGTCTACACAACTTTAAACAGCTTTTCTGCACACGGCTCTCTGCATGAGACACAGGAATCTGACATAAAGTCACTTGTTTGCCATTTCAAAACACTGCCATTCAAACTGCCACACCCATGTACCCCATTGGGAAGTACACGTGACAACTGGCCAAACACCAAATTGCTTGACTGTCGACTCATTAATCAGGATGTCAGCATTATAAAGAGACCACAGATGGGTACCTGTTTACAACAATAGGAACCAATATGGCAGCAAGACACTTGTGTTTTTGTACTATATTCTATTTGCATTTTCAGTGCAAAATGCAACCTTTGGAAATGCACTGATGTATTGACTGACTTAATGATGTGGAGAGAAATAAACAGTACAACACACTCTTGTGTGTTGTGTCTGGTAAAGATATTTATGTATTCCATCAATATTACTGAACAACCCAGACTGTATCATTAGAAAGGTAGAAATGTTAAAAGTGTTTTAGGTTGAACACAGCAGTGTGTAACTGGTTCAACGAAAATTAGATTGTAAGAACCCTTCGGGTGCCATACGGCGACATAATTTGGTTTTCATAGATTATTGTATAGTTTTGAATGAAGTGCTTAATTTTGCAAAAGATCTGAGGTGTTCAGCTACTTGTGTGTTTGTGGTTGTGTGATTTGTGTGTAGTGTCTTGACAAAATTAGTCCCGTTTTTTAAAATGGTGCCGAGTATTTCTTTACTTTACAATTAACAAGAAGGATCCATTTTCACAGAGAGGAATGCCAATGTTCGCCCTTTGAAGGCTTTGAGCATTAAGTGCGAGGGTCTGCTGTAGTTTGACAAAAGCAATGTCTTTTCAACACTGTGTGAAACTCAAGTCTGACCTGGGACCCTCCATGGGGGAGTTGTCCCCCCCACAGCAATTATTGGGGCCTCCAATCGTAGTCAGTTACACTTATGAGTAGAGGGGGGGGCTCATCCACATGAAAATACAGTTTGAGCTGAAGCAAACACACACACACACACACACACACACACACACACAAACACAAACACAGTACAAAAGTCCCATAATTACATGAATAAATTGCCTAATTACATCCTCAAAGCAAGTGACAACATATGCACTAGCTGGCACTGGAAACCACAAAACACACAGGCAATAATATGGATTTCATATGATGGGATTATAGGCCTGGGACTCACACACACACATATGCACTTAGCTAATTTTCTCTCACCCCCCCCCCCCCCCCCACCCCCTCCCTCCCTCCTCGTCATGCAATTAGATGAGCGAGTGTTTCGACAAGGCACTTGGCACCCACACGCTTCCATTTCGGTGCTGCTTTCATAACCGTGAAGCTCAACTCTACCGGCCCCACTTTGACCAAACTCCATCAAACGGAGCCCCTCATCCCTCTCCAACACAGGGAGTCATGTCCCGACCGCCTACTCCAAACCAACTCTCATTTCTCCAGCTGTCACACACTGTCTAACCCTAATGGAAGCCAGCCCCCCCCCTCACTCACCTCACTCACCTAAACCACACACTGTTATGGAGCAGCTAAAATTTGCTTTGAAAATCCAATCTGCTCTTTTTCTGTGTTGGGTGTAAAAAGTCAATATTAGAGAGTTTTGCATTTTGATGACTTTGATTCGATTCAAGTGCGCGTGGTGTTTGAGAGAGTGACATAAAACATTTTTATGAATTCTGGGTGGTCACAAGCATTATCTCTGCAACAGCCGCTTTTGCCTACTCAGTGCTCTCGCTTTGGACAAGTCAGCATAAACTGAAACCCTTTATAGTTTTGATTCTCTGTGCAGCCATCCCTGCTAAAGGTGGAGGCACTGCACTGCGGGACACAATGAAATGCATTAAGTGTGCTCCTCAGAGGCACCGGCTGCATATTTGTTCATTAAGTTCATCGCACTTATGGTTTTGATCCCCGCAGTCGCCATTGACTGCGTGGAAGGGCACCTTGAGGGTCGGTGGAGGGCCGCTGCCCTTCGAAAGGCTGACAGAGTCATTTGTCAAACTGGAAAGGCCATGAATTTACTGCAGCCGCTGTCTTATCCGCATGTTTAACCCCCTGCACTCCTAACACACACACACACACACACACACACACACACACACACACACACACACACACACACACACACACACACACACACACACACACACACCACCTGCCCCTGCAATGTACGCAAGTGGATCCGGATCTGATGGAATTAGAGCGAGATAGAGTGAGAGAGCGAGGTGGAGGGAGACGGGGAGAGAGAGTTTATTTCATTAGGGGGAGACAGGAAGAGGACTGAGTGACATCATATCATTTCAATGTCGCCCCCCCCCCCCCCCCCCTATAGTTCACTGTCAAGAGCTCCATCTGGTAGACACATGTCACACACATTCATGTCGACACACACACATGCGGCCATTCAGAATCCCCACGGACACACAGACCAACACATACGCTGCATGCTCTCTCACTGAGTCAGTAGTTCACACAAAAAAAACACTCCTCCATTTCACACATCCGAGCTATTAATCAGCTCCTTCATTGCCACCATATGGCTCTGACATTCTGCCCATGTTACTGTTCATGTAAGGGGTCCGTCAAGCCTGCCCTGTCACACGTCACTCACACACACACACACACACACACACACACACACACACACACACACACACACACAAGACACTGCCTGTTCGGATCAATTTAAAGGATTAAATCAAGTTTTTTGGGGGGATATATAGTGAACACACAGAGCTAGCATAATCAGGATTTCTGACATGACAGTACACACAAGGCTTATAAATACTTATAATACTGTGAAAACCACGCCCACCTGAGGGGAAACCATCACAGACACATTATGCAAGGGATGAAACGCTAACGAAATGCCTATAGCTATAGCTAAAAACATCAGATTTCAGCATGTCGAAGGGTTACTTTATCACCCTATGTGTACAAGGGGCGCAGTTGGTAACTATATTATTAATGCATGGACAAGTTAGCAAGCTAATGTTAGCTATGTGTAAGCAAGCTAATGTTAGCACATTCCACGATAACACGGTATAGGCTTTTCTCAATATGTGTTCTTGTCTGTACTTTTGTTCTCGTTGACTTGTGAAACGTCATAGTACGCAGCTGAAGTACTGTTCCAATTCAAAAGTAAAGCATCTAGCCAAGCACCGTCCAAATGCCCGGATGTGACTTGCTCCGCCCGTTTTACCGGGGATGCATCGGCGGTGACTTGTCTATATGGGACAGCCAAATATCCCAAAATGCATTTCGCACCAGCAACGGGGAACAATCGCGAAAGACAAAGCACATTTCGGCGCAATTTTTCGAAATACTGCTGTTGTTGAGTGACGGAATGTAATTTTGGCTAGAAGTTAGTTGTTTAATTAAGCATCAAATCTGTGGTCGATTTGGCCTACTTGAAAATTTGCCCCCCCCCGAGAACAGCCTTCTAGCGGAAAGTCTTTTTGAAATAGTAGTGATCGACCGACCGATCAACATAGGCATCCCCAGAGCTGCTAGCATGCCGAAAAACATCCGTTTAGCTACCAGGGGACACATGCATGACTGCGTGTCTCTGTCTTCTCTCTCTCAGTAAACTGAAGAAATGGACCAATGCTTTTAAAACGTGGTGTATTTCTTTAACCTTTATAGCACCCCTATAGCACCCTCTATAGCACCCCCCACCCCCTGGAACCTACGGAGCTACTGTAGAGCAAACGTGCATGCATTTTTTAAACAGTATATAGTATGTGTCTGAATGTGGGAGCCTTTCTCTATTTAGTGCAGTAAATGTATGTTCTGTGTGCGTGTATGTGTTGTGGGTACAGTTGTATCAATGTATTTTTCCCTGCCCGTGTGTGTTTGTGTGCATCTTAGCATGGAGAGGATAGAAGAAGCCTCAGCGGAGAATCACACAGGAGGTGAAGTGTTCAGTGAAGTGTGTTTCGTGTATTTCGTAGTGTGTATGTGTGTGTGTGTGTGTGTGTGTGTTACGTGTGCTGTGGGAGGACTGAACCTCCCATGGCTGGATCAGTGGCTAACCACAGGGGATGAGGTGTGCATGAGAGTTGTCAGTAAAATCCAGCGTGACCGCATTTTATGCATGAGCAGGTGACATTTAATGGATCGGCTCAGTTTACACAGATGGAAAATATGAGTATTAGTTAAATAGAGAGACACTGCTGTTGTGTAAATGATTAAATCTCCCTTTAAGGCGCATTTGGTCTACTGCAGATTTCCTGGACAGAGTGGTCCCCAGTAGACAAGGCAAAGGGGAAAGAGGGGCGCAGGCTGCTCCAAGAGCAAGTGAAGGCAGCAGTGGAGGAGGGGAGGTCCAGCAGAACGGTCTCAGCAGGGGGCCTGAACGGGGTCATGTAACGAAAGGTCAAACAGATCTGCACATCGTCACGACCACCCTGAAGCCAGACATCCTCCTGGTCTCAGAGGCGACTAAAACCATCGGCATGTTGGAACTGACGGTGCCGTGGGAGGACCGTCTGGAGGAGGTCCACTTGGGGAAGAAGCCAAAGTACGAAGAGCTGATCACTGACTACTGCCAGCAGGGCTGGAGGGCAAAGTGTGCGCCAATCGAGATTGGCGGCAGAGGTTTTGTGGGGCAATCGCTCGACAAAGCCATGAGTGTTCCGAGCGCCACCGGTAATTCAAATGAAATGATCTTAGGTCAGCAAAATGTGCATAAAATATGTGGCTTGTGCAGAAAAGCTTGCTCCTAATTTGATGTTGACGGTCTTGTATGGCGTTATGAATGGATGGCATGCGCTTATAAGCACTTTCACATTTTTGTACAGCAACTGGAACATCATAGTTCCCATTTAAGAACCCCATTCAATGCCCCATTCAATATCTTGCAAATCAAGGTTTTATAAAAGAAATTGGCATTTCAGTTCAACAATCTCAAGGTTCAGCTCAAAAGGTGGACCTTTGCTAATTGTAAAGTTTAGTTTAAGAGTTATGCGATGTGTATCATAAGGGCACTTCTGGCTACAGAGCACCACAGGAATAATAAATAAATTGCTAAAGAGAGTATTTTTACTTAATTAATCTCTGAGTTCAAATGCATGCGTGTATATATGTTCACATGCAAGTACTGGTGATGAATTGCACAACGCTGGTTTACAGGACTGACATCTTGTTTCAAAGCCCTGCAGCCCATCCATCAAAGTAACCCTAACTGAGCACAACAAACACACCTATTGGGCTTCTTTATGTGGATGAAAACGCTGCCGTTGCATTAGAAGATGACCTCGGGGTCACGCTGAGACGGATTGGGGGAACACAGCAAATGCACCCAGCCAGCAGGAGCGCAAATCATCGGGGAGGCTGTAACACAGCAGGAAAATGGTTTTGCTCATAACCCCTTGTCAGTAGGGGTCAAGATAGAAATTATTTTACAAGCATGTCAAAGCGCACGGGTGCTATTAAGGGTAACACGTGCTAGCGGGTGGAAATGGAGGGATCATGGGGATTTGTTCCGCCGTAATAAACTCTCTTGATAGCAAATGCTGATAATGGACTGCACCGAGGTGAGAAGAAATTGCAGCTATAGGCAGCAGCACAGAGAAAATTGCTGATGTTGCATCAGATTTAGTACATCACTCTGAAAAATAAAACAACAGAGGATCCTGCCAAAACAAATCTCCCTGAACATTTGTAGATATTAAGGAGAAAGCGAATAATGAAAAATCTAAATCACCTTCTGGACATTTCACGGTCACATTTTCTACTTAAACACACATATTGGGTTTACAAACAACATTAGCTCAGACATGAAAGACAAGG
Organism: Anarhichas minor; assembly: GCF_050575085.1. Classification (NCBI taxonomy): domain Eukaryota; kingdom Metazoa; phylum Chordata; class Actinopteri; order Perciformes; family Anarhichadidae; genus Anarhichas; species Anarhichas minor. The sequence goes on from NW_027466463.1 coordinate 12,740,206, forward strand.
CGTCGTGCTGCTCGCAGAAAATTACGCTCCTGAAGAGAATTGGAGTTCAGCGGAAGAGATAAATAGACGGTTTGGGACTGAGAGGAAGAGACGGCCCTTTGATGTCGTGAAATTAAACTTTGTGTTGTCTGTGGCCGGGAAAACACTGAACCGTCTCTCCACTCTGCAGACATGTGAAGATGAAGGGTTTCATTTTGTCCTTGTCTCTGTACGTGTTAATCGCAGGGGAAACAGCAAAAAGAGGGCCTACGCGATGTGGGGCTGCACAGTGATCATTATATATATGTTATATATATATATAAATCCTTTGTGACAGTGCATGCTGCTACGTGTGCGTGCTGACGCATGCTGGGGAATTGAGTCAGCTGCTTGAGTGCATTACTTCCTCCCATTGAGGAGGGTTAGCTGGTCAGTTTGCACAAAGGCTAATCAGTAATAGTCACACTGACACACAACATTCATCACAATTACACAGTCACCATCATTTTTCACAGCGCTGCTTTCCAGCGTGCAAAAGATGCCTCCAATTAAATTGCAATACTTTTCACGTTTATGGTCTGTGACGCTGCAAAATGCGTTTCACAAATAAGAAAAGCCTGTTGAGGGAAATCATTTGAGAGAATTAGAGATACCATCTGATGTCGGCGTTGGCAAACATCTGTAAAATAGCCTTTCCGATGCTGCCGATTGTTGCAGATTTAAAAGAGATGGAGAAGAGGAGCAGTATGGAGAGGAGGGAGGGAGAGGAAAGGAGGGCACATATTGAGAGAGGGAGCGAGAGAATGGAAGAAAAGATAGACACGGAGGGAATAAATGGAGGGGGAGAGAGACAACGGAGGGAAAATGACGGAGAAAAAAGTAAAAAGCTGTTTTGAAAATGAGACCTGCTGCACTGCAAAACACCTGCAGTGACACTGAAAGCCATCTGCAAAGATACTGATTGAAAAATATATATATGTATGTTAATGTGTGTGTGTGTGTGTGTGTGTGTGTGTGTGTGTGTGTGTGTGTGTGTGTATGTGTGTGTGTGTGTGCAGGAAGCATTACAGGCAAAGGTAAACACACCTATAAAAGCAATTTCACAGCATCTGCGTAGGAGAATGAGTTTGTATAAAACATGAGGCGCACATAGCTGACTGTAGAGATACATTATTTTGAAGATTGCTGTAAAAGGGATAAATTAGAAATACTGCTTTGCAGTCATGTAGCGGTTTACATCCATGTCTGTCTAAAATGTCATCACTTCAGCATTTCATCCTATTGGCTTGAAATTGTCATAATTAGCAAATTAATTCTCGAGTCACGACCAAAAACGTGTTTTGCGGGGGTCACAGTGACCTTTGACCAACAAATTCGACTCAGTTCACTGAGTGCACGTGAAAGTTTGCGGCAAATTTGAAGTATTGGACAGGACGGATGCACCACCCGAAAACATAATGCTTCCAGCCACAGCTATTGCCGGTGCAGAGGCATAAAAAAAAGAAGCTGGCCAGATACTCTGGGGTAAATACCTGATCTAGGGAAATATATCACAGTGTCGGAGTAGAAAACAGATGACTGAAGGCCGTATCCCCAGCTTTACTACACTCAGTACCCTCTTCCCACACTCCATGTTACTGTGTGCCACTGACCTTGATGAGATCCAGGCCCCTCATCAAACCCTCAGCTGCAGATTGGTTTTTAGAGAGCTTCAGAGGAATTGGATTTGAAGGGGTTTCAATTCAAATGAGATGTGCGCCAGACAAAATGTCTGTATATAGAGTCAAATATTTATCACAAATATTGTGATACTTACAATAGTGAACTCAAAGGAGTAGTTCAACATTTTGGGAAATACACAAATAAGTTTTCTTGCAGAAAGTTAATCGATTGATGTCACAAAAACTGGAAACAGGTGGAAACCGCTACCTTGGCACTGTCCAAAGGTTAAAAAACAAAGAATCACCTATCAACACCCTAAACCGCACATGTGACCAAAAACACATCTAAACACCGGTGCGCATGTGTGAAACCGCACCTTGAGCAAAATCACAACCTTATTAAAATACATCAGTAATTCAAAATGAAGAGAACTATTGGTTGTTTTTTCGCCAAGTAAAATGCTGCTGTTTACAACGTAATATGTAAAATGAATTGCACTTTAACCCCTTCTTTTTTTTTTTGTCATTTACAAACAAATCATTAAAAGAATAAATTGCAACATTTCTTGCAGACGTTTGATAAATAATCCACTACTTCCACAGTGAAGAAGGAATCATTTGAGGCTGAAAATAATTGAGATAAAAGAGACAAAATTGGCAGAAGGGGAAGTAAACGCTGAAGCACTAAGAACTTCCATTTAAAATTGCCACAATTTAGTCATTTGGAGACATTTACTACTTCCTACTCAGTTGGTCAGTCAGACAATGGTGGAAGTGCCATTTTGGAGCAAATCAGTTTGTATAAGAGGCAGGAGAGGAGGTATTGTATGGAGATTGGAGGTGAGGAAGAAAGCAGTATAACAATGGCAGGACAGAGACCGAGCCCTCGCAGACCTGATTCTGTTCCCCTTGCTACAGAGAAGGTCAGTCCGTATCAAACAGTGGACAACCCTATTTAGCTGGTGCCAAAGAACCCGATGGGCTTAGCGAGGATTAGACGGCAAGCACAAAACAAGCTCACTGGCTGTAATACAGTAAGTACAGCCAGAACAAGGTTAGCTGCGTCTCATCATCATACTGAAATTATAAAATGATATAAGTACAAAAGCCTTCTCCTCCTGCTAAAATCTCCAAGACGCATGTAGCAAAAAAGCAGGTTTCAAAGCACAGACTATGACTGTGTTGTCTGAAAGACCCACAACATTAGGCGTCTTATGTTCTGCCCGACTCATTATTAAATAAGCTCAATATAAAAACATTACCAATGGTGGGCGATGCTTGTTTTGACTTGGGGAAAAGCACCCGAGGTCCCAGCAGTTGGAAGATACCAGCATGTTGTGATTGTATATATGAGAGAATATGAAAAGCCTGACGATACAAAAACTCGTCTCTGAAAAGATTTGACTCTATTCACTCTTTTAAAATCTTCTGTCTCATCTGTTCTCTCTCTACTTTAATACTGTAAACCAAACGTTGACTTCTATATTTAATGTTTTTTGAAAATGTCTGCCTTTAGAAATGAGTCATGTTTCTTTCTTTTTCTTAAATGTTTTTTTTCCAAAAGCATAAAAGACTTTTTGGCAGCTCCGTCTATAAAAAGTTAGATTTTCTTTGACGTGGATTTCTTAGCAATCAGTGTACGGCAATGTTCCAAACTTTTGTGCAGTATTTTTTGCTTTATACCTATTTTGCTCGAAGCTCTAACTGAACTTTCCTTTTTTAAGGCTTTTTCATGACTGACACAGTCCTTTGTCTTTATCCCCAAGGATGAAGGCAAATGCATTTACATCTGCTGTCAGAGTGCTCTGCAGCTGTGGCCCGGGCATTTCAAGGATTTAAGTCCAACCCTCCATCCTTTAACTGTTACCTCTTATCCTATTCAGGGTCGCAGGTGGGATTGGAGCAAAGGTACACCATGGACATGTCCCCGGGCTATCACAGGACTGACACATAGAGACAGACAACCAATCACTGCCACCTGGGTATTCAGAAAGACGAGGTCAAGTAAATGTTACTTTGTATTAATTAAAACCAGACTAGATGTGGTCCTCTTGTCCTCTTGTGACAGTAGTTATGCCAGAGCAATGTTTTGTCTAAAGCCCCTCTGGGTGACTTGATGGTCAGGGCTGGTCTAAATGGATCTCTCTCTCTCGTTCCAGATGGATTGAACAGCAAGAAGATGATAAACAGGCTGAAGTGATGGATGCGTGAGGGAGGAAGATCTTTCAATCAATCTGTCATCCGTAGTTCCTCTCTCATCCGCAGGAAGCAGGACTGATGTCATGGTCGATACAGGCAGGCTTTTTGTCACTGGGAGATGTGTGTGTGTGTGTGTGCGTGTGTGTTTATGCATGCATGCGGTGTACAGTACCTGCTTTTGTCAGAGGGTGGTGTCAGATGGGAAGGTTATGAATTTGTTAGTTCTGGTTTGTTTCTTTGTTGATTGCGGTCGGGGTGTGTAAGTGCGCATGTGTGTGTTCCAATGTGTTGCGCTGACGTTAAGTGGGCAAACTGTCACCATCTGCTGCCTGGAAACACCCCGCTGACATTACGCATCAGACAATATAAATGGTCACTTCAGCAGTGGGCTCAGTGGGAGCCGCTCTCCTAATCCAAAACATGTGTGCCATGCAAGTGCTTGCTTGTTTGATCTCATTTTCTTACTGCAACATCACCTCACAAAAGACTCTTTAAGATTCTAATAAAGGCAAAAAACAACACTTTGAAAGTTTTTTTTTTATTATTTGTCCTTTTTAACAGAAGATATTTTGACATGTCACAGTAGCAACAGCACAGGTGCACATAATACAATTAATGATGGCTGAATTCTATTTAGCTGCCTCGGTTTCAAGGTCCTGGTATTGTGTTGTATTGTATTGTATTGTATTGTATTGAATTGTATTGTGTTGTATTGTATTGTGTTGTATTGAATTGCCATGAGCCATAGTTAATGTCATTAGTGACAGCGTTGCTTTTCCTACTACAAGTCAAAATGTCTGCTGTAAAATACTTCTATTTACATATTTGTCCACTATAGTTGTAACTAGAGACCATCTTTGCGATGGGATCACACCCAAATCAGCCAATGGGTCCTCCCCCTCTTCCTACCCCCTTACTTCTGCTCAGAGGCGGAGCACACCCATCTTCAAACTCGTCCTTCATTTCGATCTCAACTACACACCTGTAAAGTTTTGTAACTCCTTCTAGCACGATTAATATGCTATCGTGGCGACAAAATCTGTCCACAAGAACTCAAAACCACTTCTGTGGTAGTTCCTGCTACAGTAGGTGTCTCCAGACATATTTTACCATGATCTCACACACACACACACACACACACACACACACACACACACACACACACACACACACACACACACAGACTCACAGCCACTGTCTGACTTCTTGAAGTTGTCACCTGTTGCGTTTAAGAATAAATGAAATAACTTTTCCACATTTCCAAAATCCATATTACATACTGTACCTATGTTAAGCAGGTTTTGAGTGTGTAGTGTGTTAGAAAAGAGTCAGATATATAAATATATCTGCTGTTGATGCATACTATTCTCCCACAATGCAATGCACTACGGAAATGGAGGAGAAAATGAATTGCGGGTGGTCGTGTTTTATGGAAAACAAAAACTATTAAATCTTTGGAAAAACATTTTTCAAAAGTTGCAGTTTGATTGAAATTAAAACTTTGCGCCATTTCATGTTAGCATTAAAATTACGAGGTATGTTGAAATGTCAGTAAACTAATTGCTTGAACTACGACAATCAGTATTTATGTAGTACATACTGTGTAGAAGTAGCACGTAGTATTAGATTTGGGACACGGGTATGGAGATGAGTTGCAGTTGTAAGCATGTACATGGACCTTTGAGTTGAGGTTATTTTGTCACACAAAAGAAAACTATAAGTGACTTATGATGCAAAGATAAAATACTTTGTGAAGATGGTTCATGGGACAACGATCAGAAACAGCACCAGCCTCGATACAGGAATTGGCAAATCAAGTGGTGTCAAAAGCAATAAAAGAAAAACAATATCTGGCTTCTCATAAACCATCAGACGGTAAACTAGGTTTCCCTGATGTGATTAATACCTGATGGATCAGAATATATCCTCAACTGCACATATTGCAAAAGCTCCGAGAGGTGATCGCGCTGTAGCTCGTAAGCAGTCTGGGAAATGTTGGGCGAGTTCATCTCAGCAGCAGGACTCCAGAGCGCTGCTGGGAGGAACGCCAGAGAGCATCATTTGATTAGCAGCATTATCACCTTTATTCCTGCCGATTCAGTGCACACAAACACACAGGCAGGCATCCAAGGTTATTGCAGGTTTGTTTCGGCTCAATATTGGCTGCCTCACTCAGAGCGTACAATTAATTGTTCAAGGCCTTGGATTTCTCACATAAAAACAAGTTTTTATTTTCCTCTCCGAGCGAGCCAGGCGCTATTACTTTGTGAGTTTTGAGAATCTGAAGGACTCACTGGTCTTCCTCAAAGCCATTTTAATCTCTGCTGCTCCGGCTAATAAACATCTCGCAGTGAAGGAAAGCTCATAAAGAAGAAGAAGAAGAAGGAGAAGGAGAAGGGGAATTGATTGGCTCTCTCTGAGCTAATCAATTCCCCTAAAATATCTCAATTGGATGTGGTGTTTATGATGTACTTTTCTTTTGTTGATGTACTCTACTCAGCAATTATGACCTCGTCACATCTTTAAGGATAAAAAGTAAACACGCACACAAAAAAACAAACATATTATACTGATATTAATGTCGAATGGTATTATCTATTTTTGTCTTCTTAAAAGTTTTGAAACCAGCACAAAGAAGCGCTCCTAGTCACCAGGGAATTAGTTCGGTAGAAGGCGAGAAACAACAGAAAACTAAAAATTTTAATTGGGTTTACTTCATAAAATATGACTTAAGCATGAATTCAGGCTCAGTCAAAATTTGGAATCCTGATCAAAGCCTAAACTAGTCTTCCCTTCCAGGGCTGCCCGTCCGCCTCCATCATCTCATATCCAGAGAGGCTTATTACTCAATATTCTGCCTTGTATTGGCAGCGTCATTGTTTGCCTGCATGTCAGTTGCATTGTGGGCCGCTGTTGCACCTGAGCCAGAAGGCAGAGAGCGATGCAGGTGATTAATGCTCACAGGACAGAGGGCAGATAATAAATAAACAAACAAGCCGCCCATTCGCTGTTCGAGGAAGCGGCGGCTGCCTCCTGCCATCTGTCGTGGAAATAACTCTGCATGTTCGTCTGCGTTAAGGTGACAGGAGAATCTACAGTATAAGAGATCTGTTAATGTTTGAATATGTGTTTCCTTTATTAATAATACACACTTCATATACATCTCTCTCTGTGTATTAACAGTATGTCAGTGACCCCGGGGTGTGTGATGCACAGATGTGCTGCATCACAGCTTTGAGTCATGAAGAACCTGATGGAAATGCATGGCTGTTTTTGACACAATTGTTCGAGCTCAATTAGTTCTTGTTTGTTTTATATGTTTGATGTTCCACTCACCACTTATTGATTATGTATGGCCCCAAAAGGCTGCACACATTTTATTAAGGGAGAGCTTCACAGAAGGTAGAGGTTGGACGGACAACGCCCCCTGGTGGTTAAATACGCATAAACACACGGCAGCACAATCAGAGTTTGATGCATATTTCTATATCAATTTGACAACTTTAGGGGCAACAATTTAACAAAGAATTCGTTACTTCCCCGAATTTTTACTTTCAGCATCTTTTCACCGAAGGTTTTGTTTTTTGGAAACCGAGAGCTGAGCTAATAGGAGACTTAATTACTTACATTTCATAAAGTGGACATAAATGATGCCTCCAAATGACTACTAATGTTGCTCCGCATCTGCTGGGTGTGTAAATGCGCAAGTTAGCCAACAAGCTACTTTGTCAGCTTGTTTCTGCTGCTAGCAAAAGTGACCAAGAAAAGTGTATTGCAGGTTTTAATTAATGCCACTATAGTGGCGTCAAACCCTAGTATTTCTAAACTCCTGAGTACAATAATATGTGTAACAAGGAGCTTACTGAGCTAAATAAATCAATACAGGCAGATTTGTCTGCTTGAGTATTTTTTTAATGAAATGGGTTTCTAACAAAGATTTCAAAGCTTCTAAAGAAACTAAATTATATATGCAACATCCGCAGAAACGTTCTCACAGTGGACAGTTTGACTTGTCTGACACAGATGTTACTGATAACATAAATACTGGCTGTGTTCAGTTCAGATAAAGTAGTTCCAGGGCTCTGGTATTGTGCTCACTGATCATCAGAATGCTTTCTGAGAGCCCTAACTGACATGGAGCCATTGTTGCTCAACACCTGTACTTTTTCTGTTGTATGACATACATGCCTGCCATTAAAAAAAAAAAACCTTGAAAGGAGTTTAGAAGTGTAGTGCCTCTGTAATGTTATGTTTTACTGGTCCACTGGAAGAGTACAACAGAAAAAAACACAACGAAATAAATGTACATTTCTAGTCATACCAAAGAAGTATCATGTTGTATGTCTACTGCAACAACTTCTAGCCGGCTGTTGTAATATTGATCCCAATCAACCGTTCATGCAGAAAGCATTCTATTACTAACACAGGTGTTACTACTAAGAAAGGCCAACATGCTGTTAAAAAAAGACGATCAGAACCAAACGTGTTTTTTTTTAAATACTTTATTTAAAAGGGACTCTTGAGCATTAATATCTCATTTCCCTGCCACCAATGTCGACCGTTATGTGCCATGAAATACAAGCTGGCCTGGAAGCTGTCTCCACACGCAACGCCGATTTTATGTATCACAAAAAAAAAAAAGATGCATGTTGCAACAAATTAAAACACGATTGTTAAGCAAAATATTTTTTTGTGAACATCATGCAGAGAATTTCCTAATTCAGACATCACAGGCAGTCATATCAACAGCATTGTTTATGCATAACATACCATTGCATCACATTTGCAGTACGCACTTGTGGTGTCAGCTCCAGCTATAAAGGCAGTTACTCTCTCTTACATACCCACACACACTTAATACTTTTAAAGATGTACATTTACACACTCTTGCGCACACACACATACAGATACACAAAAACATGTACAACAAGACAAAAAGACTTGATTTGGTCCAGTTGATCAGAGGGCTGCCATCACTGGCACACACGTAGTTATTCGTGAGAACCAGGAAGTATTCAGTACCAAACTTGAGAAAAAAAAAAATTTGTATGGGCCAGTTTCAATGATCCAGACAACAGTCAGTCTCATCAATGTGATGGTTGCAAAGTCACAGTTAACTTTTCATGTTTCAGTTTTCTTTGGGATTTCAGAGTTTACTTTTTCACACCCACATACAAATACATCTACAGTTAGAATAAAAGCTGAATATATATTTTCTGTTATAACTATATAAGTCAGACGTAGTACAATTAAGTACAATCTTGGTTTAAGACCACCGCGTTTCTTTCAAACGTCCACAAATTATAGGGATTGTTCTCTGAACTTTGACTTGTTTTGCTTCTTTTCTTTGTCAATATTTTTGCTGAAAGGATTTAATCACATTTTCCCATGAAATATAAAAACCAATGAATAACTCCCTCAGTTTTAACACCACAGGCAATTCTCATACAAACACAATCTCACATGAAAATTGACACAGTCTGGTGTCAGACATCAAAACACATTCATTTTAAGTATATTACATATTTATAATGTGAGAGTAACTATTTTTTACCATACAAGGAAAACATCTTGCCATCAGAAAGATTAACAATTGCACATAATGATTGGCTAAAATATTTCAGTGATACAGGGAAACATAAAACAAATGGAAGTTATTCAAAATAGAGCAATATTTCAACAAAATTGTATATTTGCTGTTCTTATACATTACAAAATGAGGACATGATTTTCTCTCAAATGTTAAAAAAGCTGCTGAAAACATAAAAAAAAAACAAGATTTGTGTACAAAAAGCTGTGTTTTAAAACAGACCCTTGCTTTTCTTTAGATTATTTTGCTTCCAGTTTGGCAGAGCGTTGAACTCAACTCGACTCATCTCAAGAAGTGTCTGAAAAACATGAAAGTAAGAGGAGAAAAAAAAAGAAAAGTTGATCAATTTTGGACTGTGTGTACATGTATATTTGCTGTATGACAATGGGACTGCAGCCGAGTTCCCGACCTTGAAGTCCTGGTCAGACAGGTAGACCTCCAGCCGTAGAGGGTCCACTCCCTCTGGTAGCGGTTTCCTGGTCAGCTCCTCGATGGAGTACTGCAGCTTACTGAGCTGAGATAGCGCCTCCTTTACTAACATCACCTTGTTCTTGGAGCTTTCCGCCTGCGTACACGTGTCATTCACAGCACGTAAAAACAAATGCAAAACAGAACTTTTGCAGTCTCCACGGCTCTATTTGTGTAGGACTGAATTATACATGAATCATAACAGATTTAAAATTATATTAAAATATGGGTAAATGGATCATTCCTGCAGGAAATAATGCGGCGCACTGGAGTTTACTGAGGCTGAAATGACACTGGTTTCAATCCAAGATGGTGAATTTATGCCCCGCTTGCTACAGAGACAAGGAATTAGGCATTTAAACTCTGTTGTTCTCCGTTTCACTGCCGTCTGTAGAATTTATACTCTACACTTTTTATTTTCTTCACACTGAACATGATTCTGCATGCCAGCTTTAAATAGACATGTCTGGGGCATGACACCTTATCTGAACAGATCTGGTTGAGTGAGGTGATTTGGATTCCTTCTAGTGTCAACATACTGTACATGGAGAACAGCAGTCTCCTGTCTTAGTTGTGATATACTGGGAGAGCGCTCTTAACCCCAACTGAGACATCACAATAACAAAAAGAAAAAAGAAGTCTCCCACCTTTGTGATACTGGTGTCCTTCTCCCAGTACGGGAAGATGTTGGTGAAGGTGAGAGGTTCACAGCCTGCTAGGACCAGATACGCCAGAGGGGGGCGCCGAGGGTTCTTCTCTATAAATCACACCACAGTGAAGAAGATATGAAAAACATGCGTTTGAGTTCAGTTCCAAATTCAGATATCCACTCTATCGGGACGAGTAATAGCAGTATTTCTTTAAAGACTATTTGGGGAAGTGTTTGACTCCTAACAATGTCTGGATCAGTTATTGTATATGCAGACTATTTATCTCCAGTGGTCGTCTGAACTCTGACCTTTGCAGTACTGCAGCACAGTCTCCATGGCACACTTCCTCTCGTTGTTCCAGCGCATCTTTGCAGAGCCGGTGCACTGCGTGTCTTCGGGCTGCCAGCCCTGCCACAGGTACACCTCCATACGGTTATCCAGCAGGAACAGGGCTGGAGAAGTTAAGACAGCAGAGCACTTACGTGTACATCCAGTAGCACCGAGAGGTAATGTAGTAATGTTAGGCAGACAGCAACAATAAAACATATCCACCGACAGAGCAGCCTGTGAAAGAGTCTTTTAAACACACCAGCACCTGACATGTCTACAGGTGTGTGTGGTACCTGGCTGGTGTGCGGAGTAGAGGTTCTCCTGCAGGAAGGGCATGGCCATGACTCCCTCCGTCACCCTGGCTGGATACAGCCGCTCCTCCCCCTCGAACAACCCGGAGCTGGCGCTCAGCCGGAACAGCCGCGGTGTGAAGTTGTACTTCCCTGGATCTGGAGACAACACACACACACACATCTGGTCACACATTAGCAATACATATTTTTCTCTCTATTTATTGCTGATAACTAGGAATTGGTTTTAAGTGTGTGAATGTGAGGACGCACCTTGCAGCATACAGTCGTAGGCCTTCTTGTCCTGCGGGCCCAGAGCCTTCTTGAACTCCGCGGGTTCAGATCCTTCCTCCACCTCCTCAACTTTCACGCCGCCGGTGCTGCTCAGACCCAACTCCGAGGAACACCTTGAAGACCCAAACACAGAAACACCGTCGGTCCACCACGTTATGTCCATCCACAGGTCATCTATTTGTCCATCTGCCCTTTCCTTACCTCTGGGTTAGTTTGTCCGCGGCTCTTTTGGCCACCTGCCTGGCACTCGCATGTGCTTTACAGCCGTGCCACAAGAAGAGAAGGCCTTTCTGAGCATTGAGAAGCACCAGGCTGGCACGAGAGCGCAGACTGGCATGCTGGCGATCTACCTCCACCAATGAGGCCTCCACCTCTGCCTCACCCCGGACACAGAACAACCGCCAGCCAACTGGAGAAGTGAATCAGAATTTTTGTTCAACTGTTTGATACAGTATTTTATAAAATGAGCCGAAGTCTCTACATGAATCCGCAGTAATACAGCACATCACTGAAAACAATAAACAATGTTTTTGGTGTTTTGTACCTGTGTTTTGGGCATAATCTTCTCTACTGCCCTTGTGGATGATCAAACCTCCCTGGAAGAGCTGCAGGAAGCACGGAGGCTCTTTTCCCTCAGTCACCAATACCTGGAGAGCCAATCAGATACAACGGATGAAGACAGACACACTTTGATTAAATCCTACTTGAACACAGCCATTCATCTGTTCATATCAAGTTAATAGACGAATGGAAGAAACACAAACTAACTATGAGTCCTAATCAGGAAACTTTACCTTTAAAAATGACATTTTATTGATTGTGTGTGGCTATGACGGACTGATACCCACTTGTGACCCCCTGTGGCTGCCCAGCTCCACTGTCATCAGAGCAGATGTTCCTTTCTCGCTGATGCTGGAGTGACTGCCTTGCCAGAAAAAACAAGCGGTCCTCTCTCTCCCTGGTGCACCGGCACTCAGCTCCCCGGGTTTCTGCCGCTTACCCACTGACAGAACAAAACAGGAGCAAACCCAGCGGGTAAAATCAGGATTTCTGCTTTTATTTTGGACTAAAATGTAAGGCTCAAGAATTTCTTCTTTCTACACCTTGTTAACCACACTTAACTGTGCTTCTTCCCTCCAAGCACAAATGCCGTTCTTCAGTTGCACTCCATCACGATTAAAAAGCGAAGTCAGGCAGATCGATGCCATTAATCTTCCCCCCGGTCTTACTACTTTGTCGCCGTATTAAAACCTCCTATTTAACACGTCCGCTGTTTGTTCTTTAGGCTACCTCTGTGCCAAACGCACGACTCACCGAGTATGGTGATGGAGTACTTCCAGCGGATGATGTAGGCGTCGGCCTCGTGCAGTTGGCCCAGGCTCTCTTTTGGCACTTCCTCCTCTCCGTGCTCTTTGATGTGCCAGGCGTCTACAGCGACTGTAGCCAACTCTGCCTGTCGTCCGTCATCGGCCCTCACCAGGCCGTGGCCCCGCTGGACGTTCACCCCCTCCAGAACCGTCTTCACCGGCCCCGGCTCGTTGTCCAGCAGGGCCTTGGCGTCACATGACTGCAGCTCCAAGTCAAAGTTGGGCCGTTCAATGCAGTGGACGGGGCTCTGAGCAGACAAAGAACATTCTCAGTTAGTTTCAAATGTGTTGCATTAGTCGGGATATTCATGAATTTAACAGCTACTTCTTAATTCCTTTAAAACAGATTGTCAGATATCTGCAGATTTAACAGGCAACGAGAAAAAAAAACACTGATTCACACATTACATGAAGGCAGGGTCACTGCTAAATTAAAAATCCAAACACCCGTAGCCTAATCTCTTCTACCTTGATTTCATCTGCTTGAGCTGCTTCCTCCTTCTTCCTCTCGGCCCAGTCCAGGAACTTCTCTCTGAACAGGGACGTCTCATTGTGCTCCGACAACCGGCCAAACAGAGTCCAGCTCGGACGACCCTCCCCCTGCCTGGAAATCACACAAAAACGTCTCCTCTCAGCAGCTGTACTGGCAAGATAAAACCACTAGGGGCTACAACAACACAACCAATAACGCTCACTTTATATCAGATAAAACTGCATTTATTAAGTACAAAGCTAGACAGATGGATACAGATAATACAGTTATGTTAAAAGCTATTAAAAGGGATCAACATGTGATACTCACTGAGGCACATCCGAATCTGTGAAGGAGGCATCTAAAGGGTTGACTCTGTAGGTGCTGTAGTCATAGCTGCCGCTGTAAAGCTGTTTGCCCAGTTTCACAGCAACTTTTCTGTCACCCAGGGGCACGTCTTTCCCGTGCCACACGTACACTTCGCTGCCAAAATCAAACACTAAGACCTGGTGTGGGGCGTTGGCAGCAGTGGGGAGAGAGAGAGAGGAGATGGATCGCAGTTAAAAAACAGATACAATGTGTATTCAAATGTCTGTCAGGACTATCACGGGTGCTTTATGAATATTTCTACCATCTCTTTTCACACTTTCTAAGCAGGTCCCAGACTTGGGAGTAGGGGTGTTACCTCTTTAGAGTCGAGCAAGGTGACACTTGGAATGGAAGCCCAGGCTTCTTCGTGAGGCACCAGTTTCTCTCCCTGGAGTCTGTACACCCCGTTAGAGTCCAACACCCCATTCTCATACAGCTCGTCCTCCTCTGGCTCCCCTGCCCCTAAAACACACACACACACACAGCACAAAAAGACAAGGTTATGAGACAAGGGCTGTTTGTGCCTGAGTTAAATACAAGCTGCTTGTAATGATGTTGGAGAGACAGATATCATTAACGAGTATGAACCTCTGTATTGGGTTTGTCCGCCCAGCAGGCTCCAGAACTCTTTGGCCCATCTGGTGTCGGTGTTGATGCCCTCCTCCAGCACCGTCACCTGGGACGCCTTACACCCGAGGTCCCTCTTGGCCTGAACAAACGCTGCCATCTCCGACGCCTGGCCGCACAAAAAGCACATTGCACATGTCAACATCTGTATTCAAGTGGAGAATTTGACGTTCTGCGTCGTCCCCCTGTCTGAACATTCAAATCCCAACAACTGGTTGCGGATCCCGTACGCGAGGTTCTCTACCTTAGCTTTCTCAATCACGTTGGCAAACTCTCCGCTCCACATATAGCAGTGCTTCGGTGTTATGAGCAGGAAGCAGTCGCCGCTGTTTAAAGAGTGGGCTGTTGGCTCCACCAGGCGCACCTGGATGTGCCTCCGACCTAGAGACAATGACAAAGCAGCTTATACCTCCAGACTCCAGCAGCCTTAATCTGAAGCATTAATCACTGACATAGATATGTAATTGACTATCATTTATTTGAGGTTTATTAACTTTACATTCTTAAGGAATAGCACAGGAAGCACACCTGAGAGTTTCTCTTTAACAGCAGTTAAAGTCTTTGCTTTGGTTGTGGGTGATAGAGCACCATACCGCCACTCAACAAGTATAGATAGAAAACAAACACACACACAGTTGATTTGCATGTGTTGCTGACCTTTGATGCGAATGAGCATGAGCTTGTTGAAAGGCAGTGTGCTGTTGTTCGTCACAACATCGGTGGACTTCACGCTGCGCAGGTTCACCTTGCGGAAGTTCTCCTTGCTTGCGAGGCCCGCCAAGGCCACATCAGCCAGGTTGCTTTTGGAGTGTTTTGCCACTTTGAGGGAGAGAAAAAGAAGAGGGACCGGGGACATTAAGAAAGGAACAGAGTGGAATTGAGACACTGATCATTACTATTCTTTAATCTAATCTGCCATCTTGCTAATTATAACAAATAGAGACCAGATGTAAAGCAGAGATCTTAAGAGATAGAACTTGTTTTCTTATTTCTTCTTTCGTGCGAGCAGTGCTAGACTGCTTCCTCTTAATTTTCAGGTAACCTGTGAAAAGGTCACTGAGGCCAGACTAGTCTGTGAAAAGTATCGATGGAGAGGAACTAAATATAGGAAATAAGTAGCAGACTACACTGAAAACGATCTCATACTTTTGCTGTTGTTTTTATGTTGTTGTTGAAGTTTCAGAACCAGCTGAGCTCAGTGCAACCTTCAGAAACCACTAAAAGCCAGTGGAACGTGGTAGGTTTATCAGAAACAACACAACAAACCTTGGTATAGTCGCTACACATGGTTATGGATTAAACTTTTGGTGATGCATGAAAGTAAGAGTCTTAAGCCTTGCTATGGAGAGAACATTCATAGTGCCAGAGTCAGTATGAGCAGTCTTACTCCTCTCCACTTGGATCCTCTTGGTCTCCAATGAGGCCACGTTAAGCCTCTGCTCAGTATAGACCTGGCGGATGTCGTTGCGGGCAGCCAGAGCCCGCAGAGGGTTCCTGGAGCCCTGGTTCCTTCTGTTTGGTCGTACTGCTCTCTTGTGCTCGGTTACAGCTGAGGTGAGTCTAAAGACGTACATGTACACAACACAGTGGTCATTTTCCATTAAAGCAACCAATGACTCTTGAGAAAAATAGGAAATCCTTAGTCATTCAAATTGTCAAAAATACTGCCGTTCATTATTGTTATGATTTATAGGAACTAACTTTGGTGAATTGTCCTGAATCTGGCTGAGATCCTCCTCCGTCAAAACCACACCGGAGTCGTGGAGTCTCGACGGGGACACAGTTTTGTAGAAGTTGCCGAACGTCTCCTCGTCATCCAGAGTCATCACTTCTTTCTCCGTCTCTGCCGTCACCTCGACGGTGGAAGTCCTGCTTTTGCTCACGCCTGACCGACCCGCCATGGCAGGAAGCAGGAAGGGGAAAAGGTGAGTCAGATATGAGCCAAATGTTTTGGATATCCTGTCCTGTGAGCTTACGGGCTCATGTGCGTGTCATGTCCGTAATGTTCAATATACACGATGTCTATGTGTCAGTAAAAGAGAGTTAAGATTGAAATTTAACGAATGTGGATTAAAGAATTTGTAGACATACATACATATACATAATAGATCCTCCTTAATAACTAATACATATTATCTTGTGTGGAAAACAACAACAAGCGAGGGTACGGTACCTTTACTGTGGAGCTTGTCGAGGAACGACTCCAGCTTGTCGAGCCTTTTATCTCCTTCCACTTTGACATCAGTTCTACTGGAGATTTCTGTCCAGCAATAACAAACAGCATTACTCATAGCTAAGAACACTCAGTGCTACAATACAAAACATTGGCATTAATATTGTTTTAAAAAAAGGTATCAAATGCTTTTAAAATGACCAGAAAGATTAAATTGAAATCTGTCATCTGGACTAAACAGCATGTTATGACACAAATGGCCCAAAGAGTTTAGTTCAAGTAAAAATATACTTTCAATATTCACAACATCTGCTGTAACAACAGATGTATCGGGTTAATAACTTTATGGATTAACTGAATGATTCACACACTGATACGTATGTAATAGAAGTTGAAGGGAAATGTCTCCTACCTTCCAGTGGCTTCACGGGCGTGGCATTAGACTTCTTGCGGGAGATGAGAGTAGACTCTTCCTTTCCGGTGTCTGTCACCACACCTGGAGGAAGACAAGGGGGGAAAATGTAAGGCTGCAACTAACGGTCATTTTCCTCATCAATGAATCTGCCGATTAATTGTTTTGTCTAAAAGCAGTGGAAAAAGTCCATGGTAGCATATTAAAAAGCCTTGTATTATCAGAACAACAGTCCAAATGAAAACATATTTTTACTTTCAAGTATGAGAAAGACAAGCATCAAATTCTCACATTAGATGAAAAAGGTGTTTTGCCAGAAAAAAAATAACTGAAACTATCAGAGAATCAAATTTGTGCCAATTCATTTTCTGTTCATCAATTAATCAATTAATTAACTCATCAACGCAGCTCTAAAGAGAATTGTTTTTAGGTCCCATCTTCACAGGTTCAACAAGGAACGTATCCAAGTACCGTGATGATATCCTTGATAGGACCAAATGCAATGCAGAAAAATTGCGTCATGTAGCAGCACGGAGAGTCTGCAAGTCTGACTGTCACAGCACAACAGCTTGTGTCAAGCGTCACCTTTCTTGGCCATGCGTCCAGCCACAGTGAACTGGACAGAGTCGTTGGCGGCTCCCTTGCCTCTGCTCTTCCACTGCTCCTCCTTGTCTTTAAGGACCTTCATCCTGTCTGCCAGGGACATCTTGGGCCCCAAATCTACACTGGATTTCTGTTGGAACATTAGGACTTTCATTATAAAAAGGAAAGCTGGCCATGCACTCCACTGTCTATTCATGTCACACGGGGAACAGAGAGTTACGAGGACACAGCGAAGTAATCATGGGTGAGCACAGAGCGAGAACAGGAGAGACTACAAGTGATGGTGAAGGAAGATAGTAAAGCAACGAGGAATACATTTAAAATGGAATTATGAAAGATATCATTACTTTCTTATTTTTTTTCTGGGAGAGAGTGAATTATCCCAAAAACAACAACCTCCACAAAAAACATGAAGAATGTCGAGTCCTGACAATAAAAAAACAAAACTGTACTGAGGCCATCTATCACCAGCTATTCATTGGAGCTTTCCTTACGTGATTTATTCCTGCTGCCATTTTTGCACCTGAACGCCACCATTAAAAATGAATTAGCAGAGGTTTACTGCCCCCCCTGGTCCCCCTGGACCCCGGGAGCTGTAATAAAGTAATTAATGATATTCCACTCCTAAATATTTGAAGCGTTTTACGGCCCTGCCAGAGCTTTTACTGGCTGCCACCCCTTCATCCTTGGCTAACAATGAGCAAATTCACTGCGTGTAATGTACCATGAGTTGCACACGGGAGAGAGTCTCGCTAAGGGAGAACCTATCTCCAGTCCACAGTATGACTGCACGGGAGAAAAATGCAGAGCAGATAACAGCATGAAGAAAAGTTATTGTACAAAACATTCCAACTTTATTTTCTATAAATTTGTCTATCTTTGTCTTTCTCGCTTTAACTCAATTCTTGAATGAGAATTATTTCTTCCAAACGATAAGTTCAAATCTCTGAACAATTAGTATGTCGTTCACAACAGATTTGAATTTCTCGTGAGCTCAAGCTAACTGCACATGTTTTGGGACATTCAGGCAAAAGATTAAGTACAATTGTTTACAATTTGCACATTAACTACTTACTTGTGGCTCGTTGATGAGTTGTTTCTCAGTAAAATTGCCTTGTTTACACAATGAGCCATCACATCTTAAAATGAACCATTCGATGATCAGAATCTGTCAGACATACATGTATATTCCATAAATATACATGACATGGTGTTATATACTGTGCCAGGGAAATCAGAGGACCGCATTTGGTCTTTACAACTGACAATAACATCGTGCATATTTACAGCCCACTTGAGTTTTCTCCGTTTTTGTATTTCTATGTTTTTTTTTCAGTTTATTGTTATTTGTTAACAATCAGAAGAAGGCCGTAGGTTGCAAAAAGGTTGAGAACCTTAAAAAACAAGCCTGAGGAATCCTACGTGCTATTTGTCCTGAATTAATGTGACACATGCTACAATACACAAGCAGCAATGTACTAACAAGAGAAACAAGAGAAACACCAGTTTCCCTCAATCCATCTTCCACTCATATAACACGTAACACCCTCTCTCTCCGTCTCTCACTCACTGCCCACAACGTTTTGTACTTTAATGTTAAACAGGTTGCCCAGAGTAGTCAAATATTAGCCTGACATGAGACAAAAGTTCAAAGAAATGCATTTAATCACACTGGCGCGCACACAGAGACGACACACTGGGTCTGAACATCAAAGTGAACTCTCGCAGATTTCACAACATAAGAATACGATACAGCTTCTGCACATGTCTTAAACCGAATAAGACAAGCTGGGATGAGACATTCCTCTTTTAATACTTTAAACTATTAATACTCAGAAACATGCTAATCACATTAGTCCCTTAGTATAATGCTAGCGCTTGCAAACTACAATCGCATTCTCACACACTTACAGACGGACACAGCTCCTCCAGCTAGCAGCTCATCTCTGGAGTCAATCAGAGAGGGGAAATACCTTGGTCTGACAGGACCCTCGAGAGAAGGGGGGGGGGGGGGGGGGGGGCTGGGCCTCAAACCCCCACAGGAAGCCATTTTTCTCAGCCCTGTCTTACTGTACAGTGCAGGCAGCACCTCAGCCAAACCTCTGACACAGATATCGACCAACCGAGGGCCGGCAAACCAGCATCCATGTACCAACAGCAAGTGTGTTGACAGCTCTGATTTATCAGCGGTAATTCTCAGAGGGTGTGTGAGACGCTGTCCAGAGCACAGGTGGAGAAATAAGGGCTACAATAACATTGAGATAAAGTCCATGCAAAGAGGCACATGCACACGCACACTCACCTGAAGGGGCTGGGAAAGGTTGACAAGTGGGTGGCAAAGTCAAAGAAAGGGGGCAGAGTCCGCAGGTGAGGACAGAAGATAACTG
Source organism: Anarhichas minor (assembly GCF_050575085.1). Classification (NCBI taxonomy): domain Eukaryota; kingdom Metazoa; phylum Chordata; class Actinopteri; order Perciformes; family Anarhichadidae; genus Anarhichas; species Anarhichas minor. Next base: position 12,760,077 of record NW_027466463.1, read on the forward strand.
GAAAGAAGGGTTAAAGGAGGAGGAGGAGTCGCAAAAAGGAGATAAGGAAAGGAAAATTAGCAGAGGAGAATGAAGGAGAAAAGAGCAAAGCACGGCAACATTAGACTGCAACAGCTGGAGAGAGCGGGTTTCAGCGTGGAAGACTAGAGATGAGACGTGGGTCATTTAAAGCCTGGCACAAAGTTTGGGAGGATGGGAGAGAAAGGAAAAGGGAGATAGAAAGCAACGCAGGGTGTGAAACTAGCCTCACGGTTTAGTTGTAATCAAGTGAAGATCTCTCACTCCGTTGGCGTATTTAACGCAAAAAAGTTTGATTTCTTACAACGCATTAACTTGTGTTTTTAAATGAGCTATTTCAAGGACATCCTCCAATACACTCATCTTCAGTGGATGGTCTGAATTTAGATTAAAAAAGCATGATTATTATGATTAACAATACTTATTTAAGACAGACCTTCTGTAAAAGGAATTTACAACACAGCTGTGATGCAGAGAACAGCTTAGCAGGCTTAACAGGAAACATCTGGAGCTGGTTGAATTTGACCATGGTGTGTACCATGCATGTCACATTCCCTGGGCCCCCACATATCAACCAAACAGCAACAACATCTGCTCCAGATTGGCAGTGTATGAGATAAAAATGACAAACCAACGGCCTTTCCTCGAGAGAGAGAGAGAGAGAGAGAGAGAGAGAGAGAGAGAGAGAGAGAGAGAGAGAGAGAGAGAGAGAGAGAGAGAGAGAGAGAGAGAGAGAGAGAGAGAGAGAGAATGTAACAAGAATAGACGCATGAAAGGAAATGCCCCATAGCTAATGTTGACATGGCATCAATGCCGATAATTTATCCAAGCCGTGTATTATCTACATCTCTGAGGTGAGTTGGTTTCACAGAGTTCTTACGGTCGAAGCCAACGAGGCCAGCAGGTTACAGACCAATTCACAGGCAAAAACCTCGGATACAATTAAAGTGGGAGTTGAGGATGCAGTTTGGACTTTGTGTTGACTTATCATAATGAAGACAGACCACATGACATCAGTTTCCAGTATTTAATTGAGTGGGGATTTGCTCAAATTGCTGGCTGTCTGTACTTACTTATTAAGTGGCTTTTTCCAGACTAAGAGTGGATTTATTCGAAGGTTAGCTCATCCTTGGAAGAAGGATGAGCCCAAAACCAGAAATCCCTCAAGAGGATCATTGATCTGGACAGACATCAAACCAACAGATGCTCCGTATGAATAAACATGACATCATTACAAACTCACTGTCCAGTATTGACTGTTTTTGGGGGATATCCGTGTGGCACTCAGTTTGTTTTTTCCCCCCCACTGCTGTCCAATTCTTTACTTGCACTATCCATTGAATGGTTATCATGCTGTTTTTCCACTTTAAAACTCAGCAAGGGTGGTCATGTTTGAACAGGAGAAGAGCATGCAGAAACCTGCATGCACTTCTATCGCCACTTCAAAAATACGTCAGTTATCTTAGCATGTGTTAAACATTAAACCCCCTCGACGCTGACCCGTGTTTAACTGTATGACGTGGATGTTTCTATACATGGAAGTCTATAAAGAACAAAAAGCTTGCTTATGGAGGGAATTGTTTGTTTTTTTGTACTTTGCGGACAGGGGCATTAGCTTGGAAGGTTTGCAGGTGTTTGGTCATGGTGTAGGATTGTAAGGGGCGTGTCTCTCTCTTTCTCTTTGGGAGCCCAGCTAAGCCCTGGATCTCTGGGCTTTGGCGTCACCACTCCCAAATCTGCTGCACCCCACAAGCCCTCCTAACCTCACATCCTTATGGCAACAAGTCGGGGGGAAATAAGCTGATTCAGCAGAGCAAGAAATGTGTCCAGCAGCCAAATCCTTCTTTCCCTGCACACAAAGCTGAGGGCAAGCTTCAACCTGTGGCAGTAAAAACAATGCACTCCAACTCCAGTCTGGTAAACCTGTTATTCATACTAACTAACCAACTGCTAAACCCCACAACAAGAAGGAAAGAGTCTGCTCAATAAGCAAAAATCTACCTTTTTCATCCAGGCATTTTCAGCATGTTGGAGTTTGCCGAAGCGATCGGCCAGTGATGTGTGGGTCAACTCGGATGTTTTGGGCTTCTTCGGTCTATCCTTCTTCTCACCTTCACTAGTGAACTCTGCCAGTCTGAAAAAGGTAAAAGACACATTAGTTCTTTCCCAATTAAATAAACTGTCGAACCTACTTTTGCTATGCATTTCAGAAAGACCTAAATGGAGCCTTAAGTCTGGCTATTAAATACAATTACAGTCGGGTTCTTGTCCATTTAATATTTTGTAAATTCTCTTTTCATAGAAACAAATATGCACATTTCATCCTAGTGCCTGCTGTGTTTGTGTACATCCAATGACCTCTGTTTGAGCGAGGAGCCCTGGCTTCCATCCAAACTGCTCTCCAGTTCCTCCACGTCCTCCGACACCGTGGACGTCTTCTCCGCGCTCTCGTCAGACGAGGGACTCCGCATCTCCTCAAAGCTCCCTCCACTGCCGCTGCTGCTTCCCTCTCTCTGTCGTCCGTCGATGCTGACGCGCCCGCCGTCTGCGATATCGTCAGTTAATGACTCATCCTCTCCGTCATTTTCCCCATTGACCTCTTCCTCGATCTCCTCCCCCTCTTCCTCCTCTTCCACCTCTTCTACCTCTTCTACATATTCCACCTCTTCCACCTCTTCTTCCTCCTCTTCCTCCTCTTCCTCCTCCTCCTCCTCCTCCTCCATCTCCTCCATCTCCTCCATCTCCTCCTCGCTCTCAGGGTGGCTGAGGGTGACACCGGTTTGTCGGGCTGGCGCGCAATCCGGCGCCGAGCCCTCGCTGTGGTCAGACTCCATGCTGGTGGAGCGGCTTTTCTTTAGGATTCCCCTGATGCCCCGAGACCCGGAGTCTTGGCGCTGCAGCGCGGCGGCGAGCTGGCAGGGAGGAGAGGGAGGGGGGGAGGCGTCTCGGTTCTTGCTGAGGGGGAGAGCCCTGTCAGAGAGGAGACTGGAAGGCTGATGTAGAGAGGGAGAAAGAGAGAGAAAGCTTTTATTACTACCAGCCATAATATTTATAAGAGCTGGAAAAGCGGATTAAAGTTGGGAGACTACTGTCAGTGTATTCTATGGTCCTTGATTATGGCGTGTAACTCGCTCTGACCAGAACAACTTTTTCCAATGTCAGCTCCTTTGCAGTTTCCACACAAGCAGCAAAACCCCCTTTTTTTCTGTCTTTTTTTAACACACACAAACACAAACTCCTGGACGTAAGTAAGAAGAGAAGACGAAGACTTAAGAGCTTGAGAAAAATGAAATGACTGTGATTAGAAAAAGGGATGAAGTGAAGGCTTTGCAAGACTTGTTTGGGATGTCACTCATGTTTGTTGCTTTTCTAAGAAAAGAAAAAAACGTGTGAAAGTGCAACGCAACCAGGCGGTCTTCTTAAATTAAAAACACTGGAGTGTGTAATGCACGGGGTCATTAGTGTGTGGTATAAAGTACGTTTACATACTTTCATTACCTTCTGAGAAGATCTAGGATCTGAGAAAAAGTAAGAATGTGTGTGTGTGTGTGTGTGTTGCAACTGGATATCAGCGACATGAAATACAATCTATAAGTCAACTTTAAAAAATAAATTTAAAAGATAATGTAATCTAAACCAGACCCAGAGGTAAGAGAGCCAACGTTAAGGTGAGTAAGCGTTTTGGAATTGGCTCGCATGCGGTGCAAAAAAAAGCAGTGTTCAAAAATATGATCTTTCCAAAATACAATCCAGAGGGATGACTTTTATATTTCAGCCTGTTGAGTTATGGAAACCATGTGGCATTTAAAAAAAACAAAAGTATAAAATGGAAACAAAAATACTGACCTTTTCTTCGACGGTGGAAGCATTTTCATGCGACTCCTTCCATGAAGGTTCATCTGTGGCGTCTTTCTCGTCCATTAACTTGCTTTCAGTTTTGGGAAGGCTGAAATATGAGCGGAAAAAAAGATGACGATGATGGAAGCGGACAGAAAGAGAGAAAAAACAATATTTTTCTTCATAAATTTGATGTAAAAAAAACAATTCAGCCATTACATAATGGAATTTGCAGGAAAGAGCTGGCTGCAAGGTGAATTCAAACCACACACGTATGAAACACTCATTAGTCTGCTGTGCCACCACATCTTGTACTGTTATGAATACATCACTAGTGGATAGGGACATAATAGAGTACCATTTATATTTACGAGGTTGTACACTAAATGTACTAAGAGTAGATAACCACGCTGAACTGATCTGGTGAAGCTTGAGCCAAAGTTGACTTCTACACAAACTGCAGAAGATTTTGTTTTTGCCAAAATTAAGAAACATGTCACTTTGTAATTCATGTAGGGGCGGGGCCAGCATAATGGTAAAGACACTGAACTTCAGACACCACTGAGCTCATAATCATCTCATCTTGCGAGTGCTTTCTGACCCTTGACAGGCGGCGATGCTCGGACACATTCACTTTTGCTTCGAGCCTGCTTGTCATCTCCTGAGCAACGTCTTTGTTATGCAATCATTTTCTGTTTTGTCGCAGACTTAACTATCTATATGGAAATGTTTGGTTTGTTGCATGCAGGCCAATGGAGCTTTGCTGAAAAGGTCATCTACATCTCTACATCGAAAAGATTCAGTTGCAAATAGTCAAATGTACCGATATCACTTCTGACTTGGGAGGAAACTGAAAGCAGTTTAAGTGTCAGTTCAAACTCCATGTGGACAAAAAGGGACAGGAATGAACTTATGGTACTTAAATCCCCCCCCCCCCCCCCCACACACATATGCAAACATGGGGGGCATTTCTCATAGATGATAATACAGATACACACACTCTCCAGCTCAGTCCAGTCTCCAGTGGTTACAGTGCTAAATACAGTGTTGCTCTCACTGCTGCAGCTATTAACTACAGCCTGGTTTGGTTTGCATCACCATGGCTACCTCACAGCCCCGTTGTGTGTGTGAGAGTGTGAGTGTGTGTGAGTGTGTGTGTATGTCTGTGTGCGAGAGATAGTGAGTGTGTGCTATTAAAGGCAAGCTCTGCAGGTTTATCTGGTTTATCGCTCCAGCTGTTCACATCATTTGACAGCCTTTCAGTTGGTCTGTAGTTACCTCTGTGCTCCGCTCTGTCTGTGTGTGTGTGAGAGTGTAAGTTGATTTGAATCTGTTTGTTCTGTCTGCGCCGTGTTGTGACGTACGTATTGTGCCGCAGACCACTGCATGCATTACTCAAAACTTGTGAAAAAAAGAAGAGCCCATTCAAAGTTCAAATCCTACCTGGTGGAGGATTCTTCTTCGTCACTGCTCATTCGCTGACCCTCGACCCCGTCGTCGGGGCGTCGGCCACTGCTTCCATCCTCCGACCCCTCCTGGTCCTACAGGCAGACAGAATGACGGCCGTGGCCTAAAGGTTGGGATTGTGTTTGCGAGAAATTCTGCTTATGCCCGACACTAGCTGTAAAAAAACTAACCGTGATAAGGGGAGTGAATGAATGAACGAGGCTCCACCCACACACTTAAGCAAAGCAAGTAGTTAACCCTTCAAATGCTCAGTTGAGTTGCTCATGCCAATGCTGTAGTTTGTGAGTGATTGTGAAACAAAACTACCCACCCAGAGTACATAAAGTAAAAACTAAAACAGAGAGAGACGAGTACTGCATTCTCTACATCAAAGTCCACTCAAGGGAGCCATCATGGTTTGTTCTTACTTTTTTTTTTTTTCACCATCTTTAAAAGGTTGAAAATCCCTTCCAGAGCATCCTTTCAAAAGTTTAAAGGTGTCCTACTTCACTGAAAAGTCCATTGTCAGCGTATGTGGGCTGGAGGCTTTCAACGTCACACTTGTGTAAGTTGCATATTGCACTTTTTTTCAAACATGTACAGTGCAAACTATCCAGCTGTGTGAGACGTGTGTCACTAAACACTTAACTGAGGCCCTGGTGCGACCTGAAGAGAAGTGGATCTCCAGCTGTTAGCCAAGCAACAGAAATCAAGTGCTCCTTACTCACAAAATGACACAGCAAAGCTTATAATATTAGAGGCCTCTTTCAAACGGACTGATTCTCTCTGATTATAAAGAAGGAACTTATTTTCCACTCCAGCAGAAATGCATTGCCTTCATGTTTTTATATCCTGGGGAGGAAATTTAAGACATAAATGAGCTGTATCTTTCTCCAGAAGTCCACATGCACACATTTTATTGCCTCCATCCGTGCTGGAGAGCAGACGTACTGTAACCTCACTCCTGCTCTGTCTCTGCTGCTGGAGACACTGACTCATCGGCTCTCAGCAGGGATTCGCGGTGGAGAGTTCAGCGATAAGGGAAAAGTGAAGACAGCGAAGGGGCTAATCTGTCAACGCTGATGACTTTCAAGTGAGACGCGTAGAAGTAACAAAGATCTGGGTCAAAACAAAGGACGGGGAGACCAGGGGGAAAAAAAGAAAGCAGTGTGATTGTGAGATAGTCTCTTTGTGGGAACTTGTTTTGCCAGCAGGTTTTGCTCCCATCTGGGTTCACTTGGCCAACCTTGGCACTGCTGCTGGCCTGAGAAGGCCAAGTCAGAACAGCTATTTACATCAAATATCAGGAAACCTAACCACTTCTGAAACTTAAGCAGCCTGGGAAAGACACATTCATGTTTAAGCACACGTGCATATATCTCCCATAGGATTGGGGGCATTATCAAGATCTCTAGACTTCTTCTTCCAACCGTCGCTTTAAGACGTCCACAAACTATGTGTGTGAAGTCATGACTTTGGCTAAATGTGCATCCAGGTGCGGGGCAGCTCAGTGCTGTATGGAACGGCTCAATTTGTTATTAATGGAGCAAAGATCCAGGGGGGGGGGGGAGAGAGGTTGAAGCGAACACCAGCTGTGGTGGAAAGGGCTGGGACTAAATCAACGAGGACACTGAACAGAGACTGTAGATAAATATCACTCATAAGTTTATCACACACACAAAATCAATCAACTATATGAGACATTTGAATGAAGGGAATTAGAAGACAAACTTAAAATAGCGTACTTTAAAAAGAGACATGGTGGAAGTCCTCTTGGCTGAGTCCATAGGCTTCTCGTCATCTAGAAAGAACACGCACACAAACACATGTATGGTTGACAATGAATACAACAGTGAGAGGACATTTTGAATTGCTTCCTGCCAGTGTAGTGTCACATGATCGGTCAGGGTGTCGCCTTAGAATGAGGGTTTAAGGCGGACACGGCGTGGGTTTGGTATCCGCAACGTAATGCGTTGTTGATGGTCTGGGAGGCGGTGAGGAGGAGGCACGCTGGCTTTTTTTGTAAATACGGTAACAGTTGCACGCAAAGGCCGAGCCGAGCACAGAGACATAGAGGGAGATTCAACAGGTAATTCGATGCAGGCCTGTGCATTACACATGCACTAATGATATTTCTCTGGTGGTCGAATCAAAAGCAGCCCTGAGAATATACTCTTCTAATCCGCACAAAAGGAAACCATTAAATTTAATGATACTCCAAAACAACACAAATTTCTTAAGTCAGCACACTCAAATCCATTCTCCCACTCTAAATCCGTTTTTTATTGCTTTGACAATGAGACATTGCTCGCTAAAATCGTTCCACCTCCAAAGAAAACAAATGAACAAACAAATCTGAAAAAGTGTGCCTGGCAAACTCCCCCATTTCAAATAGAAAAAAAGAAAAAAGCTAATACTTTAATAAATTTATGTTCCCAAGCTCCTTCTGCTGTCCAGAATTGACCCTGATTTAGTTCAGATGATGACACATTGCAGACCGGTGATTCCCCGCAGACCGAACTCTCTTAGTTTTGAATCCGGTCCAATCTTTTTCACATCAGCATCCATCCAACATCCAAGAGAGAGACGGAGGGGAAAGAAAGACTCCACTTAAGTTCACTGACTTCCAGAAGTGTTTTCATCCATCTCATTAGACTGCTCAGTCAGAGCTCCTGAGAGCTTATTTGATGGGCTTTTGACCTCGTAATGGCCAATAGAGTCTGAGGAGTTCATTAAATCTGCATAATGTTTTACAGCAGAATTAACTCCCCCCCCCAGCAGGGAAAATCTAATGGAGAGTATTTAAGTCATAGTGAGCTGAACTCATTCTGAATGCACTCTGTACTGTGATAACACGCATCTAACTGAGGGCTTCTTACATATATGTTTGTATTGCTGGCTGAGGGAACGCTGACTCATCAGCCGTGCGAATGCACCGCCGAGGCTCTCACACTCTCTTGCTTTCACTTTCACACACACACATACACACACCTCGATTACAGATGTGCGAACACTGACTGGTCTTTGTTCCTCTTTCTGCATCTTTGGTTCTTTCTAGTACAATTTCTAATCCCGTCTTCCAACCAGAGAATATCTTCTACTTGAGGACATTCTACTTCTCCCAAATAAAACAATAGAAAACCATTAAACTCAATGGAGGTTAAAATGGGTTTAACTTTTTACGATGTCATTTTAAATACTTTATCAAATATAATTTCTGTCAACAGACCAGAAAGGCTGTTTGACGAAAATGCAGCAGTGAGCAGATAATTAGTAGCCACTGACTGTTTCTGTGCTCGTGTTGTGTTTTATATTTCATATTCTCTCATCATAGATCAGACCCGGTTTACTGAGAAGAGGGTAGAACCTGTGCTGCTACAATGAAAAAAGGCTCTACCTCAGCCAGTAGGTGAGTCAGCACTTTCGTGAAATACACTAATCATGATTTAGCTCTGCCATCGACTATTAATGCCTACCGTGCACATGTAGGTGGAGAAAGCCTCTGATAAAATGCAACATTTTAATCAATGATTGGATTGAAAAACTAGCAAATACAAGAGACTGGACGGCAGACGGGCTTCACCTTGGTTTCACTTTCATGTCCCTCTTGCATGATTAAATAATAAGTTTTTGATTAAATGTGAGGATCACTTAGACTTGGTCTGCCACACTTCCTGATTAACTGAGTAGGTCGAGTTTACATAACACTGCTTCACACGTCTTGAGATACTGACGCCTGGGACCTTCCTATCACCTCTCTCTCTCTCACTTTCTTTCCGTCTCTTGTGCAGTCGAGCGTTCACACGCACAGCCGTGAGCGGAGAAACACACACAGACCAATTTGGTGAAAAGGCAGGAGGCCACTGACAGAAAGACGGGCGACGGACAGACTGACTGACAAGACTCCGGATGTGGGCTCAGGTGGCTGAATGAGAGTGGGAAAAGCAGCCTTAACCATTGTCTCGAACATTATCTCCCTTATTTTAGGAAAAAGAAACCCATCGCTTTGGGCAAAACGTTCTCTTAATATTATAAAGTGCACCAAACAGAGCCAGAGACATCAGTAGATTGGTTTCCTTTCACTCCTCCTCAGGGGCAGAGTATTAAACAGCCGGCATCGATAAACCAGGTAGGTGATCTGACATCAAGCAGTGAGCTCAGTATTCCTTTAACGCCGAGTAATAGAGAGAGACCTTGAATGAGTTCAGGGAGAAAGCGGTCCGTGGAACGAAAGAGGATCTGAGTGCAGTGAGAGTGAAGAGTTCGTCTTACCCTTTGGCTCCTCTGTGTCATCGGTTTCCAGCAGACTAGGGGAGAGAGAGAGAGAGAGAGAGAGAGAGAGAGAGAGAGAGAGAGAGAGAGAGAGACAAATGAGGTCAGCCTCTAACACACTGATGTGACGACAGAAATTGTGTCTGGCAAAATTGAGGTTTGACAGAAAAATGAGAATATTAAGTCTTAATAATCCAAAAATTGTACTCTCAAGCCACCTAAAAAGGTGTAATATAAACCAAACTAGCAACAGAGCTGCACCCCCTTACTGTGCTGCGTATGATACGCATCTTACAACAATTACCCGTGCCGCTCTTCCAGTCCCATGTTGCCGATGATATAACAGCGGTGCCTGTGTCGCCTGCAGAGATGGCCACTCATCTCGCAGTAATGGGCGTTAAATATGGATGGGGACAGCAGCTGCCTGTGGGGGGGGGGGCAGCGATGATGTATCAGGAGGAGGGGAGAGGACTGCTTTTAACACAATGGAGACTTCTGGTGGGCGTTTGGGAGGGGTCAGAGGTCACTGAAGAAGGGGAGCCGGCACTCAAGCTAATGTGCTGGTTCGGGGTTGAGGACTAGAGTTTGGTCAATTTACGATTTTACCGGTCCGTTCCGGTTTTAAACCAATTACATTTCATGCAAAGCGGCTGAACCGTCATTTGTCATTATTGCACGTTCTAGGGAATACTGGAGTCACTACATTCTCATTCATGGGCTCAGTGACGCCGAATCAACCCCACCCGTACTTTGAGTGCCGGCTGAAGGGGAGGAGCTGCACGCGTCGGTCCTAAGCCGCCATTAAAAACTAACCACAGTAGAAGAGTAAAGCGCAGTGCAGAGAGGCGACGAGAGGAGCAGTAGTGAAAAGCACAGAATGACAAACACATTCAAATCAAGGCAGGGAAGTCATTCATCAAACACAGTGATAATGTCATCCACACAACACATTAAGTGAAACAGGAAGAGAAGAGGATGAAGAGAATAGAAGGGATATAATCATCGTTAAAAGATTTCATTTGAATGCTTCTAATTTGTGCACTTCAATGTTGGGAAGCTCAGTTCTTCGAATGGCACGTACTGGAACGGTATAATGGTTCAGCCATGTAAACAATAATTAGTCCAAATCCCATTCAGTCCTGTGTATAATCCAAGGTGTTTGGCGAACCCCAAAGTGCCACTAGCCCAATTTACTGGCGTTTACTACACATGCTTGATGACACGCAGAGCATCAAACCCCAAATAATACAACATACGCTTCACACTGCAGGTGAACTCCTACGAATCAACTGCATTTTTGTACTGTGTATGTAACATGCAATGATGTAAAAACACTTGCATGAAGAGTTAAAATGTTCCCTATCCAACAATCTCACTGTGCAAACGCTGCACGGAACTTTTTACTACCAAATCAAGGAACCTGATGTCACTGTGTTGTCTCTAGAAATGAGATCAAGGTGGCCAAAAAGATGAGATTCATGTACATTAACAGGTAACAAGTTAGGTACTTTGACAGGACATTTTTATTTTCTTAAATTACTACGAGGGATTTTTCAGTAACAGATCATTGTAAATGTTTTGGAATGTCACCCTTCAACTGTAACCTCACTAGGACAGGAATCTTGTCTGTGACAGTTGACAGACAGTTTTTATTGTCGCTGGAACAGCTGAGTCCCAGTTTCCTTTGTGCTATTCCTGTAACAGACACACGCCAACATTGTGGTGAATATCTGCTCCAGTCATAAAGCACTTGCAACTCAACCAGGACTCTTTAATATATTGTTTGATATACAATTCATGATTGCCTGTACGGATGCTTAATGAAACACAAACAACCCCAATTCCCCCCCTGGGATTGAAGGTGAAACATAATAAACACACTAATATCTGGGGATGCCAAGTTATTGGCTCATAATAACAGTTTCTATAGAGCCTTCTCTGTTGAACTCTGTATGTGGCATAAGAACGCCTGCACGCGAGACGGCACAGCTGGATGTCACCACGCAGCCAACGTCATAACAAAGCTGACAAGATTAGTAGCCAACGTGACAGGCACGCGAGACAAACACGTCAACCCTGTCTCTGTAATTAAAAATGTTGTCCAGAACTTTGTGTGCGACTGTATTTTGCCAAGTATTTTTTTCCGCTGTGCTAAGCCAAAAACAATTCCTTTCACACTGCATGATGTGCAAAAAAATAAATTAAAATCCTTCATATCCACAATTAGACAAAACCGATGCTTGAACATGTTTTATACTGAATACATTTCAACACTAAATTTGTCATAAGCAGGGTCATTAAAAAAAAAAAAAAACATGCACATAAAAAGCTTTATGTGTCCCATCAGGAGACGATCAAGTACTTGATGGCTGAGATTTGCTGAAACATGCCGCTGCACGTCCATCGCCTTTCCCAATCTTATAAAATAATTGGTCCATAATACCTAACAAGTCATCACTCACACAGCTATTGAGTTGTATTGCTTCATTAAGCACAGGGGATGAAAACTTGGCAGATCCTAATCCCCCCCCCCCCTGCAAGCCCCAATCTGTGACATTATCTCAGCACTCTGTCCATCTCACTTCTTCTCTCTTTATCATCAATCCCCAAGGCTGTTTTTCAAGCACAGACATGTCTGCCTGTGCGCGGCACAATCCCCGGCTTGATTACAGCTCAAACATGTTTTTGCTCCATCTATGCGCAAACATTTTAGAAGAAAATTCCTGGCAACCAATGAGAACAACTCCACAAACGTCTGTCAGGTCAGCCTGACAATACCGGTTTGTTACTCTGAGACGGGCTGAACATGTGAGAATCCCCAAAAGTGACGAAGCAGCTTGCATGTCATCACAGCAAAAATAAATGTAGCATTGCTCCACTTTGCACACATGGCCAATTTTGGAAATGTTAGCGACCATGTTTCCTTCAAACGGAAGATGCAAAGTGTTCTCCGAATGAGCCGACTTGTTGCCTCCTCGTCTTTACTAGCTACACTGAAAATGATGATTAATTGCAATCTATAGCCTGGGTTTCTACTTCTAGCGGCCTTCTGAGTCTCTATGCCTGGACCGCTTTGTGTTTCATGTCTCATGGCCAAGTTTATGTCCCATTGAGAACAACTCTGTGGCTGGTCTTGCACAAACAACAGAAGTGCGCTATTATCTTGTGACAATGTGTATTAACTCACCTCGAATGAGAGGACTCCTTCATGGAGGAGACAGCTTCTGATTTAGAGGATGAAATTGTGTCCGTTTTGAAGTGCGTGGGCTCGTCGTCAGTCTGCTCCTCCACAGGTTCTGCTGCTTTGGTCCTGAAGCCCCTCCTGGTATACGTTTGCTCCGATCCATTATCCTCGTATTTTTCCTTCTCCTTGGTTTCTGACGACACCGTTTCGGCTGCACCGCCAATTTTCCTGTCCCTGCGGACATATTTGGAGGTGACTTCGTCCGTGTTGCCATAGCGCTCGGCGAGCTCCCTCCTCCTTTCTGCCTTGTATCTAGCAATTCGCTCCGCCTTGGTCTCTGGGGCCGAACTCTGCAAGGTGCCTATTCCATCCATTTTTGAAGTTCAAGGGTTCCAACGCAGGTGGGAAGTTTCCAAGGTGCTACTTCAGTTTGTCCTGAACCAGATATGTGGATCGGCTTTCTTGTAGATCTCCCTTGACAGCGGTGTCTCACTCCATTTAAGTCATCCCAGTGCTGCAAACAAGAGAGGCAGAGAGGAAGACATCATTAAAGCGTCATGATCCTAGAGTACAATTTCAGATGACGGGCACTCTAAACCTGTGTAAAGCTGTGTGCCAAGCAATGCTTACACTTCTCCAGCTTTCATTGGAAACTGGCTCAGCTGTAGAGCTGCGAGCCAAGCCCTGCCCCAGCTAACACCACCCCCACACACACACACACCACCCCCACTGTGAGAATGATGTCAGCCAGCTCTGCTCAAAGACAGCCGACCACCGCAGCGAGACTCTCATATAACCTCTGTTCCATCGACTCACTTGGAGCCAGTTGGAAAGAGGGAGGAGAAAAAGTGAAAAAAACACATCAAATAACATCTTCATCCCATTTCATTCCTCACTTAGCAGAGGCTTTGTGCCAGCGCCAATCACCTCTTCAACATTATCCTACCTCATGATGGTTCTGTATTTACTACAAACAAAAGCAGGAGGAACTTTAAATCGCCGCCGAGTGTGGATGTGTTTTTAGCCCACTGAGAGACTAAGAGTATACCAGTCTATTCCCAACCAAATGCATGCTGGGACAGGCCACAGGCTTCAGCTTCCCTGTCCACATCCAGCCCAATAAACAAAGTGAACTTTTAACTAACTTTTCAAATTTAATTTAGGAAGCCGAGTTGAGCTCATTTCGTTCCATTAAGTATTAACGCAGGGCAGAAAAAAACCACACATATGGCTCGGGACGCGGAGGTTTTGAAAACTGCACTCGCATAAATGCATCGCCAGCTGTCAACGGGTGATGATAAAAATATGCGTGCGCCGCTTCTGATCGCACCAAACCAAACACGGGGGCTTTTCCACAGACATTTCTCTCACTTACGATGCTTCGGGGGCTTCTGTCCGAGGACGGCCAAGGACAAGAGAAACGATAAAGAGGAGGTATATTTGTATTAAGAGAGGGGCAGAGGTTTGAGGTAGCCCCTGGCATCCCTCAAATTACAGGGCACACACAGAGAACATTGGTTCTCACATTTATGATCCAGGAACAGGGGTAGGGGAGAAATATATAAATGAAAAGTGCTGTGTGTCTGGACAATGTTAGCAATGAGAGACGAAATAGGGGGGGTGAAGAATGGGTCGAGGCAAGAGGGAATAGAAGAGTGATTCCGGTCATAAGGTGGAATAAATGAGCTGCCTTCTCTGTAACGATGACAAATTTGAACCAATGTCAAGTGCACCCCCGACCACCTGCTGGGCCATAAAACTAACCCGGAATCAGGACTCTTTAAGGTCCCCTTAAAACAAATATGGCTTTGAAATATTACATAGGAAATAAGTGTATATGTCGGGGGATGTGTGTGTGTGTGTGTGTGCATGTCTTCACCTTGACCTCAACTATCCCGCCTCCACCTAACATAACAGTGCTTGGCTAAACAGTGCCTCTCTTGTGTAGATTTAAATTTAGTCTAACCATAAACTGTAACTCTGCAGGACGCCGTGTATTGAGCACCGGAGATGTCCAACACACCTTCACGCTGGGAAATGTACGCTCTGCGCCACGCAAAACTAAATTCACCATCTGTTTGTTAAATTAACAAATCAGCGCCAAGCACATACTATTCCAGGTATAGTGCAGCGACAAGTACCCATAGCCAATTGAACTTAGCCAGAACACACACTAGAACATATTTTAGGAATGAAACCAGGATCAGCTGCTAAAGCTTTGAGAAAGGAAGTCAGTGTATAATATAAAAACCCAACGGCCTATCAAATACGCAGGCATAATCAATTGGTAGCGATAAATCCCCTTCTAGCCAGCCTCAAGCCTTCAAGAGCTCCGCAGCCCAATAACAAAATGATGTCATCGGGGTTAAAAAGCGTAGCGTTTCAAGATAAGGTTTGCTTTGGTTGTGTATTCCATGAAATATAAAATGGTAAAAACATCAAATATTATCTCAAATTGAAGCAGCAGCCGTTTTCCTCATCAAAACCTAAAGCAGATATGTTTAACTTGACTTGTTTTTGGGGGTTTAAACTGAACCGTCACTCCGAAGCCGGTGAATTGCCTTATGAAGGCAGAGCGATCCTGAGTTCGGATGTTGATTTCAGCGCTGTGCACACGCTTACATAACTCACCTAGGTCACTACCTATAAAAGGAGTGCTACACAGTGCACTAAAGCTCGGTCCGTGGAGACCCGGAACATCGAGGCTGCTTTGTTTGGAAGCTGCTGGTGTTATTTTAAGCAACAAGGGGGACTGAAAACACAGTTGTTCGTCATACAAGAACAATTATCATCCCTATCAGTGAAATGTGAACTCACTCGGGAATTTGTTTTTTTACACTGCCAGAACACCCCAAGGTGTCATTACCTATTTATGGGTATTTCCTCAGAACAGACAAGTGGAGCAAGCAGAGACGTGCAGGGCGGCTCTGAATGCGCTCTAATGTGCTTGTATTGATTCAGTGAGTGGTAATGAAGGTGGAGGGGGAAAACCCACTTACTGCACTCAGTGTCACACTTACCACAATGCTTTGTTTCTCTGACGAGAGTGCGTCTGTCTTGCTCAGTATGCGGTTATACCAGTCCTGCCTGCTAAATCATGGCAATATGATTTCTGCTCCTCTAGGGCATGTAAACAAACAGTCCGTTTCCAACCACTGACGTTGTTCTCTGACCTTTTGTTGCCCGTTGGGAGTTGTTCCTGACGACGAGAGGAAGATCTGTCGCAAACAAAGGCCAAACGTGTCACTTCCTGACCCATATCCTTTCTTCATGAATACTCGACTAATCAGGAAATGTTACTCATGAACCTGGCAAATGTCCCAAAACTCTTGAGAAAACTTTGAATGGGTTCAACAGCCAGACATCCAATTCGCTTTCAAAACAGTATCAGATTTAGTGTCACCATTTCCTCGAATAAGTCTAAGTGCTCCATGATGGCCCCGTTTTTTAAATATTTACTGCTCTGCAAAGACCTCCAGTGATTATAAGCGGTTACTTTGGATTACATAACAGGCCTGTTCTACATGACGAATGCAATCGACCACATAGGCAGAAGTTGCAAAAGCCAAGACGGGTTGAAGGTTATTTAACAGTATTAATTATACTAACGAGAGTGTATTCATACACTTGAACATTCAATGTTTAGGTCAATTTGGTTAAGTTTGCATTTTTACTTCTACCACTAAAAGAAGCTGGACATTTCAAATGTTTATCCATTATTTTCAGCTAACTAGTGCAACCATTTAGCCAACAAACTATGTATCTATTACTTTTATTTCAACTGTTTACTTTTAGTTCAGGGTTTAGACCTCTCTGCAATCCTGGTTGGGAACTGCTCACTGTAGTTTAACGTCGTCTGTGGTGTGTTACTGTCTGGTGTTTTAATTTATAAGAACATTTCAAAAGGTGAGTCAGCGAAAAACATCAGATGTCATTATGTCACCGTTACTCACAGCCCACTGTTTGTCATTATCTACACGGGTGAAGCGATGAGAAAGCAGGCTCGTTATGGGAAAACAATACCTGTCACGCATGAGCTCACTGATTTATTCCAAGAGTCAGACAGGAAGCTCGCCTCAGAGGCAAACGCTGACCTGTAGCTCACCGGCCTGTGTATCTTTTCACAATTCACATGTCCACACAAGAGGACAGAGCAGGAATGGAGGCTACACCCGACGCATAAACAGTGGATTTGAATTGAAAGTAGGGGATTTTGACTGTATAAAAAACTCACGGACTTCCTCTTCAAGAGAAGCTTGAATAGACAAAGAGACGACCTGCAAACATCAGCGAGACTTTCCTTCGCTGTACAAAAAAAAAAAGAAGAAGAGAGGAGGCGGTTAAAGACACAAGGCGGCTCCAAATTAAAAAAACACGGTCATTCGAAAGGGAAGAGGGTGGAGAGTAGAAACTTTACTCCACTGAGAAAACCAGGTGCCAGTGCTTGGATTGCAAAGACAGACCGGCGGTGCATTTTTAAGAAACGTTTGTCAACCGGTGCAGCCCTGGGGAGGTTTCAGCCAAGGCCAGGGCTCATAAAAGGAGCAAAAACAAAAGATGGAAGTATCTTCAAGTGACTTTCAAAAGTATTGTTTACCTTGCTTTGATGTTTGCTCACGTAATATGCTTCACTAACTATTCCAAATCTTAGTACCAATGTTGGCCACTGTAAAAATGTTGCATGTTTGTGTGCATGGTTTGACTGCAACCAGGTCATGTGACCAATCATTGACAGCAGATAGGCCCGAGTACGGGTCCTCAGTCCCCAAATCCAATAACTCCATCTTGCAAATTACGCGTCGGCTTCTAGCCGATCCATCCAACCAAACAAATGCACCAGAAACCGGCTAGGGAGGGGCGCGGGGTTCCAGGGTGTGTCACGCGGTTTTCAAGCCACCCTCATACAACAATCAACCACATACTGAGTGGCCAGTGTGTTTCTCATTAAAAAGCAATCATTCAGCACAAGGCGGTTTAAGTGCTTTGCCTGAAAACCACTGGCGGAGTGAAGTTTTAATTGCAATTGTAGAGGCTCTTCATCCGGTTGAAACGGGCCTCCACTAACAGAGAGCTTCAAAAGGGTGATTCTGAAAAGGGGGGGGGGGGGGGGGGGGTTTGTCTAACATGGCTAAAGCCCCTCATTCACATGACTCAACTCTCCCCTGACTGTGAACTGTAAGGAAATAGGAAAAGGGGGAGAAAGGGGGATTTGGTGATGGGACCCACATGTGGGTCGCAGGATATTTTATTAGGGTCACCAAATAAACTAGCAGAATGTCTTCCATTGTTTTTTGTGTAGCTTTATATCTGCAGTACACCTTTGGGCCACATGAGGGAGCCTGAATGTTTGTATTGTTCTGATAATTGTAGCGTTCTGATAACATTTAATCTAATATGAAAGCTCTAGCGTGCTTTCTCTTTGTTTTAGTGACAACAAGAGCATGTTAGCTCCGCCTATATGCATTTATTTGGTCTAATTTTATCAAGTATTTACGTGTGTTTTCAATAACACATGCAAAATACAAAGTTGTGATTTATCAAACATGTCTGTTCAAAAATGGTCAAGAATAAAAAGCACAAATTCGCTCTTCTCGGGATACAGAGATAATTGTGTCGTGATAATTTGTCATTTCTAAAAAGCGGGTCCCCAGAAAAAAAGTTTTGGAAGCACTTTGATAAAGGATGCAGGGTGGAGAAGGATGGAGGACAAAAAAAAAGGAAGGAGGGTGGGTACAACAAAGAGAATGAAGAGAACTGCAGAGATCAGAGGGGGAAAGAAGATGGAAAGGATTGAGGAGAGAATGGGCTTTAGTGGGGGCGGATGTGATCGCTTTGTGGGGCAAGTGTCTCCGGGGTGCCAAGGGGCCCCAGTCTGGTGGTACGGGGGTGGAGGGAGGACAAGATCTGCTGAGGAGGAGGAGGAGGAGGAGGAGGAGGATGGGGCAAATGCCTGGGCCTGAGACTAATCCATCTCTCCCTCTCCCTCCCCTCCCTCCCCTCTCTGTCTCACACAGACACAAACTCCCTCAAATCCCTTTTACCAGAAGTCCTGCTGACTGTAGCCAGTCACCCGAGAGGCAGTTGACATAACAACCCCCTGGGTACTCATGCCTGCGCTCTGCTCTGCCTAAGTAACCGACACTATAAAAACTGTACTGACCTGCTCGAGACGGAGCTACCATTGTCACCGGGCAAAGAAAGTGTGCTGCTTTCCCCTCCTCGAGATCTTTGTCATGGGGGTACAACGGCAGCGCACGTCATTCAAACGCAGTAAAGCAATGACATTCAACAGAGAGGAGCATCTGTGTTTTCCTCTATTTTGCATTTTTTTTTTTTTACAGGCTAGCTCTTTGTCCAAGCCTTCCAGCTTTCTGTTGACCACATTCAAAGGAGCCATTAAAATGTGACGTATGGGAAGGCAAACAAGCAAACTCGCACAGAAACACACACACACACCGCAGTGCACACCGACACGCAACCGGAGGATCACAATAACAGGCTGACAGAAATACACACAGACACACACAACAAGGCTGCAATCATGGAAGCTGGAGTGTGGAGAGGGAAGGGAAGGGAAGGGTGGGGTTTATGGGGCTTTATCTTGCTAGGGGATCATGTATGCACGCATACTCGCACATACACAACACAGTGTGCTACGTTGGAGTTAATGTGGGCCAGCAACAAACACCCACACAGTTTTCTTCTTTTTAAAGGGACAGATGTACTGTAGTAGCTAAAGTTAAAGCACCTACCCCCACACCGCTTGCAACCCTTTGTTGCACTCTCGCATACAGAAAGCATTGCCTCACTCAAGCAACACTGCGAGGGCATTACATTTGCCGATTTTTGACTGAAGGTGTGAAAAAAAATGTGCAAACTGACCGAGACAATCGTCGCTGCACTCAATCAAAGCCGTTTCAACTATTGGAGGCCAGTTACTTTGAGTAGAACTGATGTTTCGTTCAATGCATGTTTCCTCTTCTCTGTGTACTTCCAGCATTTATTTTACTAGTTCCTGAATAACAATGCACGACAGCAATCATTCCACTCATGATAACGTATTTACATAGATGTTGTGACGGTGCTTTGAGTTCCGGCCTGAACACAGAAATGAGGGATTTCTTCTGTCACTCTGTACAGTGAAACTACAGAGCCGTCTCTCCATAGAAACCATCTAATGCGATTTTCCCGCTTGTCAACAACTTATCAACACGGACTTCATCCCCGGAGTGGCCCGCCTGTGGGCTACAGACAACATTGAACAGAGAGGGTGACATTAGGGGCGGGGTGAGGCAGGGTGAGGGGGGGGTCAGTGGGGTGGAATGTCTCATCCGGTGAATCCTGCTGGTGGGGTTTCTCTCTCTCTCTCTCTCTCTCTCTCTGGTGTCCACTGTGCAGAGCAGACACCATCTGGCCAGCTGGAATGCCACTGAGCAGGGGGTGGAGGGGTTAAAGGGGTCCTTGCAGGGGGGGGGATGGGTCTCCATGGCTGGGAGATGGAGTATTGTAAACCATGTAATGCCAGCTAAAGCCTTTTAAGTGAAAAGGTGGCCATTGGAGTCCTAAATCATTAGCTTCTAGCAGTGTTATACTGAACATATCACATTCTACAGTACTTTAATACATTTTACAGCATTAAACTGGTGTTGTAGATTACAGTAGGAACACTAAAATAACAGTTTAATGGCTTTTCTATACAGCACAGTACTGTAATAATGTTTACAGTATTACACTGTTGTTGTAGATTACAGTATACTACTGCTAACAGATACATTTGCTTGTGTACGTTTTATTAATGGATGTTACGTGGCAACTTCTGTCACTCTCGAACACAAAGGCAACACAACCCTGGTTGACGTGCACAGAAAAGGTTGCCCATAAACTCAGTTTTGAACATAGATTCAAAAAAACACTCTCTGGTGTTTTTTATTCCACGGCTTTATTTTCAGTTGACGGTGGTGTCAGATGAAATTCTGAGCTCTGGCACGGAGCTAAAACAAAAGTGAAATGTAGCACAGAGAGACGCATGCCGCTGCCCCTACACATGGAAACTATTATGCGAGCGCAAATCAAATGAAAGTCTGAAGTATAACCATATGTTTATGTGCCATGCAAATATTACACTGGTTAACGACGTCATTGAAGTGGGCCTCGGCTGTGCAGTCGCTGAACAAATACAGTTAGCGTCTTGGTGACGAAGCTGGAAGCGGTCCACGCTAACTGCTAGCTAGGTTTATAAATATGTCTTAGTGGAGATTAGCCCGGGGGTAACCCTCGAGCACTCGCTCCTGTGGAGTTCCTATTGCTCACTTTGTCACAACCCTTTCTGCGTTGTATAAATATTTGTGCTGCAGAATCTCTTGGCTGTGCAGCCGACATCAAACCCTTCCGAGGAGAGAGCGTGGGTCAGACCGGAGAGAGACGGGGTTGAGTGGATCCTGGCCTTGTTGCAGCCAAGTTTTGCGCTTCATCTGCTACCTGTTATTTAACTGTTGAGTAGCACATGTAGGGGAGGCTTAAGACTCAAAATGCTCAGTTCAAATACTATCTTACTGACCATGTGAAACAAGAGCTACTTCAAAAAGTTCATCTTATTTATGGAGAGCTTTTAAATAAGGCCCACTGTTCCCGAGTGGTTTTATTATGAAAACAAAAAACGTAGGATCACAAACGTAAATGCAAAATAAAACACGGAGAAGCCTTTGTGCTCCTTCGCTTCTCTGTTTGAATTTGACTCTGTGTTTTTGCATCTCTGTCATTGTACTTGAACAGCCAGGGACAAGGACAACAATGTTGGACTGATAAAAGGTAAAGAATAGACAGGATTGCTATGAACAAGTAGTGACAAGAATTTATATAGTATATACAAAAAAAGCACCAATGAACAACAATAAAATTTAAAAAAAGTAATGTCTCAAGTGTTCTGTAAGTTGTAAAAAACAAAAACACTGAATGGATGATTATATACAGTATGCACATGTTACGATGCCTCTATACTGTATAGACACTAGTGTGTAGGATTTATATTGACGGTGACAGATGATATGTATATTAAAAACTGTAAAATTATAATCTGTAATGACAGCTGTGGACACTTGGCGTTGAATGGTTGTTGACAGTGACAAGGTGACAATGACTAATGTTAAGTGTCTGTTGGAAGATAACTGCTCTCGTGTCTGGTTGTTTTGGTTCTGTAGCAATAGTTGCATGTGCAGAAATGTATGATATGAGAAGTTTTAATAAACTAACAAAACATTCTTTTATACGTATAGGACAGCAATCAAAGCATCACACTGCCGGTCCAAAATAGATATAAAAGTAAAACCTTGCTCATTTTGTACTAAACTGAGGCGATCTGGGTGCACAAGTGTACTATTGTGTGCCTTTCCCCTCTTCAATCCTTGTTTAAAAACCTTAATTAGCCATTTAAATCGAATTCACAATCCTAATTTAACAAGAGGGTTGTTTACATCTCTTCAATTACTTTTCAGCTAAGCAACCCTCTGTGGGAGGCACACTCACTCAGTGCACCGGACATAAATCTGGAACTCGCACCTTCATGACGGAAGGTTGGCAAAACAGCAGCAGGAACCTACAAAATAAAAGCCCAGTGAGAGGCCATTAACTGATCTGAAGCTTCAAGAGAAGCCAAAAAAAACCAACAACACGATCATTCAAACCCATGCATTCCCCGCTATAGCTCTTATTATTATTATCTTATTATTCAGGAATTGAAAGTGGATAGTTTCACTCTTGAAGACTTGTTCTAAAGAAAAAAACTAAAGAATAACAAGTTGATGTTACAGCGTAGAACAAGACAAGTCTCTGCAGCAGGAACCCTCATCTACCCCTCCAAAAGCCCTCTTTCCATTGTTGAGCAACAAGATCCCTGCAAGGGGCAACGCAACGCCTGACACGAGCCGTTCAGGTGAATGCTAAAACTAAACCACAACCACACACACTTCTGCTGAACAACAATGGAGGATCTGTCTCTTTGTTTGGGGTCTTTACACGGTCCACTGAGGAGGCAGGTAAGGAGCAGCAGAATGATGCAAGCACGACAAGGGCCACTCCCTGCTCGGACAAGTTTTTGCTCCAGGCGTTAAAAGTATGCACAGGCTGGTTATCAACTTGCTTTTTTTTTTCTCAACACAGCATCAGTAACACTAAGCTGCATGCTATTAATTAGTTAAAAAAAAAAAAAAAAAAAAAAAAAAAAAAAAGTACAGCAAGCATGTGCAGTCTTGCTCTGTGCCCGGCACACAAACACAGTATCTCTTATCGAGGCATGCATTCATTTTCTTTCTCGCTCTTGCTCAACACCAGCTGGCTGAGGAAGGTCTCGGTAAACCTGTTGTGACACAAGCCACTGAGATGCCACACAGAGGGAAAATTACAACCTGGCAAGCTTCAAACACCATAGCCGTCGGATACGAAGCTTCAATTGGTTTCCTTCTATTCACCATTCAAGGAACAAAACAAACTCTTTCAACGATTGATAGCACTTTTACACAGCACATGTAGAAGATACAGACTAATGAACTCCAGGGGATCTCGTTTATCTCACTTTAATTACTTTATTTTGAACGTAAACATTTAGAATTCACAGCCTGGTGACAAATAATAAGAGGCAGGCCTGGTTAAAAGTCAGAGGAAAAAGACTGGTGTTTGAAATGCACACTGAATAAACAAAGGCTGCACCTCACAGAGGGCACAAGTCGCCATATCGAAGGAAACCAAACAGGTCTCATCCATCTCAAAAGTACACACAGCAGCATTACCCAGGGCAGCTTGCAGGTATTTGCATGGCCGTGGCAGCCTGACACAGGTAAACATGACTTTGATTCCAAACCATGTTGTCCCAAGTTACATAATCTAGTTCGTAGTGACAGTATACTGTCAGCCTGGTCGCCACAGAAGAGTTCAGACAGTTTCAGCTCTCACGCTCTCTTATCGCGTGGTCTTCACAGGTGGTTTTGCAGAACTCAACCCCAAATGCAATTCAATGGACTGATATGAGGCGTTGTTCTCTTAGATGCAGTAATGCACACGCCTTAACATAACGGTATAGAAATAGAAAGTATGGGTATTTCAAGTGCAATATTAAAAAGCAATGCGTTTTTTAAAAAAAGCATTCCCTCCAGCGTCTATTGTCGATGAAGGAAGGAACCTACACTGACAAACGCAATGGCAGCTGTCGGGAGTGTGAGTGTGACAACATAACACGCATCATATCCTTGAATGTAGCATTTCGTACCGTAATATCCGTGCATTTCCTGAAACAGCTGTAAATGACTTAACATCGGTTAGAGGAAGCTGTGGTAGTGCCTCGGTAGTACTGCAGCAACACACTCGTTACAATGTTACAACATAAACTGCCACTTTATGCTGTGAGTAACATACCTGCGATCCTTTACGGGGGTCTGCTCGGGCGTCAACACACGCGGCGACATCCACGGAGATATGTCTGTGGGACCCTCGAAAAAGACAGCTGTTCAATCAAAACACCACACTGCTGCACGTTAACGCTGCAATGCTAATGTTAAACAGTTCAGCGCGTTACTGCACTGACGTTCAGCCGACAAGAGCGAGTCCTCGACGCAGATGAAAGGAAAAAGTAGAGGGAAAAAAACTTTTCTTCTTTATGAAACAGTTTGGCTTCCTCCGCTCATCCTGCACCGAAGCTAAGGGGAGACGTGGCTCTGTCCTGCCCGGGCAGGGTGCAGAGGCGGCAGTGAAGATCGCTGTCAGGTCCGGTCAACTTACTTCAAACTCAAAATGCCTTCTCGCCTCTGATTGGCCCAAACTCATCACCGTGATGCGTTCACGTACCCCTGGTAAATGCAGGCTCCAAATTATGACTTGTTTGCAACGTTTGTACGTGTTTTTAAGTGGAAGGTGACCACTGACAAATTGCCTTCACCCAAGACACATTTTTACAATAAGTATTTATTGCTTCAGCTACTTTAAACGTAAAACAAAAATGTGCTTTTAAATATAATTAGTTGAAAAAGATTAAAAAAGCAGAACTTTTGGTTTGTGACCCTAAAATTGATGCCGTGTGTACTTGATTAGCTTGCAGCCCATATAAAAGTGATTTAAGATTTATTCTCTACTCAATTTGCCAGATTATTTCATTTGCTTCATTGGGAGGGGCCCAAAAAGAAAAAACTATCCAATATTTCTCAAACAAAATGCATCGATGAGAAAAAAAACCCTGTTTTTCTTACGCATTCAACAATAAAATGCGAAGCAGATGATGTCTGCCTCTGCACTCCCAAATAGTTGCTCACAATAAAAGGCTCACTGTAATGTTAATGTTGCAGTGCACCCTGCTGTTCATAATTAGACATTGTGTGCACCTCGTGGTTATAGATAGTTATCAGGGGATGTTGCATGGTCTAAAACAGGGGCGTCTTTAGGATTTAGGGACATTGGGGCCTTATGCTGGGAGGATCCTCCTGCTCCTGCTACTTCTAACACTTCTTCCACCCCTCTTGATAATTGATTACAAATATTGTTTCATGTACTTGTCAATAAACCCGTTCTGATTTCTGATTTCTGACATCCAGATAAGGAACAAACACGTAATCTTATAAAATAAAAATATAAATCCTCACACAATACCTTGGTCATGGTAACCTATACCTTTTTTTGAATGTGCTGTGCTGTCCGTCATAAGTAATTTGGAGTTATTTTGCAAAAAGAAAGGGTTCAGCGTGGACATGAGCATTAGATCTTTTGGTTTTGGTCTGCCAATACTGGTCAAACAACTGGGATTTATATGGAGCCCGAAAGTAATCACCATCTTTACCCACAAGTCCACCATATGGCAGCATTTATCACCCTCAGCTGTACTTTTTGTTAATGCTAATATGGTGACTATGGTCCATTATATTGCTAGTTGAACATTGCTGATGTTAGCATGCGGCTCACAGCACCACTGTGTCTCTGTACAGCCTCACAGAGCTGCTAGTGGGGTTTGTAGACTCTTGTCTTTATATGATTGATGCACCTTTAAGTCCGAAAGTTTACAGATTTCCGCCTCTGAGATTTTTTGTTTTAATTTAATTTATGCTGCATGAATAAATATTGGACTCAACAGCAACTTGTTTCTGTGAAAACAATGTCGCTATACACTCGATAATCCATCTAATGTCACCAGAGGTTAAAAATCCCTGTTGAAATACCCAAAGACACACACACACACACACACACACACACACGGTTACTCAGTTCTCCATCATGCCAAAATCAATCATTTCCTGTAGCAGAAACGCTGAATGAATGAACTGACATCCAGATGATGAATGTATTTACAAATGGAATTTGTCTTTATTTCTTTCATTGATTTGTGAGTGTGCTGTTTTACAGATTGCCATTTTTTTTGATGCCCACTGTGCTGCCAACCACTATGGTCTCTCCACCTTCACCACTCCACCACTTCTTAGGTTAGTTGGGGAACACCAAGCCCACCTGCAAAACATACAGCCATTACTGCTGGCAGCTGTCAAACATGTCAGAGTGATTTCTCTGCTATATTGACATAATTTCCACCTGCTTTATTGTGTGGCAAAAAAAGGAAACGTATATCATGAATCTGGGCACATAGAAACAGTTTTGGCCGAAACAAGTTTTGGCAAGGTAATTCTAGATATGTGTTTTAGTTTACCCCCCCTAACGGCTTGAATGACCAATGATTCAATGTGTGTATTAGAATTTTCCAATGTATATTACATACACAGAATAACAGTGACGTGTCTTGGCAGGAGGAGATATTACAGTATTCATTACCTCGTCTGGGCTCATATTAGGACAAATCCAGTTGTACAGGTAGTAATGAAGACTCTTGTCCATGACGCTGAACTTGAGGTTATCCAGAAAGCTCTTGTTATCCATCACGTCGAGAGCGGAGAAGACGTCAAAACCTTTCTGTCAGTGAGGAAATGGAGCATTTATTTTGTTATCAAATCTACTCATCAAAAAAGATACATATTACCCTTCAAATTTTATTCTATAGATCATTTTGAGTACATTGATCATTTAACTGCACGTATGTAGTTTGGAGGGAAAGCCTTGTGCACTTTTTCAATGGCACTCACAGATTTAGCCAAGACCAGTGCGTCCTCCATGAGGTCGACTGGGTCCGCGGCGGTGCCGGCAACGTAAAGGAGATGAGCTGCTCTCAGGCCAGTGTGGACTGGGTGATTCAGCACCCTGGAGGAGACGCCGTAGAAACTCACCACGTCTGTCAGTGTGCCAGCATCACCCTGCATGTGAGGAAGGGAACACACTCTTAACTATACTGCAGCATAATGAGCTTTAAAGTGCACACAAAAGGGTGAGGACCGCTCTAAATCAACATCACAAATTGTCAGGCCAGACCTCTACTACATAGGTGTCAATCACGTTCTCTCTGGGTAGCAGCCAGTGCTCTACTTCCTGCAAAGACAACCTGGAGCTGAGGTGAAACTTGCGGAGGTTTGCCTGCAGTAGTGAGTGTAACCCCACCACATCTTCTTTAGTCAGAGGGCGCAGACCTGGAGTCTTTGTCACCTGGGAGAGACAGGAAGAAAAAACATGTTCAGTAAGCGCCATAGAGTTAGTTGCCTGCATCTTTAAACATTTTGCATGCACCCTTTTGGTCAGTCAGTTGAAGAGACTGTGTGATGGCAGGTCAATGTCACACTATAATGGCACTAATGGGTTGTAGTCTCTAGGTGGCAGCACAAACTAACCTCAGGCAGACGGTAGAATTTGAGAGCTCTCTGCAGATTCATGTTCTGTCTCAGACCCGGGTAGCTCACCTCTGTCAGCTTTCGGGGATTCAGAGGGCGATGCCAGTACCTAAAATATTTAGTTTGTTTATTTGGTAGGGACACTGAAGGTGGAATGTTGCTTCATAAGATAAATACCAAACATGACATCCCCATTGTAACATACTTGTTTTGGAGAAATAGCATTAGACCTGTACTAAAAAACAAAGACTGCATGTTTGCTAGTTAGAGGAACGAGAGTGAGTTTAATGTTTTATATAAATCTTCACGGTGTTAAAGACCCTGGCAATGTGTTTCTCCATAACATGACACATTCTTGACTAAATAAGCCATTAATGCCAAGTACAATTTTGGGTTTCACACTCAAAAACTCAGCTCATCTGCTTCACCAGGACTGGGCGGGTGTGGTTTGATCAGATTTGATTAACTGTGACCTGTCACCTTTCTCCCCTTCCTCCAAATGCAATCTGCTGCTTCAAACGAGTAAACAAAGCAAAGACAAAAACAGAAATCTGCCATGTCAAATGACCAGAATTCTCGTGACTTCGGCAGAACATTTTGTGTCCAAGTCAAAACCCATCCCTCATATTACAGTATCGACATTCTCCAGGGGCTTTAACAGTGCTAATTGTGGCTTCACTTTGCCTTTGAAACAAATGTGAATCAACCCTGTCTACTACCTGCAGGAGCTTAGTGGTGTGGGCAGCACTATGCCAGCTGTGTAGACAGCCTGGTGGAGGCCCTGCTGGTTGACCCGTCTGGTGAGCTCTCGGATCAGGACTGGAGTCATCCGCTTGAGGCGCAGCTTCTTATGAACACACAGGAGTTTGACCTGTGCCATCCGCTTGTCCCTGCAGGCGAGCACGTCTTTTGAGCATTTGCTTCGAGACACTCGAAAGTTAAATTGCTACAGTTTTGTCGGCAAGTGCTCTGAATGCTAATACAGCTCACCGGAGTTCACACAAACACACATCGTTGCATACATTTATGAGCTACTCACGTCTCATACACGCGGACCTCTGCAGGAAGAGCGGCAATGAAGCCGACTAACTTGTTATTGGTGTGTACTCGCACGCCACAGTTCCACTGGGGCAGCCAGTTAGGAGGTTGTAAAGCCCTTAAGAGGAAGAGAGAGACATTGTCTGCAATATGGCTCTGTGAGTACATGCAGGGGTAGTTCAATAAACTCTGATTAAGGACAATTTAATAAAAGTATTGAGCATGAGATGACTCAGCTGAATAAATACAGCAGCTTTCTTTAACCTCAGGGCCAAAGACCTGTGCCAGTTCCTGGAATGCTAATGTTAATTATTCGTAACAAAGTACATTTCTTTTTGTTTTGTTCCCTGAAGTATACCGTTTATGCAGATCACAAAGGAAAGCAGCAAAAGTGAAGTGAAGCGATTAGAGTAGCCGGCTTGTAATTGATAACGGTTTGTCGGAGGGTCAGGCTGGAAAGTCGACTGGGAGAAATGATGTCGTCCTTTTCAGACTCTCAACGCCATCGTTCCTTTAGTGCAACTCAGAAGCTCAAATTCATGTGTTGCAGTCGTACAGAGCAGTTTTAAAGTGCGCTAATGCCAGACGGAGGGGGACATGTTTTCAGCAAGTTTTGCTGGAACCAAAAGTGACTAAATGCGCATGCTTGAAGCTTACCATTGTAGATACTCCAGCGAGAACTCACACCTGATGGTGTTGTCATCCTCTTCCATGTAGTTCTCGTTGAGCAGAGTGCAAAGCTCTCTCAACTGCAATGATAGATGAAAACATGGAGAATGTGAGTCAACATTTCCTTAGATTCACACTAATAAAAGCACCGTTCCTTACCTCTGAAAGGGATGCATGTTTCTAACTACATAGAGTAACTTACAGTATGTAACTTACCACAGTAGGGCTGCTCAGGTCCAGAGTGTCCCAGGAGAAACCTGAAGGTAGAGAGTAGGGCTCCTCACGGACACTGGCTTCACCTTCTACGATTGGGCCATGAGTCACAAAACTGTCACCTGAGGACGCAAATATAAAGAATTAAATGAGGTAACTTAATTCTCAATGTTGTAATTATAGCGAATGATTTATGGACTTATGGTTATGTTTTTTTTTAACGACAATACTAAATAGGATTATAGGGTTTTTTCTTCTTCTTACCATTCATTTATTTAAAATCCATGAAATGAGTTAAGTGGCATTAGAGGCTGTAATCACCAGTGGAGTTATAGGTAACCCGAGCAATGTTTTGATGATTTTTTTGTGTCATGTTTTCTGCCAGTGTAATACCCTCAAGTGCCGTGCACACATGCACAACCAGGGTGAATATGATCACACGTCTGCCAGGGTAACTATTTCTTGACTGACAACAGTAACTTCCTGAAGTCTCTGCCTGGAAACTGCTCAGAGCTATGAAATAATCCTGTACATTATATCCCATAACAACAAAATCAATCTCACTCCCGGCTCCTCACATGGTTTTGTACTGATTAAACAAACAAGACATAATGTGTTAATTAATGAGCTTTAGAGGTGCTGGTAGATGGGTTTTTTACCGTTGGACTGAGCCAGGCTAGCTGTTTATCCCGTTTCCAGTCTTTATGCTAAGCTAAGCTAACCGTCTGCTGGCTGTGGCCTTATATTTAACAGACGAATGGTATCTGTCTTCTCATCTAATCTCCTGTAGAAAGCAAAAAGGGTATATCCTAAAAATGTCAAACTTTTGCTTTAGTATAAGTTTGAGCAAATGCTTTTGTTTTTCAACAAATATTCGCTGGAACAGGAATATCACGTCCTACCCAGTCTGGGGACAGGCTGTGTGTCCCAGAAACGGTAAGTGTGTGATTTGGCCTGCTGCAGGGTCTTCGGCAGACTTGGGCCTAAGGAGAAGAGGTGGAGGGCTCTCTGGATCTCCTGCTGCTTGGCTTCTGGAAGAGAGTCCAGCTAGGGCAGAACAAGACCAGCAAGGACAAGTTACTATCATCTCTCCCAAGAAGATTGACGTTTGGCCGTCACACAGCAGCATAACTCAAATTGATTCCTACAGCCAAAATCGGTGATTTCA
Organism: Anarhichas minor; assembly: GCF_050575085.1. NCBI lineage: Eukaryota > Metazoa > Chordata > Actinopteri > Perciformes > Anarhichadidae > Anarhichas > Anarhichas minor. The sequence goes on from NW_027466463.1 coordinate 12,790,660, forward strand.
AAAGACACATTTTCCTGTTTCATGTGTGATGGGCATACAGGACATCCACGGGCGAGTTTATGAATATTCACATTGCAACAAACACAGACCAGCACACATACATCACTGCATGTATGCACTCACACGCTCAGGAAGACACAAACCATAGCAAATGGATCCCTGGGTCCCTGTGGTTTCCAGGCCTCTTCCTTCTTCTGCTTCATTTTGCTCCCTTTTAGACTCTCCTCCACTGTCAGCATCTTATCACTAAAAGACATTTTCACACACTGACGTTCTTGTATATTGTAAAGGGGATTTTTACTAACTGAAGAAACAGAGAGTTGAAAACGCTGTCGTACTTACAGCAAGTTTGAATCCGTCATTGTGAACAAGTGCGAGTCCTTGACGCTGAGGGTGAATTCGGGGTGTTTTCTAACACATTTGTGGTTTTTCAGCTCTTATCTTGGCGAGCAGCGATGGGAGGAGAGCGACCGCCTCAGTCACCCAACCCCACTCCCACCCAGTTGATAGATAACAATACTAACAATTAAATAAACTTCTCACGGTCTTCATATGTCAGACAGCTGCTGGATAGAGCACTACAGCAGATTAAAGCTTCTAGCAGCTTGATCCCGGCTGCAGATTTAATTGGCTGAAATTGTCTAATTGCAGAGTTCCCATATAGTCTTCCACTTAAAAGTCAGCACTTTGTCCTGAACTTTGTATCTCTTATATACTTGATAATCTTTGCCTGTGTTCAGTATAATGCTCAGTATGTTTACACTGACTTTGACCACAGGCTTATTGTTAAATTGTTGTTCATTGTTAAATACATTGCAGTGACAAAGCTATACAATCAAGTAGAAATCATATAAGTGGTCACATTTAATTCATTCTCAGAGAAAATCTCACTCAACAAGCTTTCTGGTCATACTGGCTCCTTTTGCAGATGCAATAAGGCTAAAAGTAGTTACATCTTTTAGCCTTTACATATCTAGATATCCAGGCTCTATTCATTACTGAGGCAGGATAAGAAGATTTGAATGGAATCAGGATCACATATTAACTTGTGGTTATGCCAGTGAAGCAAAGTCGAATTTAAAAGAGACTGGACTTTTTCAGTGTTATGTTTTTTCTGGGGAAGGCAGGACATTGTCTTTTAACTTCTTCTCATCCTAGATTCAGATTTTGTATCACTCCTACATTACATTTATTGTAGAAATGAATAAAGATATCAAATAGTTTTGTGTGCGTCATGGTGATCCATCAGCAGCCACGGAGCTTCTGCCTGCTGTATTAATTGTTTACTCTTTCTTCATCCCTTGTATTGTGCATCACGTACGTTCTCCTAAATACACCCCAGGAGAGGTTTACTGCAGTCCCTGTTGAGTCTATTGCATGCTGCTTGGATTCATCTGGGGAGCATGTCATTTACAAAGCCCAATATAAGAAATCACAAATTTGTCCTGAGGGGCTTTACAATCTTTACAGCATCCTCACGAGTGCTCAGCCCTTTATGTAATATAAATCTGTACAACCAATTGTGCTATAAATGCTCCAATCTCCTTTGATCTAAGTGTTTTAAACTGTAATATACAGGTAGAATAGATTTTTCTTTCATTTATAAAGTGCAGCCTGGAGCTATTTCTGTCTCTGCTTCCTGGTTCCACTTATCTTACCACTGAAATGCAAATATAGGGAAGTATGCTAAAAACACCTGTCACCATTTAGGGTGAAGGAGTGGAAGTTGTGCGGTATAAGTACTTAGGAAAGCTCATAGCGTGCTGATTGACAGCAAATAAAAGGGCCGAGGAGCTTGTTCCCCCTTGAGGTGTTTCAGCTCTTCTTTACTGCGATAGAGAGGAAGCGCCGCGCCTTGAGACGCAGGCAGGACGACCAAACTGGGGACGCAGCCGGCTCAGCGGCACACCCTGGAGGCAGCAAGGCAGAGGATGAAGGCTAATGAAAGCCCCAACTGAACAACACACAACACGTCTCTGGTGAGATGATGCAGCCTCAGATACCCTGTGTGTTTGTGTCTAACTCTATATTTAGCATTAATTTCTGTTTTGTTTTACTGTGTCTCTTTCCTTCTGAAAAAGACTCAATGTCCCCACCCCTCCCCCCAAGGGTCGTCAAAATGTCCTCTTATAGCTGAGCCCTCTCGAGTCACTGAAGGAGTCACTCAGTTTTATTGTTGCATGTGGAGAAATTATTTATCAATTTTGTCGTGAGAGTAGGGAAGTCATTTTGAATGTATTAATAATTTGAGTCCACCCGAGGCGATTACTGTCATGCTCCACACGCTGACAGCAGATTTACTATCTGGTCATGTCAAGAGAAACTGATTAATACTGTGATTTGCAGCATAAGCATGCAGGAATACACATATGTCAACATAATGTGATCACTCTCGATATTTGATACTTATTATTATATGTGTCTATTTGAACTTTTTTCATCATTTCATATGACCGCCAGCATAGAGCTTGGAGTCCTTTGTCGGAGACAAATACAAGCTGGAAACACATATGGCTGAGTGAATGAACTTCTTAATCAAACATCACAATATATGGAAGTGTTCAAAATCAGCATGTGCTTGGTGACATGTGTTTGTTTGCAAGAATAGCAGCACATACAACAGTTATTTAGACCACGAAACCATTATTTTATGCAAATCATGGCTCAAACTACAGCAATGTTTCGGGTATTGAAAACATCCGCATCCCCAAGAAGAGAGGACATTATGAACAAGCGGATGAGCTGGGCAAGCTCCTGGCTGTATACATTACATGAAGGAGCCATCAAGTGTGCTATGCTTTTTCTAATGGTTTTCTCTGACGTTTTCTATAGCTGTACCTTGTTGTGTTCTCCAGAACTAATCCCTCAAGATCCTGTATTGCTATTTGGGATTTTGTTTTTGTGCTCCAAGCTGGCTGATGCACAGAGATTCCCTTATTCTTGAGGGGGGAAAAAAGGACTTTAAATTGCCCGGTGTGAGGAGCAGATTGAGATTGAAGAGGCAGAGGAGGCATACAGACAGAATGTTACTCATTGCTTCATTTTATTTACTACCGCAACATATTCATGCATGTCATTTTGTAGATTTACTTGTTTCATGATTATTCTGTGATTCCAATGACTGTATGTGCCTTAATCCCTAAAATGCTTACAATAAAAATGAATGCCAGATGTTCATACCCAGGCCTATAGATGGTGCAAAAACACCTGCAATAATGACATACACCACTATTAAAGCCAATCCGTGACAAACTGCAAAGTGGCAATGTGTTGCTTTCTGCTCAGGGGATGTAAGGATAACCAGGCAAAGGTGTGTGTGTGTGTGTGTGTGTGTGTGTGTAATTGTGAGTGTGACTGTGTTCTGCTAGTTTCTCCCCCCCCCCCCCCACCACCACACACACACACACACACACACACACACACACACACAGACACAGTCAGAACCATTACTAATCTGTAAATAGATCTGTATTGCTGTGATCTCTCTGCCGAACAAGATCCTCCTCGCTTTGCCTCGCTTTCTCTTCTTCTTTCCCCGTCTCCCTCGTCTGTCTCGGTGTCTGTAACTCTGTTGTTTGCGAGATTGGATGAATGGGAAACAATCTCTGCATCTCTCTTTCTCTCTGCTGACTCTTGTCTTTCAGTTTCTCTGACTCGCTGTGTCTCAGATTTCTCTTTCAGCCTGTTGTCGCGTCCTTGTCTCATTCTCTTTTACTTGTGCATTAAACTCAACTCGATTCTTCTTGACAGCCGTGAATGTCAAAATATGTCACGGTCTCCATATATATAGTAAATATTTCTAATCAGTGCATCGGAATAATTAGGCCATTAAACATCTGTTGTCTTGTTTGTTTGTTTCATCTCTTTCTTCCTCCGATTGTTTCTTTTACTGCCACTTTAACAGCATAAAGATAAAGGGCAAAACCACTTATATGGTTTTCAGATTGAAGGTAAACATGCTCCTCCAAAGGTTCAGGAAATTAATCAACTACTCTCTCTCCTTATCTCCTTTCAGGTGATGTCAAAAATAGGGGGTATTTTTCCGTGTCAGACTTTTGAAAAAAACTATAGCGATGACCTTTTTTATCCTTAAAGCTACGTTGTGTTTAGGTAGTTTTTCGGTATTTTCAAATCAGAATCAGATGGCATTGGGTGTTTTTCCAAGTAATTGATTGAACTCAGCAATCAATTCTTAGTTAATTATTGGTAGTGATTCTTTGTCAGTTAAATTCTACTTGGTGGAGTGTCTTTAATCAATTGTTTTTATTCCCCAACCATAAAAAATGTTAGCATTGAATGTTCAAGAGTACCATAACTCAATGTAATTTGCCATCCTCCAATATCAGTGTTCTTGTTTGTCGAATAGGTTGTGGAAACAGTCTTGTCTCAGGGCAGGAACTATACAACCCATCCCGCACTTCCCCCTCACACACCTGTCACTCACCCTGATGGGCTGTCTACCTTAAAAACGGTGTCTGGCCTAAGGCTGAGCTAACTGCCTCCCCCCCAAGGGTGAGGATAAAACAAACAGACTGGGAACACACGGACGTAAATTGATAAATAATACAACCATTTGACTTTTTGTTGTTTCGACACCAACAAATTTCATGTTGCAACATTACGAGGAAACAAACCTTTGGGATCAACTCCTGGAAAGTTGAAAAACTTTTTCAAAATAAGCCATAAAACCGGAGCTGAGAGTCTAACTGTCTGGTTAAATTGGAGAAGGCAGCACCAATCTCTTTCCTGACTGTGGGATTACTGCAGGCCTGGCTTTCTGGGTCCTAATCAAAATCCTTTCATCAAAGAGTCCAAGATGCTACTTTGATGTTGCCAACAACTCCAAAAATTAAAAGCTTGGTTTTGTCCTGATTGGCGGATCCTCCCTCCTAAATCATGCAACTGCAGGACCTTGTTTGCTGATATTACTTGGCCATGTTGCCGGGCCATGATGAGTGGACAGGACAGTATTTGCATTCCCCTTGAGCTCCATGCTAAATACTTTCTCTCCGCGCCAGATTGTGTTGTTGAAGAGGTCTAGCTTTTAATATTGAAGCTGGCCAGCTGTGTTATTGGTAACTTGTCATTTCTGTCTATCGTCTATCTTTGTCCATCTTACATTTAAGGCATGTAGCTGGCATTACGGTGACAGTAACAGCGAGCGAGCAGGATTCAGTGTCTTATTCAAGGACACAGGGGATATAAATCCAGGAGAAAATGGCTGTTGTGGGAGATCGAAACATTGACTTTATAATAATGACCATTACATCTACAACCATGGATAACCTCCATCTCACCTTTCCTTTCTTTTCTACATCCCCCCCCCCCCCCCCCCCCCCCCCCCGTCTCATCCTCTTGCTTAATCTATTCCTGCAGAGGAATGACACCGAAAATAAGACACAGACACACTTTACCTGCCTGCGCTGCACCTTTTTACAATTTATTTGACCTCAGCTGAAAATATAAAAAAAATCCTCAACTCTCAAGGCCAAATCCTCAACTCTCAAGGCCAAACAAGACACAACAATCAAAAGAAAAAGGTAATTACTTCATCATCCTTGACTGCATGTTCTTGAAGGAGCAGTGTGTACACACGGACCTTTTCAAAGAGCCGGTCACCATGTTTCAACTGTAGCCCAGAAAGGACAAACCCAACACTGGCTCTATAGAGCATTTTCACGTTTTTGCCGTGGCAGCTGTGGTTTTCCTACACGCTAAGCACACAGGAGAAGTTTCAGTTTGTTGCAATCTGCAACCTCAAGTCCTACACACTAACATCTTTAAAAAGTTTGGAGACTTAGTTACAGAGAGCTATAAACCATAGACTGTATACAAAGATGGACAAAGTTCACGTTTACAGTTTCTTCCAATCGTTTAAACTTGTTTCCTGAGACCGTAGCTCAATTTCTCAATACTCCTAACACAAAACTAAAACCGTTTTTTGGTCAAAACTCCAGAAATCTCTTGCAGAATGAAACTCAAAAATGCACTCAAATCATCTTCTAAAAACTGATTCTTCCAACCAAAATGACACACACACACACACACACACACACACACACACACACACACACACACACACACACACACACACACACAAGATGTTTTGCTTCATATATAAATGTATACAATTTGTGTAGAAAGTGTTTTCTTTTTCTTCTTTTTTAAAGTTTAGGGGTTGTTTTGGCCCCAAAATAGGTTGCAGTATAAACACATACAGTATTATCATAAACAACTGTTTTGTTTTTTTGGTCAGGATAGGTTTAGGCTTAACTGTGCTGGGGTCTGGGTTGAGTATGTATTGATGATATAAGTGAATGCATTGCCTTTCTAAGTATGAGTGGCTTGTTTGTATTCAAGGCATCAATTTCATGGAATATCAGGGTATTCAATATAGTCAACCTCTTGCGCATCAAGTAAATTCCACATTTTAGCATTTGACATGAAATAGAATGAAATAAAAATAAAGATTATCCAGTTAGGGGCCAATGATGAGATTCAGGAAATAAGCCGATTTGGAAATTATAATTGGAAACACGGCAGAGCTTTAATGCCTATTTGATCTAAGTAACATTTCACCTATAGAATGATCAAATGATTGAGATGAAAGACGACTGCCTGATGAGAGTGCCAATTCAAAACAAACACCAAGGTCAGAAAGCTGGCAACCCTGTGGGAAGAAGGCGCACGACAGGATACAAGTATGCTTAACACAATGATACAAATGTAAAGCATAAACTATGGGCACTGAACAACAAAGACTGATTTCTGCCTAAATAAGGAGGACTTAACTGGGACAGGCCAGTTGTTTAGCATCAGGGGATTTCATCGAATCCATCTGGGGAACTTGTGGCACATTGAATCAGAGCCTTGATGTAAGAGCTCAGTGTTCATATTCTCTTACAGGGTACGTGGCCCGTAACTTCAAACCCTCTGGTGCTGCCTCTCTGACAGCTACAAAACACAATCATGTATCGTTTTCGGAAAAAAAAAAAACGCTGCCAAGAAAGAGGCCACAATAAATCATAGTAAAATAAGAGTGCACCACTGTGTTTTTACAGTAGATTACTGTGATGTGTGGCTTTTTTTTGCATTCAAACTCCTGTCAAGTACAAAAGCAGACCCCAGGAACTAGATTCCTTTGAGCTCAGCAACATCCTAAATATTTGATCACTTACAAGTACAGTACATACATATACATTTGGCTGCGATTTAAAGTACACATTTCACTTGAAACACATTTGCAAATCACCGTTTGAAATGTATTTTCAGCTGTTTTCCTGTTAATCCTTATGTCAGCTCAGTCAGTCAGTTTCAGACCTCAGTAAAAAAAAGCAAGCAGTGCACAATTCAATGCACTCACTCAGGGATGGGTCTGAAAATTAAGAAGCTGGACATATTTTATTTTTCATAATTGTTCCAGCAGATCAACACAAAGCTGTTTTCGTCTCCTTATTGCAAGGTCACTCTTGAGTGTATTTCATTTCAACATAATTTTTTCATTTTTACTTATAGAATAGTTTGGCATTTGGGGAAATACACTTATTTGCTTTCTTGCGAAGAGTTGGATGAGAAGATCGATACCACTCTCATATCTGTCAAGTAAATATGAAGACGCAGCCAGAAGCCGGTTAGCTTAGCTTAGCATAAAGACTGGAAACAGGGGAGACAGTCTGGCTCTGTCCAGAGGTGAAACATATTCATCCTCTTACCAGTCGATTTGAGCAGATTATGAACCGTTGTCTTGTGGTCTTGTTGTCACTGCGAGGTTGTCAGGAAACCAGTTGAGACTCCGGGAAGAGATAGCGCGGAACATAACCCGCTATAGAACCACAGTTTGTTGTTGTGTGCGGATTAAACAAACAAGACATAATGTGTTAATGAAGTGCTGGTATGTAGATTGTGTTACCTTTAGACAGAGCAATGCTAGCTGTTTCCCCATTGTTTCCAGTCTTGATGCTAAGCTAAGCTAACCGGCTGCTAGCTATAGCTTCATATTCAACGAAACAGATATGAGAGTGGTATCGATCTTCTCAAGTGACTCTTGACAAGAAATTAAATATTTCCCCAAATGTCGAAGTATTCTTGTCACATTTTTTGGAAGTATGGATAGTGATTTACCTTTTCATTAGTTTGTGTGGGTCACCACTTAGTTTTCAGGGTTAAAAACTCCATTGAAACTTTTTCATTGTGTTTCATTTGTCAACTGCGAGTGGAGACTAAACTACTGTACTAGCATGTATATGCTGTGTCTATTTATTCGACGGTATTAACTCCCTACTCGATTGTTTTCCAGGCAGACACTAAATCCTCTGTTGGATTTTTTTCCATGGCGGTTTGTGCATCCCAAACTTCATCAGTCACTTCCATTATTTCAGCAGCCAAACTAATTTTGTGCGTTAAGTCAACCTCCATATGCTGATAGAAGAAGTAGACAAAGCATAACAACCGCAGTCAAATTTACTAGCATTTATTGGCTGTCGGCTATAATTACTTTCCCAAGCTGATTGTGTGCGATGTACTTTATGTGGGATGGAATTGGAAAGAATACGAAAACAAACACTTACTTCATACAATCACTATGCAAACTAAAACCTGCCAACAATATCCTGCCATCCCTTTGTTTGTATGGGTTTTGTTCTATTTCTTGTCTGCTTGTGCAAACCTGCGTTTATAATCCTTTGTTCTCTGCAAACAAAAAACTTTGTGACAAGCCTGTTTATAAAAAGGACGTTATAAATAAATTTATCTGACACCAATATCTCCAGAATCATTTTGTAACCCATTTAAATGAGCTAGTGACCTAACTCAGGATGCTGAGCCAGTTTTTGAGGAATGCTAAAGAAGAAAAGTTGAGGCTTGAAGGAAAACGATTTTCACTCTGACAGCAGCCTTAGCATCAGACAGATCAATCTGTTAGTTCAGGAAACAGTTTGGCTCCATTTGGGACACTATTTCATCCTAATTTCATCACAAATCATCATGACAGGAGATGCAACGCTTAAGAAATTCCTCTTATTCTCTATTATTACCATGTTCTGTGTGTTAGTTTCAGAAATCATCCCACAGATCACCACAATTAATCCTCTTCTTTCAAAAGTTGACTGTAATCCGATCAATCCGTTACTTGCCAAAATCTGTTATTACATCAACCTTTAATTTCAGTTGAAAAACTTGGCATGATCTCAGTGTTCTGGAAAACCTTGAGGTCAGACATACAAGTTTGTTCAAGATAACGATGTGGGTTGGATCCAGTTTAGATTACTCCGTTCGTACATCTGAATTTCACCACAAGTTGACATGACAGAAGTCAGAATAGACGGATGAACTGAACAAAGAAAAGGAGGAGTTGAGTGGAGAAATTAATAAAAGAGGAGCTGTTGTTATGGAGGGTGTCAGTCTGCGAGGGACTCAGCATGGGAGCTTCCCAAATTACTTTGCTTGGGAAATGACAAGACAATTAATAGGATCCACTTGGTTTTGTGTGTGTGTGTGTGTCTGTGTGTAAAGCACGGACAAGGCGCATGTTTTGACACATTTTTATTGTGTTTGTGGGTATGAATGCCTAAATGTAAAGTGATAAATTGCATTGAGCAATAGATGTTTCAAGAGATGTTTCAAACAGATGTCCTTAGTCTTACACTTTTTTACCAGTGTTATGAGTGTGTGTGCCCAAATTCTTCTCCTTCAATGTAGAACTCATGATTCTCCATGAAAGTCTGTTTTTATTGTTCATTTGCGCATGAAACGTATTTACTGTAATGGGGGGAAACATTTGTTACTGAGTGTGAGCATGTGGTTTTTGTGTGTGTGTGCGTGTGTGTGTGTGTGTGCGTTTCTGTGTGTGCGTGCCATACAGATTAGCTTCTGATCCCTTCGTAAACCAGAAATCAATAGGTCTCAGTCTGCATTCAGACGGTTAGACAGACAGTTCTGCTTCAAAACATCCAAACATCCCGTCTACTTCATATTCAGAGCACACAAATGTTTCTCTGACATCTATGAAAGACAGAGAGGTAGAAAGAGGCGAGAGGGGGCAAAAAAAAAAGAAAAAAAAGAGAGGAGGGAACAGGAGTGAACAGGTCTAATTTTGACATTGGTGAAAGATGTGTAGCAACACACACAAAGACAGACAGACAGACGAAGAGTGAGGAGACATCAGCTCAGGTTCCCTCCTTGGATAGAAATGGAGCGAGAGAGAGAGAGTGGGGGGGGGGGGGGGGGAGGAGAGGGGAGAGAAGAGAAAGAGGCAGAAAAAAACTGATATATATTAAAACTGCAAGCAGCGATGATCGGACCCTCGCACCTTCAAGCACCTCGGGGGTACTGGCAGGAAGCCGGTTTTTGAGTTCTGAGAGGGCTGGAGCTACAGTGTAGGGGCGAAGCAAACCACCACATAGAGACAGAGACAGAGTGCAACGTGTCATACTCTGAAAACCACAAACAAAATGCCTTTAGTTAGCTAAAAACGTTAGATTTCAGCACGTCAAGGGGTTATTTTAGCACCCTATGTGTACCAGGGGTGCAGTTAATAACTAAAATGATGATGGAGCAAGTCAGCCGTTAGCGAGCTAACGTTAATTAAAACTCTTTAAAACCGAACCCTGTTGCCGGCGACAGAAAGGGGCATGCAAAATTCAAATTACCGTAACTCCTCAACCATTTGCGCAATCGACGTAATTCCGACGGTGAGTCCATGTTTAAAAAAACAAAATGATGCATCTTAATACTTAACATATTATGAGGTGTGCATATACAGTTGGGAATTTAACCTGATATCATGCTAATGGTAAAGTCAAGGGGTGTTCTGCAGTTTCATCCACCTTCAACGTGGTATATCCAGACAATTTAATGGGAATTTGTGTTTTGTGTGTCTTGTTATGACCTGAATCGTTGATCAAGTGGGAATTTTGACTTGCTGGTAGCTGAAGATGAAACTTCACTAATGGTCATTAGGATCCAAAATTTGCCCCCGTTCGTTTCTGTGCCACATTTTATGACAATCCAGTTGTTGAGATATTTCCCTCTGGAACAAAATGACTGTAAGACAGACTAGCTGACTGAACAAGCAATATTGCCACCCCTTTTAAGGAAAAGCAGGCATAGTGTCGTACTCTTCGGTGGGAAAGCTCAGAATAACAGGAGGAGATGGCACGCACTTACACTCGTGCACACATATGGATGTGAACAGATACAGGACACACACACACACACACAGACTGTACATGCACATGCACATGTACATCTTGTATGCTGAGCCAACACTGGCACAGAGAGACTGGCAACGCTTGGTTGGCTGGCTGGCAGAGACAATGGGATTGGAGTAATGTGATTGAACGAATCCGTCGGTGCAACAATAGGAGTGTGGTTTTCCGGCCATTATTTTAGGGGGGAGAGGAAAATCGCATCATACTGTGAATCAGGTTGAAGTCCTCTGCAGCACAATGAAGGACCACCTGCTGTGAATCAATTATCTATGAAATGAATATGCTGTACATTACTGAAAGGCCTTTCTCCATTACCATGTATAAACATACATACGTGTGTGTGTGTTAAAATGTGGAAATATTAGGCAAACGTAATGCGCCATGTTGCGTTGACAAAATGAAAGCAATATCATAATTTGCACTATGATTTCATAGTGAAAATATTTGCGGGCTGGATTAATTAACTGTTGGCATTTGCCTGTTTAAGGTAGCAGTTGGTGAAAATACATTACATTACAGCTTTTATCCAAAGCGACAATTCAGATTCTATCACATTATAGGCACAGTTACGGGAGCAATTTTGGGGTGAAGTGTCTTGCTCAAGGACATCGACATGCGACTAGCGGAGCCGAGGTTTGAACCACCGATCCTCTGATTGAAGGAAAGCCCTGCTCTCCACTTAGCCACAGTCGCCCGAAAATAAAAATTCAGATAAAGGCTAAATTGGATTTATGGTTTCTAGGGACATGGATAACCTGGTTAACAGACCTTGAAGTATAGTAGCATGAACAATGGCGGTTCAGAGGGGTTTATCAGAGCATAGATATTGTGCTGTAATAAAAGTTTCCTCTTACTGAAAATAGAGAGGGTCCTTGAATTTCTTGGTTTGCTCCTTCTTAGATTACCAGCAGATTCATTCAGCACAAACATTACAAGGAGGAGAGGGACACCAGGATGCAATGCGGTAAGCCATACACACATACACATATGCAGAGACATCCACCGGAACATACAGAATACACAAATATATGTGGGCAGACGATATTAAACACGTAAATAGGCTCACAAACACACTCGCGTTTTCAGAAAGCACAGCCACAGATGGAAATGGTTGACAGTGCAATTTGTCAGCGACTGTTCAATCAGTATCACGTCTGTCCAACTAGCAAGCGGAAAACACACAAACAACCACACACACAGCTAATTGAGGCAGTGCAGTGCTTGTGCATGAGAGAGCGTGTTGGAGAGAAATGTGTTTACAGCATGTGGATTTCTGGGAGTATCCTCTCTTGAGACCACAGTACAGGGACTTCAAACCAAGAATTATTTCTTCTTCAAATGTCGTACATCCTCCTCACCGTTGAAGTAGACTCACAATTGTTAATCCAGGTCAAAGCTACAATCCCCAATTGGCTTTGCCCATTAAATCCGCTTCACTCATGACTCAGGAGATGCAGACCAGACTCGGAAGAATTGCCACAGAAAGATTTCTTAAGGCCTGAAGGTTTCTTCATAGTGAATGCAAGATGAATTTTAGGGGAAAGCTTTTGCATATAAAGTCAAAGGAAAGTTGCAGTTTGCCCCAGTCAGCACAAACTGAGTCATGAAGCATCTGCAAGAGTTAAACGCATTTATTGAGTGAAAAATGCTTTTCCCATACTGTATGACTTGCAACTCAACCATACACTGAGTAAACTATCGTGCTATTGGTGCATTGGCTCATTCAATAAACACAATCGGGAAAAGTGTAGCGTCATTTTTGATTTCTTATGCAGTTGAAAAAGTTGCACACTCGCAGGAAACACCTCAAAGGATGTCAAGGGCCGAGAAAGGCACATCGAGCACACAGACAGAGATCTGACAGGTCAGAGACACAGAGGGCTCCCAGTGGGCTAGTCTGCATGCATTCAAAGCCCTGCAGCAAAGATGGTTGGATCTCCGGTGTCTGGTTCTTTAAACCTCTCCACTGGTCTGTGGAGGTGATGAGTTTGGCTCCGACCAAATGTTTCCTACCTGAAATCTATTCTCTTAGAAGACTGGCCTCCCTGTATCTTGCAGCTGGATTCTCGCAGCTGGATTCTCGCTATGTCATGAGATTGTGCGAGAGTGCGCTCGAATGTCACACCAAAATACATCTTATCAGGCTACAGGTGTGGCTTAGGTGTGCGCGAGACTGTTTGTTCTGTGGCGACGCCTAACGAGGTTAGCGTAGATCGTGCAATAGCATCAGTTATATCAAAACTGGAGAATATTTCTTCATTGAAAGAAGAGCAAAGAACGGCACCGAAGGCTTTCCTCGCTGGAAAAGACGTTTTCGCTCTTCTCCCGACAGGCTGAGAGAAGAGTTTGATTGACAGATGGTTCAACAAGGCATGTTGCACTAATAACGTTAACCAGATGTTGTAGTCAAAAAAACACTTTAGACATCTACACGCATTGTGCCAGAGAGGACATTACTCGATATTAGGCAGGTTAATCTCTTGATGAGGTTTGAGATGTTTGTGTTTAGAGAGGTGAGGATGATGCCAAAAAGGGAATAAAGAAACATCTTTGGCTTTAACGCAGCAAAATGATGTAAACTATTGATGATGAATTGAGTGTAATCTTAAACCAACCTGTTCTTAATGCCAAGGTGTCAAGTAACGCAAAGGACTTTCATCCAGGAGACCGATGTTCATTTCCCGTGCAAAACTAAGTAAACATTGGACCACAGTCATAAGTCACGTGAGTCGTTAGTCACGTGACTCACGTGCGCGGTATTCATGTACGTAGTCAGGTTAAGATCAAACATGCTCTTCTCCTCAACCTATAACTAAGTGGTTTTGTTGACTAAACCTAACTTCTTGTGAAAATGTAACTGTATTTTGAAAAGACGCTGAAGTGAGGTGACTCTGGGACCTCCAATAGATGGCTGAACATAAGAGAGGAGCAGGGCAACGTTTGTGGTACTGGCGAAAGGGCGAGTTTGAATAGTTGTTGGACATGATTGGTTTTCCCACCACTGGGTAAAATAGGGTTGGTGAGCTGTGTGTGTGTGTTAAAGCGTGCACTGCTGTGGGGAAAGTGTCAGTAGAATACATGAATCACTCAGTTGTTGATGCAGAAAAGGGGGTCAGGCAGAGCTGATTCTTTCTCTCCTTTTTCCGTCAAGTGTTTGATTCTCTTTCCTCTCCTCCTCGACCCTCTTGCGCTAGAGATCTTACTCACAGAGCCACTTCCACACATACACACATTTAAAAAGTACATTTTGACCATTCTGTTGTTATATTTTGGATTCACACATTACATCCCCCACACTCCGGAAGTGACTCAAAGGAACCAAGGCTTAATTTCTCCCTAATTTAGCTGGCAGAGGTTCCAAAACCCATTACTGTTACATCACCTGTGCACCCAAGCCATCCTGCATGGATGTGGCAGTTTTGACATTCAACCAACATTTATTCTTCAGCAGGAAGAAAACTAGTCGCAGTATAATGATGCAATTGCAGCTCCACAGATGATAGCTCCATATGCAACGTGTGTCAGAGTTACATGTAGTGGGGGGGATGCTGACTATGAAAGGTCTAATTAAATGCCAAGAAACAGACCCTCAGTAATGAAAAATGAACTGAACAGGAAAAGCCGGTCCTGGCTGCAAAACGTGGGAAGATTTGTCCCCGAGTCCAGAGAGGAATGGCTGAAAGAAAAATGGAAAGAGAGAGAAAATAAGTATTTAAATTGAATGATAAAAGGAGCAAAAGCTGTTTAGCAAAACACATTCAGAAAAAATATGCATATTTCTCACAAAAACAGTTTCTTAGTATCAAAAAGGCTGACAAACAGCTAGACTATCCATTCTGCACCAATTTGAACAAGATGTTGGAGAATCTCGAGTCACAGATGGTCAATCATTTTAACAAACAAAAACATTAGAGCTAAATGGATTAGTCTGACTGAAAGAACAGTAATTGTTAACAGTTAATAATAAACTAACAGTTTCAGTAATTTATCCAGAAAAAAAAGCCACACTTTGCAAATATTTAGCTCTTTTTTTGCCACATGACATTTTATAGACCAGACCAATTTATGGATGAATTAATGCCATAAATGAATCACCCTTATAATTTCTCAAAATAATGAGACAACTAAATAAAAACGTGTAGTGGTTCGTCCATAGACTGTACCTAAGAAGGTTTCCTTCCTGTTTATCACCTGATGGTTCACTCAGAGTGGCCATACTTACCGTCAGCAGGTGTGCTGATGATCCTTTTCTGCCACTCAGTGATGGTGCCCGGATGAGTAAACTAATGATGCTCACGTTTAGCTGTAATACGGAAAAAACGTTGCAAAGTTTTCACGAAACAACCATGGGAGAAAGAGAAAACGTCAGTCAATTTAGTCGCCATTCTCAAATACTTCACCTTCATCCAGTAAGTAGATACACGCGCAGGAGCGTCAGCTGCGTAATTACCCGCAAAGCAACCTGCTGCTGCCGCTAGCTTTCTCCGGCTGTGGAGGACGTGTAACACCTGACGTCTGGACTGAACCATGTCAATATTCACCTGAGAGAGAGCTGGCTCACTAATGGGACTATCGGGACATATTTCCACTAAAGAAATAAGGTAAGCAATTTAAGCTCGTTTATTGGGCGTCTTTGGTTTGGATGAGGCTGAATTTATGGTGTAAATTAGTTTGGATTTTGCGCTGTTGTTTGTTGGATGAGCCTAACGCGACAGGTGAAAGGATGTGTTGCGCGCTTTGTTATTTGGCCGCCGTGCCACGCTGTTGTTTCAAGTAAGCGTTGTGGCTTTTAGTGCCTGTTTATTGTCTTTCTGCATGGTGTGTCTGCCAGCTGTGTAGCTGCTGTATGCGAGTGTGTTACCCAGTGCCAAATAATGCAGTATGCTACCGTGCCCTCTACCTGGTGTAAAGAGCATCATTTTTTTTCCCAGTTTGTTGATGTTGGTGCCCTTAATGTAAAATGATCGGAAAGTAGAGTTATAATTTCCTGAATTAAGCAAAACAGCACTTTAGTACCTAGTTTAGGGACAGGCTGGTCCGACTTGTTTTTTTTTTCTAAACCCACCCAGAATATTTCGGATTTAAGGCCATAAAATAAGTAATATAAAAAGCCGAAACTATATTTTTTAGCAATTATTTACACTATCTATTAATATTTTATCTTTAACCTTTTTACTGATATTTTAAATTTGCACTCTTTATATGCTATACTCTCCTATTTTGTACTGCAACTGCTGCTCAACTCATTTTACTCTCAAGAAATAAAGTTTGCTTTTGTTTTTATCTAGGGCTGCCCCCTCTTTGTCGCTTTTTATGCTTTTTTTTCATGCTAAATGACTTATTTAAAAGAAAGTTATAAGCACATCTCTAGTAAACACAATCATTTAATCAATTAATGATTAGGTCTAAAAACTTCAGAAAATGCCCATCAGAAGTTCCCCGGGGGATGCTATCAAATTGCTAGCAGGCTGTTACCCTATCGAATACTAGATTGGATATAATTCTATTCCTTAAATAGACAATGAGATGCGTCAATAAATGAATTAATTATTGAAATGGACCGTTGAGCCATCTAGTTTTCGATATTCCCCGGGCCAACAGTCCCAATCCTAAACATATTCAGTCAAAATAAGCTGGAACTAGAAAATGTTCGGCTCTTTTGCCTGAAAAGTTCCAAAAATGATTGAGCAATTATCAAAGTACTTCAGCAGCATTGACAATCATCCATTTAAAAGTGTTTCAAAAGCACCTGCAGAAGATCCCTGCTGTGGTGGCATAATGAATACCCTGAACGTGTGTGGCACATATTCCCTCCCAAGCCTTTTTCCAAAACCATGCACATCAAATGAGCTTGAGCCTCAAAAAAAGAGAAAGGAGAGCACACAAAGTTCTCTCTCTGGGAAATGAGGGTGTTGATTGTTGAAGATCAGGGACACACTGAACTCTCCCAGTAGGAAGTTGAATGGTAAATGCACTTGTTGTATAGCGCTTTTTATACAAGTGCAGGGGCTACCATGCAAGGTGCCACCTGCTCAGCAGGACTATAACATTCACTCACTGTACAGTTCACGGGAACAATTTGGGGTTGAAGTGTCTTGACCGAGGGCACATCGACATGGACTAGATTTTCTCTGTGCCAGAGAATAACAATGAGGAGAATCCAAAATTAAATACTTAGTCCGCAAAGTGGACTAAGCATGTGGAAACGTAAGAGGATCAAATATTTAAGCCAGAAAGCCATTGCAAAGGCAGTAAGGCAGTGTGGATTTATCTTAAATGAATCAGATTACACCTTAATCCTTAAGCACATTTCTACCATATCATTACAGGTCTTTCTGAAATCCCCAAATTCACACTGATTTAATCTTGTCTCTAGACGATGATAACACCAGGGCCCACTACTTTAAAAAATAATACATGGATAACAACAAAATTGGGCGAGATGATGGCCGGCACTCTGGTGGAAATGTAGCTAAAGTGAGCACATTCAGGTGTTTTTATAGGCTAGAGCTTTCAGGCTTCTTTGGAAGTCAATACATATCTTACTTTAATATATGAATGGCATCGTCCTACTATGTATGTACATTTGCAAATCTGTAAATAGCCAACTTTACAGAAAGGGCACAGCAAAGAATACCCTAAACCCACTATAGAGACCCAGTGAAGACACCTCGATGTATTTGATTTTAGAGCTTTTTTCTTTGCCGCTGCAGTTTTTCCCTGAAGATCAATAAAGTTCATCTTATCTCATTAGCACGGTTTAGGGCCATTTAAGGGATCAAAATGAAATGAAAAACAAAATGGAACTGCAGATGGCAGAAGAAAATTTCACCAGTTGTGGCCTGAAAAAAATGCACACAGACACGTCTAAATAAAATGGCAGCTTTGAGAATGGTTTATTGATTTGTGATCATGCCTGCAGTGGCATTTCAATCATTTTTAACCAGCAGAGGAAATTCCATTAAACCATTTATTACAAATGTCAAGACAACTGGTGTGTGTGTGTGTGTGTGTGTGTGTGTGTGTAGCCCATGTGTGTAGGCGCTCGCTTGCCGTTTCCTGAAAGTTTAAGCAAGCTTGTGTATGTGAGAGCATGAGTGTCTTTGCCCGTGTTTTTATTGTGCGTACTATGTATATAAAGTGTGGAACCGTGTGTGTGTTGACGGTGTGTTTGTGTGTGTGTTCACCCACCACCCATCCTGCAGGGAGTTTCAGGGAAGGTTCAGACAAGTGTAGAACACTCACCATGAAGAACAGAGAGAATAAGTGGGAGGAGACAAGGCTCAATGGGGACAGGGAAAGAAAGAGGAGAAAGAGAACAGGAGAGAGAGTTAAAGAGAAATGAAGAGAAAGATTGGGGGGGGGGGGGGGGGATAGCCAGTAAGTCAGACAACATGGAAACAGTTGGAGAGAGCTGCAGACAAAAAGATAGACGTGGTGCAGCTGTGAGCGGAGACACTGGTTGTAAACATCACATTTATCACATCAAGGCTCCAGAATATCCTTTTTTCCACTAGTATAACTGGGGCTCCCTTCTGAAAATCGTATTAGCACGAGCACAAAATGTAGGTGCAACACTTAATTGACACACAACGCGTATCATTGATAAAGGCTTTGGTAATAAATTGACAAATTACAGAAAAATCAATGTGCTGTGCTATGCTGTATGAGACAAAATCAATAAGTGAAATGGGGCTTTTTGAGACAAAGACGGCAAATAATAAACTGTGCGTTCGAGTCCCTAAAAGTTGTTTCCCCACACACAGGCGACCCATTTTAGCGAATATCCGAAACCCGAAATAGACAACAGAATGCCAATCCAAACATAATCAAATATTCAAACAAACACTAAGCCGATACCAATCCATTAAACCCGAATCGGTCCTGATACTGATCCTTAGTATTGGCTCAGGAAATCCCTGCTCTGGAGTCAAAGAAACAGAGAAACATAAGATAAGATAGAAGTTTATTAAACCCGAAGGAAATTCTTGTGCCGGAGTGTCATTAAAGATTGCAACAGAAGAATAGCAAAACACAATAGAATAAAGATGTAAACGTATGTGAACAATATAAATATACGTTAGCAACCCGGAGGAATGAGAGGAACACAGGACTACTGACAGCAGTAAGAGAGGAGAAGGAAAGTATATTTAAAGAAAAATGTATGTTAAGTTTAATTTCTAAAACATAATGATGATAATAATAAAAAAACAAAAAAATATATCACTGCTGAATTTCTGATGTTGCAACCAAAGTCTTGTACATTCTGGAGCTGTGAGGTGACATCTGAGAAAAAGCCCTGACGTGCAGTGTGTTGCAACAAGCACAACATCTGAGGCAGAGAGAAAACAAGTTGTTCTTTGGAGAACTTCTTAGTGAATCACATGGAGACCTGGACCTGGATTGGACAGAGGGCAAGAAAGAAAGTCGGAGAGACAGAGAGCTGGAGAAATGGTGTCAGAGGAACAGAGACCAAAAGTAATTTTCAGTTTCTGTTCATATTTAACTTGTTTGTTCAGTGGAGCTTCATCTGTGTAATTGCAACATGGTTGATGGCATCAGTAAACTCAAAACTACTAGTTAAACACTCTTCTACACTTTTTCAGTTGGCCGTCTCAAGTGAAAGATAAAAAGAAAACACTGCAGGACTTACACGGACTTGTGTCATTAAAGCAGCACATTTGACCTGTCGCACACTCGCAGACATGTCGTTTTTTTTTCTAAGAAAATGTGTCTTCATGAGTCCGCGAGTGTTGTTTTTACACTTTGTGTGTCTGCAAGTCACGTTTCCTCTTAAACGGCAGTGTTTTGAGGCTGCTGTCTCTGGGCATCGCGCGCTGCCTCTCCAGCTGTGCGCAGCTGCAACCCTGTGCGTGATGCACCCTTCAGAGGCTCCACTCAGCCCTGTCTGGTATTTTTTATTTGTTATTAAGTAAGAAACATTTTTGAAAAGGTTTGGTGTGTTTTATGCACGTTTCTTATCCAGAGGGGCTAAGCAAAATGAATATCAGAATAACAAAATGTAATAAATAAGGACGCAATCCTTCTCCTGCTACCTACAGGTTTGTTTTTTATATTGACTGCATTGCATCAGATCTTCTGCAAATAGGCAACACTTCTCTACTCAGGTTATTTCCCACAAGCCTTGAAAACTGCAGTCATTAAGCCACTCATAAAAAAATAATGATATCGACAACTCGCTAATGAACAATTACAGACTCTTATAAAACCTCCAATTTTAAGTAATTGAAAATGTTCTTTCTTGGTTCTAAACAATTTGGATGTTTTCCAGTCAGGATTTCGAACCACAGCACGGACGTGATGAACTGGTTTGAATTCCAATCGAGGTACAGCGTCTTCTTAGTGACTTTAATATGCTACAGTTGGTTCATAAAGCACTGAAAGGTTTTGGGGCCAAAATACATTTGTGATCTTCTGCTCCGTTGTGAACTGGTAGGACCTCTCCGATCGTCGGGGGGGGGGACAGGTTTGTTTACTGTCCCTGGAGCCAAAACTAAACATGAAAAAGCAACATTTCGTTTTTATGCATCACAGATCTTGAAAACTTGAGATCTGCTCGAACTGTTCAAATTGCAGCTTAAAACTTTTTGATGTCCTTAATTTACTTGAGACTATTTATTCATATCTTGCAGTGCAGCTGCAGTCTAATATGTATTCTACTTTTTGATTTGTCCTGTTCTGCTCTATTTCATTTTATCTTCTCTTTTTAATTGGTTTTACTCTTTTTAAAAACCTTACTCATGTTTAAATATTGCCTTGTTTTATTGGTATACTTTCTTGATGTCAGTCATATGTTACAGACTCTGAACTGCCTTGTTGTTGAAGGCTACCATTGTCTATGGTTCAGGTCAAGCCAAATACCACAAGTAAATGCAAAGTAACACATGCAGCTTAAACGGGTTCCTTCCTCTTTTCTGTACCATTTTCATTATAAAAGAAAAACTACAAGATGCCAACAGTTAGTTTGCTCCTCTCCATTGCCTTTTCTCACTTCCTCCCTCCTCCCTCTCTTTCTTTTCTAACATAAATCATTGCCGACAGTCAATAAGCTCCTCGTCTGAAAGTTTTAAGTGGCCACCAAAAGGTCAGAACGTCTGAAACACCTCAGAGAGAGGTACGAGAGCCCGGACGCAGACTATCTGCTGTCTAAGCAGCCCGAGCGATGACAGTGATCCAGCACTTCGCAGACTGCAGCTGGGTCCTTGCCTTCAAGATACAGAACGTATCTGGATCAAAAGCTCAGACGATAAATGACAGTCGAGAATGTCTTCAATCCAATAAATCTCCTAATATGAACCCAGACCGTGCTAAGACACCACTCTGTATATATCTGGATTGGATTGATTCATGATGTTTGTGACTCCAAATATATGAAAATGAGTCATTATTTAGTCACTGCATCTCCTGACAGAACAACCCCACAGTGTAATTTCAGCCTGCGTGCACATTTCTTTAAGTTTAGCATGGTTGAAACAGAGCAGCTAATGTTGGTAGCGTGAGGAACCTTCTAGCGGGCTGCCGAGTTCCGTCCCAGCTCCGAGGAATGGGTGTAAGCTCCGCCCTGAAACAGAGATCAGAGGAGAGAAAGGGAAGTGAAGAGAAAGAAGTTGTTTGCGTCTGCATCGCAATGCATCTTAGAATCCAGAAATGTCCACCACTCCATACTGTATTGGATTTTTTTTACGATATTGTTAAACTGACCAGCTTCTTAGATTTTCTTTGTTTGCTTTTTGGCCAAAAAAGTCGAATAACCTTCTGAAGCAGACGTCAGTGAGTCTTTACTGTCCAGTTGAGTGGTCGAACAATTACTCAGAAGAATTCATTTGTACCATCTGTTTTTTTCTTTTCATAAATTCAGGACTTTTCTCGTTGACCACAGGACAAACAAAGTACTTTCTACAAATGTTTGTTCTAGTGTGTGTGTGTGTGTGTGTGTGGGCATGCATGCGTGCCCGCACATGTGCTCCTTATATTTTGGAGACAGATGGCACAGTCGAAGAAAATCTATAACCTCATCTTCTTTTGACTTCAAGGCAAACAGACTGGTTTCATATGTTCGGTTTTGCTTTTCTTGCCACTAGACACACGCACACCCACATGCACGCGTGCACACTCACTCACAGTTACACTCGCATTCTCGCAATACGTCTGTCTGTCTGTCTTTCTAAATCTTTCATACCCACACACAGTCTGTCCGTCCAAATAAATGTCTTTCTTTATGATATCAGGATATTTATTCCCGTCAACTTCTATTCTGTCACATTCATATTTCCATGTGTGTCATCTGTGTGGTACTGACTGATTGCTTCTTATACTCGAGTGTCAATGGGCAAAGAGAAGGAGGTCATAGCCTCCTATGTGCAAATGATGAAGAGGGCCGTTAATGGTTGGATGTGAGTGATGTTACTTCCAGAGAACTGAGAGGTGCAGCTATGCATGTGTGCTGTTCATGATCTATATATTGTGTGCGCCCACGGTGTGGATGGATGAGCGGTGACAGTTCTTTATGGTTCTTCATTGCTCTGGTTTTCCACTGTATTGAGAATCAGTGCTTTATTATTAGTTAGGTTTGCACTTGGGAACAAAACAAAGCCACAGAGTCAACTTCAGGACCAAGAAAGGCTTCACAAAGCAGCAAGAAAGAAAGTTATTCGGGCAAGTGAGTGCAGTCAAGGTGTCCAGTAGTGAGTAAGTCGTCTAGATAGTTCTGAAGCTGGGGTTGGCCAATGCTACTGGTGCAACGGATCATGAAAATTACAGTTCGGATCGTATCACGGATCAGAGTTTTTAATTAGCGATCATTAGTGATCCATATTGGCAGATACGGATCCTTTTTGTTGTTTGATTATAGCAGCTGGCCTACAAGGCTCCAGTCACTGTCACTGTCCCAAAAAATCATTTCAACCCTTCCAAATTCAGTGTAAACCATCAAAAATTCAAAATGTTATCCTTTTACTTTGTTATAGTCTATAGTGTTTTTTTCTTCCTAAAAACACACAATTCAAATGATTAGGAAATTAAAAAGACTATTTTTATTGGTTAAAACAAATCTTGTCATCAATAGTTTTAATGATGCATTCTAATCTACTCGGAGTGTAAACGGGTCATAATTCATCTTTAATATCTATTTATGTTGTTGTGAAAACTTCTCCTTCAAACAACTGGATTTATTCAAGTTTCTCACCAAAACTACATTTCACGAGATTACATGTGAACACATCATGATAACGTTGTAATTTACGTTTAGCCCAGTACTTATTTCCACCAAACAGAGCCTGATTGCATCATAATGTGAACAGAACCTTCGTAAATTGGCCATTAGTGATGCTACCATTGTTACAATATAGACTGTAAGACACTGTTAGTTCTGCTCGTGTCAATTTCAACACGGATTGGTTGTTTACAATGTAACATCACCAGGGATTAGTGAACAGAAAAGCATTAATGCAGATGTCCTGATCGCATATTTTGACTGAATATTGGCGGATAACGATGTCAGTAAAACTTTATTTCACACTGTGATGGTTAACGTTAAACTGTGTTGTTAATCCGCGGTTCACATACAGTACGTGCCGAACCGTGAGGGAGGGGGGGGGGGATCCGTACGGATCACGTATCGACAGTGTGTTCATGTGATAACCGTATCATCATCAAACATATTTACAGCTGTTGGCTATTGGGTTTTATGTTTTGCCTCACTGATATAACACGGCAAAACATTCTAACCTCTAGCTCCAAGCCCTCGGAACACTCTCAGTCGATCTACCGGTGGTAAATAAAGGTGATGATAAATGATGTACAGTGACTGAGGGAATATTTTTTTATTTAGCCTTACTAGAGGGAGCAGCATCAGTGAAAGAGCTGGCTGTCAACTTCAGAGAAACCATATCTTTGGGGTAATGCCCATGTTTTCATTAGTGAACTCGCAGCGCACGCACGTCGACGTGCACGGACGTACAGACGCATGCACTGTATGTTAAGCATGCGGTCTTCCCATTTCTCACTCTCCGTTTGACTTTCTCCCTTCTTTGCCCGCCACCACATGCATGCGAACACGTTACACATCAGGGCCACATGTACATAAATGCTGTATGTGATTAATGTTTGCGTGTAACATCTGGACTCAGACACTCTCTCTGAATATTTAGCTGACTGGCCTCCTTGGAGAAGATGCACTGAGATGGAAAAATGTCCGAATATTTAAGATTCAGACTGGATACACACAGAAGCGCATCATTTATTTAAAAGCCCTGTGAGTCATGTGATTAGACCAGGTTTGCTCTGTTTGTTGCCCTAATAGTAAA
Organism: Anarhichas minor; assembly: GCF_050575085.1. NCBI lineage: Eukaryota > Metazoa > Chordata > Actinopteri > Perciformes > Anarhichadidae > Anarhichas > Anarhichas minor. The sequence goes on from NW_027466463.1 coordinate 12,815,192, forward strand.
GTCCGCTCATTCCTACTATCCTAGACAGAATGTGTGTGTGTGTGTGTGTGTGTGTGTGTGTGTGTGTGTGTGTGTGTGTGTGTGTGTGTGTGTGTGTGTGTGTGTGTGTGTGTGTGTGTGTGTGTGTGTGTGTGTGTGTGTGTGTGTGTGTGTGTGTGTGTGTGTGTGTGTGTCCTGCGGTCACAGCTGATATGTTGCCAACTCCTCAGTAAGGAAAGTAGCTATTGGCTGTCCTAGAAGTCGCTAAATGACGTCATCGCCTAATTTGCATAATGGTAATTAGCGCTGTAGGAGAGAGACGGGAACAGCGGCGTCTTTGCGCATGCGCGATTCATTTGCAGTCTGGACACGGAGAGTGTGGGTCTCCTCTTTCTGCAGCTGGGACTGCTGCGCGAGGAGCTACTGTGAGACTAACTGCCTCTGAGTGCTTTGGGGCGGGGAGGGGCTCACAGCAGCTCCCGCGTGCCGAACGGTACATGCTTTCACGTCAGAGTCAAAACACCAGAAAAGTCTCCAACAACACCAGAAAAAGTAGCTAGATTTGTCGCTAGTAGCTTTTGACAAAAAAAGTCGCCATGAGGGTTTGGAAAGTCGCCAGATTTAGCGAGAAAGTCGCCAAGTTGGCAACACTGAATGTGGCCCAGACAAGGACTTTGTTGCGAAAGCATAGCGCCCGCCCTCCGGTTCCCCCTTCAAATTAACACAGTTAGCTCCGTCAGCACTGTCAGTTTACACTGTTAGCAACGTTAGCACTATCTAAGATCTGGAAAATGACATAAAAATAGTTTAGCATATGTTGAAGCCCTTATATGTTTATCACTTTAAAGCTATGACATCCATTGTTCTCCAAAGTTTTGCCGGAATCTCATCAGCGTCATCTGTTGTGAATGATGAATCATGAATGCCTGATGAATGAATAGTGCTTTTTGTTATAGCCTGAGCAGCAATGACTACTTAAGTAGATGTTTTGCATTAGTACAGAATTTCTTGAGAGGAATTGAAGTCAAACAATGGTTGTCAAAATGGATATGAAATAAAGTGTTGCCCTGCCATTGCACACTATCATTAGCTTCAGATTATGTTCTCTCAAATTGCTCTTCGTTCAGTCATTAGATTCCTTCCGTTTTTGACCATCTGTGGAAGCCTCTCATTTCATATTGGACGTACTCAGACATATCATTTTGAGAGTTTAGAGTCTAGACTTTTAAACACTACTATGCAGCTCTTTTTTTTTAGCAGCTATGCAGCTCTTCTCTTCACATTTTCTATCATCTGGAAAACCACAAATTATATGGCACATATGCCAGTAGGAGACAAGCACATCATAAGGCCTGGAAGTCAGGCGTGTTTTATCTTTTCAGCCTTGGCGGGTAAAAAAAAAAAGAAATGATAAAATGTTTTCTTTTTTAGTATCTGTGCAACATACTGCCTATTTAACATAATGTAATCTGTAATACAAAGTATGAGTGGAGACAGTTTACAGCTTTTCCTCTTGTTTTGGTAGGCTTATGTTGACTTTCAACTACAGCTGTGGTGTAAACTGTAATATTTATTATAAGGGTTAGAAATAGGAGGCAGGGATACCAAGTCAACAGGGAGAAATTCACAGAATCAAATATGACAGGTTTGATCTACTGTATGTTTATAGTCAGTCTCTCTCTCAGTGACCATGCACATTGATCTAGAACTGAAAACTACAGCGTAGCCCAGCAGCCTCCTCCTTGTAGGTTCAAAATAACAGATTGCTTGTGATTGTAATCCACTTTAAGCCTTTTGAATATCAAATGTCACTGGATGTCGACGATGTGTTCAAAGCATGTGCTATTCTAATTTGCGCTGTCTCACTCCTTTCCTCTCCCTCTTTTGTAGTTTTTTATTTTTTATTTTTCCTCAAGACTCCTTCTCAATCCCTCTGACTTTCATTCTGTCTTTCAAATCCCTCCCGGCATCCTTTCATTTCCTCCTCTTCATTCACCCACCGAATTAAAGCTAGTTTTATAGGAGGGAATCAGCAGTGTTATTATCAGCAGCAGCACTGAATAATGTCCCTCAACACAGGCATTGCAATCCCACGATCAATAAGAGGCTTCAATTATTGAGTGGGTATTGGTGTGCAGTTTGCATTAGCAGTCTCATAAATGATTAAACATATTCAGTCTGACCCAGCATTGTGTGTGTGTGTGTGTGTGTGTGTGTGTGTGTGTGTGTGTGTGTGTGTGTGTGTCTAAAAGCGAGAGCGAGGGAGATGGCTTTATAAAGCCTACTTTGCTTTGTCGACTTACAAAAAGCCTTTGACTTGGCGCGAGGGACTGTTGTATGCAGTAATTGAAAAGCGGTATTGATGGTCAAATCTATGACCGCACTGCATCACTGTGGAGCAAAAATATGTTTTCATAAGGACGAGCTGTGTGCCAATGCTGTAATACCCGCGGGTTCTTCAGCGTCTATGAACCTGGCCACAAACTAAAGCAGTGCAAAACAAAGGGTCTCAAACTCTTTGACAGGGAAATGAAATGTCTCTTTTAAAAAAAAAAAAGTACATTTTCTTGATTATATACTTACAAAGTTTTACTTAAGTGAGAATTTGAATGCAGGACTTTTACTTGTACTGGCATTGATCAATGACACTGGCTCAGTGGGTCTCTCTCTTCCTGCACTTTCATCATCAGTGGCGAGTGAGTCAGAATCTCGTCTCTTCCTCCTCTCTCGCTCCTTATTTTACTTAAAAAAAAATAATCAGCTCCATTTTTTGGAACACGGTAACAACTAAATAGATTGCTCGGAAGAGTTTTCCATTTAAATAGTCAAATTAGTCTGGCAACTGCTCAACCCTCGCTTGTCAGGTTGACTTTTGTGACTTCAGACGGAGACTGGCTGATGTCTCCACTACATAAATTGTATTCTAAATAAATAAACATGTAACTCACACACTCAAAAAATGGTCCTACTGTATATGGGAGCGTTTTTGGTCGCAGTCTGGAGCCACAGTTGCACGTTAATTTGCAGACACTGACGAGCTAAAGTTTTGCAAAGCAACACAAATTCATTTAAATCCCACTGTGGCCCTTTAGGGACTGCGTGGAAGTTTGCTCTATATTTGTGGAGGGTTTAGTCTTTCTGATCCTGGCTTACACCTGGTTTAGTTTGTGACAAGAGACAGGATGTTGGAATAATTGGTCTTGACTGCATACATTTTGAAATAAATCATCCTTCATTCGGCTTTAGAATCCACATGGATCTTCAGAGCTTGATGCTATTTATATATTATACTACAAAAACACAGAAAGATTCCCGGTCGTTAAACTGACCTGAAGAGCATCATTAATGTAGTAATAAAGCAGAATGAAAGTAAGAAATAAAATTAAAAAGATTAAAACTGTCAGTGTGAGTGGGTTTGTGGCTTAGTGATGTGTAAGCGTATGTGATTATAAGTGTTGTCAGGTGTGAGAGGATGAAGCCAGTCTCATACTGTGTGAATATGCACTTTGTGTGTGTGTGTGTGTGTCAATGGGAGTGTGCGCATGCATGTGAGTTTAACTGCCCATTATAGTCCAGTGTGAGTGCAGTCAGCGTTTTCAAGCCGCTTTATCGTGACAATCAATAGGTACATTAACCGTTTATGGAGCAGCAATACTACGTGAATATTGAGTGGACATTCTACATCCTGCAGTTGTTGCCAGAATTTGACTTTAGATGGAAATTAATCAAGAGTCGGACAAAAACATACGTCAAAGCCACACTGGCTCATACTGTCGTATTTAAAAGCATGCGGAGGCATGTCGGGCGCCCAACAGGTTTCCATTAACATTGTTTTATACCTGACAACACTAAGAGCTGAGTTTTAGTGCTCAGCCATCTAAGTACTGAATTGTTGGCACTTTACCATGTGGGTGGAACAAAGACGGAGGCCTACATGCAAAAATATAAGCCTGAAGAAGTTTAAGAAGTGAGATTTGGTTGAAACCACAACACTGGTGCCTCATTGGACGGACGAACACACTCGGATCCTGAAAGACAAACGGATAACTTGCCACCGCACACTGCAATGAGCTGTCCCATTATATCTGATCACCAGGCCCACCTCCTCAGTTAAGACATCATTCTACACCCAAACATGTCATTCGGTCTATCCGAATGTTGATTGGCTGCTTGCTTCACGCCCCCTCCTCCTCTCACAGTAACCCACCGCGCCACGCTGTACCTGCTCATCAACCTTTTGATTTAATTGGCTGAACGTTTCCCAGAAGGGAAAGTCAAGTTAGGTTGTCCACTGCTAAAGGCAGCCGTAAAAAAAGAAACTGTTGGGTGCTATTAAGCTATTTACTGCTCCATTTGTGGTTTTATGGCTGATGTGATGCTCTCACTCAGGAAATGAGTTTGAAAATGCTTTGTTGGCAGGCAGGGGATTATGAGATTGGGGTCCCAGAAATAGTTTGGCTGCACAGTGGGGCACTGGAACTCAGTAATTATAAAATCTCTCCTGTTTTCCACGTCGTCGCTGTCTCTCTTTTCCCTTGTGACTGGCAGCCTTTGCATCTGTCTCCACCTTTATCTGCTCTTTCCACTTTCCTGCATGTTTCCAGCTGAAAAGAGTGCATGTTATTTCTCTGCATATCAATGTTGTATCTATTAATCACTTTACCAACTGTCAAATAAATCCAATTTAATTAACCGCAATGCTTTCAAGATTTCAGGTCCCCGTATGCGTAGAAACGGCATTTTTTTAGGGATTATTTTTGTGCCACTATTCCAAATTGAGCATGAACATTGCGTGCCGTAGTTCTCTCCCTTTTAAAGTCGTAATTTCATATTTTTATGGATGGTTGCACAGAAAAATGGGAGAGGGGTACATCTGATAAAAAATCATGCTGACATAAAAGTCAGGAATTTGCATCACAGCACATTTTTATGTAAATTAAAATGTATTCATTTTTTGAAAAATGAAACAATCAATTGTTTGAACCAACAATACATTTGTCTGTTGCAAACAAACCAATCCTTTTTGCACAATGACAAAGTGACTATAGCCAAACAAATCTTTTCTGGATAAAGACATTACTCGTTGACATTACAGCGTCACATTTTATACTCCAGTTATGTACCAACACGTGATCTTTTTTATTCTTCAGGCGTTCTCAAACATCTACAACTTTTACTAATGCAAAGTCTATGTTTTGGACAAAACCTGTAAGGAGGCAAAACAGCATGAGTAAAAAATAATTGCACTTATAAACTCTGTCAATGTGCAAACTCTAGTGTGTGAAAGAATAATGAAAATTAATTATTAATTATTTTGCTTAGGGGGGGGGGGGGCTTCTCAAAGCTCCCGTAGGACCCCACATTGTTAAATGATGCAGCTCCTCCGCTCTGCAAAACCAACATGGTGTATTGACTGTAAAGAAAAAAAGTGACGGGGAGAAAAAGACAAAAAGGACTATATTCAGTTCACAACAACACTCAACAGCTATTGGATGGATTTCCAGGAAGTTTGGCGCAGACATTTATGTCCTCTCAGGATGAAATGTAATCACTTTTTGCGTTTGAATTCCATCTAGCGCCAACTTGAGGCCATTTTTGTATTGTATAATACTTGATGCTTTATGACTAAATACCTGCAAACACATCAGCCTCAACTTTACTTTGTGTTTAGTGCTAATTAGCCTAGGTTAGCTTGCTAACATGCTATACTAAGATGTTGAACATTATACCTGCCTGGCATCAGCATGTTGGCAATGCAATTTTACTTTTAGTCTTGTTCATATATTTTTATTTATTTATTTTTTCTTCAGTTTTTTTGTCATCGTCCATGCTTAATTTTTGGATGGCCTAATGATTTATGAAACAAACATAACCGTTTGCATTTAAAATACCTTTACATACTTGTACTGTTCAAATGTTCCACACAAGTTCAGAATTGGAAACCTGATCTGCATTCGGATCACACTCAAAGTGGAGCCTGTGTGTAATTTGACAGTTAAGCCGTGACGCGAGTTTAAAAAGAAAATGGCTGCGCCATTTTATGCTGATTTCAACCAGCATGAAGCATTTCAATCTACATTATATCCTTATCACAGAGTGCCATGGGGGCAGCTTGTCTCTGTCTCGCTTTCTTTCCTTCTCTCGCTCTCTCGCTCGTCTCCCGTCCTGCTCCCACTTTGCATTTTGCACTGTTGGTGTTTCTTTTCTTTCTTTAAGTTTCTCTTATTGTGTCTCTCTGCCATTATTAAATATGGATCTAGCCAACAGCTCACAGGAAAAGTTCCTTTCATTTCAATTATTGTCATGCCATCCCTATCAGCAGCTAGAGAACTACTGTGTGGTCAGATAGATAAGAAACTCATTATAAAGACGTCATGTGACTGTACACAAGTCCCACATGTGTCTAAATCATTACATTATGAACGCAGTTCTGTTTTGAAATTGTGTGTCGGTGAATTCTTTCTTGACTTACTGCATGATTTCTATATTCTACATAGTCGATTTTCTTTCACTCATACAAACAACTCAAAAGATGGAATAAAATGTGTCTATATACAATCATATCTCATTAACTTATGCGCTCAAACACCCACTCCCGTTCCTCTCCTGTAGCTTTTTTTTTTTTTTGACAGTGGCCACAGGGTTTAATTGAGTTCCTGTCAGAAATATCAATTGTTCAATTTCTCTTCTGTCACAGGGTTGGGCAGAGAGAAGTGAGAGGTGGGATCATTTTCCCCCTTCCATTGTGTATACAAACTGTCAGTCCGAGGGCCGCAAGAAACGAAATAAGTAGAAACGGAGAGCACCGAATCAAATATAAATATAAATTGCATACCAGCAATTTGTAACACACTTCTGACTGACTCACCCACCCTTTCAATGAATAAGAGCCTTTTGGTGCATCTGGTAATTTACAGACTTCAAAAGATGTATAAATATAACTTTGCTTTTCTAAAGAACCGTTAGTGTTTCTTTTAATTTCTTGTAATTCTGAATTAGCGAATCACGTTCAGCTTGTGCACTAACCATCAGAGGGCTTGTTGTCCACTTCCAACACCTGGTGTGCCGATCATTTTGTCAACACTTTGACTCAAACTAAATTCTTAATCGTCATTAAAATAATCAAAATCATTTCAAACTAGCTTCCATGCAGCAATGCATGCATAGTGAAAATGTGGTTTAATGCAGGAACCTCAAAGAGTAGTGATAATTATAGGTTCCTTTATAAAGCATAAGTTGTGAGCTCCTCTTCTAAGCATATATTGCCACCTATCCAGAAAAGTTGGGAGAATTTTAGTATTCTTACCAACCAAAAACTTAAGTCTACATATCTTACCCTCCAGACAGGTTTGTCTCTGCTGATATTTCTACTGGAAGTAGCTGTTTTGAAGCCATTTCAACCCAGAGGTCAAGGCATCTCACTAGAAGTCTTCCGCCTGTCATGCAGATATTTTTCTGAACACTTTCTGAAAATGTTTCAGCCTAAATTGTTCCAGCTCTCCTCTAATCTCAAGCTTGTTCAAAATGCAGGAGCACGATCGTATACCACTGGTCAAGGTGTTAGCATCCTTATCTGTCACTTTCAGAGTAATTAAAGTCAAGTAAGTAGAGTAAGTAAAACACTTGCTCTGCTTCTGCTAACTTTGATTGTGTTGAAAAGGTCTTGAGTCGAGCTACACGGCGCATAAACCTTTGGCAGTTTAAAAGCCTTGACAGATCAGAACTGCACATGACACCTTGGTATCATGATTAATTATAGTTTATTTGGGTATTCAGGTAGTCAATGATGCTTTTATTTATCTGTCCAACTGAAAACAAGGTTCAGCACATTCCTTCAGCAAAAGCCCCCCCCCCCCCCCCACTGTTTGCACCTTGGTTTTGTGCTGCCGCCGTTCTTCCATCTATTTTCTCTCTCGTCTTTGGCTCTTGAAGCCTCCCGATGTGTCTCAGTGAGGTATAACAGGGATCTTTGACTCGTGATCTTTGATGCCATCACTGCATGCAGGACAGAGAGGAAACTTTTTGGCCTCGAGACTCCCAGCTAATTATTTAATATGAATTCATTTAGTTGTATTAATTTATTATTTATTTATTACTGACTGACTGACTTAGTAAACTTGAAGTTCTCATAAATGTTTTTTGATTTTGGCCGTTAATAATCTAGAATTCCGGCTATTTAGAGCATTTATAACTAACATTTGTATTATTATTCAAACCTGACAGAAACATTGCGTGGAATAGCCCATCTTCTCTTCCCCTCTCTCTCTGACATTTTGGACAGACATGGATGTAAACTGCAACTTCACTTGGTTGGAGGAGGCATACAACCGCAAGGCGGCAATTCTAGTTTGAGGTATTAATAGAAATGGGCATTAATTAATCAATTATTTTGTAAACACTGTTCCAGATATGTAAAGAGCCATGGCTTTCTATTCGAATTGCCTCTTTCCAGTGAGACAGCCGTGATACTTCAGATTATTCATATTTGCCATTTACCGTTTCCAAACACTGACCTGCTCCTTGAGTCTCCCCACTCCCCCTCCTCCATGTCCCACTGTGTGTTATTGGCTATACGAGATGCACCGTCTGTGGTTATCCGAGCCAAAGGGATTTCCTTTGATGTTTCTGCCACAATGTGAGCTTGGTAATGATAAGCTACACATGTATTTCTGCTTTTAAAGTTTCCCTTTGATTTCAATGGTGTACAGTAGGACCGTAGCGAGTGTGTCTAATTGGCTGTGAGGAACATGAACAGAAAGGCGCGCGCACACGTACGAATAGGTGCTGATGCGTTGCTCACAGACGCACTTTTATCCACATGTTGCTACCGTGTGTATGTACCCACATGCATGCCACTGTGTTTATAGTGGAGACACACATGCAGGCCTTCGGTTTCAATAGGTGAAGCCGCTTCTTTGCACATTAATTCTTCTACTCCATCTCTCTCTCACACACACACACACACACACACACACACACACACACACACACACACACACACCGTATTGCATATTAGTCCTCTCATAAATATTCTTTATGGACAGGCTGGGTTTGCTTAAGATAAAGTATAGTGAATTATTTAAGCTAAAAAGTTTTGTGGGATTCAGCAGTGACTTAAATCCAAATGGAAAGTGAGAAGAGAATGTATTAAGTAACTACACGCACACACACACACACACACACACACACACCCTACTGTATAGATGTGCACCCTGACTTTACATTTGTACTCTTAACAAATGCATATAAGGTCATTTTCTAACACAAGCACATACAGCGATACATATGCACAGACTCATTCGCACTGTTTCATCACTCATTTTGTCATTTCACACTTATATTCACAGTTGATGCTGTCTGTTATATTGTCTTACGCGCACTGTTGTGCAGATTTGTCACGATGCTGAGAATAAACAAATACTTTCAGTGTTCATCTGGATTCCTGTGGTGTGCTCTGTGCAGGCCTGCTCAGTGAAAACTCCTGTAAGGTCACTTTGTAGTTAAAGTTGTTTAAGACTGACTTATAACGGCCGTTTAGATCCTTGCTTTCCCATTTAGCCAACAGTTGTACTACAGAGTACAGAGCCTACAGTACGGTCTAAATCTCAGCCTTACAGTGTGTCTGCAGCGCTCAGCGTTGGACATCTTGACTGATGTGTTTTGCGCGGAACAATCACTTCTAGAGTTCAGCGGTCTGAACCCATGAAGAAACTCTACGATGACTTTCTTTAGTGTCGCAGAGTTAATTTGCACTCCAAACGAGTCGACAGTCGTAATGAGTTACTGGGGTAATAATGTTTTAATGTCACCTTTGTTTAGACCTGCTTTTAATTGCCGGGTTAAGACTGCAGTTTAAAATCCATCTGGGGCTTGTATTTCAATGTCCGCTGTCTCTACAGTGCCATTGAAGAGTACTATATTATCTTTAGGTATACCGGCCAAAACAAGGAGAAGACCAAAGATTGCCATGCAGATTTTTTGTCGTTGGTGAAATTGAATTCAAACACTGGTTGCTGCCTACACCACCGACATCACTCATCAACGTTCACTGATTGGTTCTACCTCCAGCTGCCAGACTCAATTGATCTCCACTGACTCTTTCCTAGACTAATATCTGGTGAGAATTGAGCTTGCATTATTCACTTAGACTTTTGTGAGGATAATATTTCACAGGCTGTCCGTGCAGGTATCCTGGATTTGGAGACTTTTTTTTTAGTCGTATGTGTGTGTGTGTGTGTGTGTGTGTGTGTGTGTGTTTTCTTCTTCTCAGCAGGCCTCAGGGGACGACTGACAGGAAATGGTTTCTGAGTAATGGGTCTCGTGCAAGTACAAGTACAGTGTGTCTCAAGCAATTGAAGCGAGGCTGTCAAAGTGTAAGCACCTGCTATCACATCTCTCATACGGGGGGGTGGGGGGGCAGGGTTGCTGACAATAAACACCTTGGCAACTGTCTGCTTGTGACATCATGCTTAATGCCCCTTGAAGCTTTGCTGGCAGGGATTCAGAAGAAGTTGGTGGACATCTTCCGGTGTTTTGGCTGAGAGCTGCTGTCGTGGCCAGGAGGGCGGTCACAGCAACTTGGAGAGTCAGGTGGCAGCTTTCCAGCCCCAGGCAGAAGACATCTGCTGGAGGGACAGTAAAGGACGCCACAGTGGCCAGTTTCTTTTAAATCACAGGACTCCCTTGACGGTGTTTACATTTGGCCTGACATGTGGTTGGATTAAGAGGAATGGGATGTGGGCCTCTGAGCCAGCTCGGCCGATAGACTGGACTGACTTCTCTGAGAGTCCTGAAGAAGTTTATCCAGGAGTCGCTGGAGCCTCTGGTAGATGCAGTCCCGAGGCAATGCGATCATTCCGTTTGGAGTTGCAGGTTGCTGTCATATATTCAACTTTGAGCATGAGGCAGTTTAAACAGATCCCAGCAGCGGTGCCTAGAGGATGCATTTTAATGATTTTGGTGATCCTCTGACTTTTCCTCTTGCGCCAGCGGCAGATTGACATTTTTGGTTCAGAAAGAGATATTTCTACAAATGTTGGATGGAATATAATGACATTTGGTACACGCATTAATATTCTCCTCATGGTGAATTGTAATAATTGATCCCTTAACTTTTTCTCCAACACCACCATCGGCTCAAAATTTTAATTTGTCCAATACTCTAGTTAATTAACCAAAACCCTGCAAAATTAATAAGAATCCCATCATCCTGAGCTGTTTTTCAGGTTAATTACTAGTTAATGTTTGCATGGGTACCATAGACTGTATATAACAAATGGACTATTGGTTGGTGGCTTGCCCTTTTAAAGCCTCCAAGTTCAGCATTTTGGCCATTGCCCTCTTGATTTTTGTGAAGTGATACAAGAGAAGGGAGCATAATGCAACCGAACGCTGAATAAGACAATTTTTAAGCGACCAAACAGTTAAAAATGTAACTTTCATGAACTGAAAAACACACTGTGAAAGGGCTACAGCTGAAAGACGTAAACACGGACAACTCACAGACCAGACAACACTGAGGCAACAGCGACCTGTCAATCATAAGGTAGCCCCGCCCTAAAGCATACTCTGCTTTATGGTTTATTTTACTCTGAATAGGACCATCATTTACTAAATCAACGTCGTGCTGTATTGAAGAGACCATAAACTCCTGTTTACAATGTTTACTGAGAGATATTTTCTCATAGACTTCCAAACAATCAGACTTATTTTTGCAACCAGAGGAGTCTCCCCCTGCTGGCTATAAGAACACTTTTAAGACCCGCAGGTTGCCACCTGATTCTAACACGCTAAATTTAGATGTGACCATGGTAACCATTACGGTAACATTGTCATCGTGAGCTTGTTGCCATGCTGACATTAGTATTTCTGCCAAAGCACTGCGGAGCTGAAGTACAGCCTCAGAGGTGCTGGCATGGCTGGAGGCTCTTAGTCCTGTTGTAATGCTCACTGCTGAGGGGAATTATTCCCCGTTATGCTCCACAGAGCAGAACGAGCTGTGCATAAGCATAAAGGAATTACAGACTGTGCTCGCCAGGCATTTACAGTCAAATCAACATTAATCAACTGCGTCAATCTGGTGCACTTTGGTACGAGGAGGTACCTTGGGGATTTCTATTGAATTAAGTTAGAAACTACATACAAATAAGTACTACAGCAACACTTGACACGTAACTACAGCAGTGCTAACGGGTAACACTTAAAAGTGTCCCTCAGCCCATATCATGTCATATAATTATTGAACGAACTCTAGGGCCAAATTTCTGGTTGGCCTAAAAGCAATAGTTTGATATTGTGGGGAATTGGCCATCAGCCAGTTAGCTTAGCATTAGCAGAAAGACTGGAACAAATGCCAGACTATTTAAAAAAAATATATACAAAGTTGATTTGACTCGTGTAATACATAATTCAGTCAGCGGTGGAGAAACCTAAGACAATACATTTCAGAGTTCAAACTCATCTCACATAAGCCTAATGAGACACTGTTGGTGGAGTCCATTTCTCTCAGAAATGATATCGACACATTTATGGTTGTTTGGGGACTGTGACACAATATTTACAGTGAGAGAGGAGGACCCAGTGCTTTGAATTTCAATGTGCCTTCTGCCAGCGTCGTAGATAGTAATGCATTGAGTCCTGTGGTTGGCTTTGTGTGTGTGTGTGTGTGTGTGTGGGTGTGTGTGTGTGTGGGTGTGTGTGTGTGTGGGCGGATGCTGGTGATTTTCACTCCATCTCCTCTGAGTGCACAGCTTTGAAAGGTGTTCAAAAGTGGGGCGAAGAGAGAGAATGCAAGTGTGTCTGTGATTTCTTGTCCTTTGATGGATCAACTATCTGTCCTTGAGGACGGTATCAATTATTCGGTCGCAAAATGTGTTATGGCGCCAGGAGGGAAATACCTGCCTTGACATCTCTGATTGAGGGGTGTTCAGAAATGCAACATGGCTGTTTTTAAGATTCAGCCCTGAGAGAGCTGTGTGACAATGATGCTCTGTATCTGAAAACCACAGGCGCAACTCTAAACAGCTACCAGGTCAGCTAGAAACATAATTCTAAATATAAGAAACCTATGGTTAATAAAATGAATATATTGAGTCAATAAATGATCAACAAAATACAGCCGTAATTAAGTATATTAATGAATTATAGATATGTTTTGAGAGTTGATATGAACATTGTGGAATATTTAGTTCTAAGATAAAGAGACGGCTATTTTTCTAAGGAGTTAGAAGCAAACAAACGCATCATATTTACATATTGGACTCATAAACACAACTCCAAATGAATGCCAATGTTGCTGTATGACTGCAGGATGTGTGTCTGACACTGTGTATGGTGATGCTGTAAGTTATGTTTTCATCTTGTTCTGCTGCCTCACCTGGCAAAAGAAAGCGAAAGAAAAGTTTCCACTTTCAGCGTGACTCGGTTATTTGATGTCGACTGTATTCCTCGGGGATACCGGGGGATTCAAGAGAATATGGTCATGTCTGGGTTCAAAGAGCTTCTATTTCTATTTTATTTTCTGAAAACAGTGTGTCATCATCATGACTTCATGACTTCTGACGTCTTCCAGGTTTCCTCTTGTTGAGGACAACACCTCACCCTTCGTTATCATTCAGTGCACACCTGTGTGCACACAAATGTACTTTATTCTTTACTCTAACAAAAAAAACAACACTTTTGATTTCCCCTATACAGGCACACACACACACACACACAACACAGTTTATCAGGAAATGGAGGCAATGATGAAACCTAGGTGTAATATTGAGGTCTCAAAAGGACTGACAAATGTCAATCATCCACTCAAAATAGTTTATCATCCCTGTGTGTGTGTGTGTGTGTGTGTGTGTGTGTGTGTGTGTGTGTGTGTGTGTGTGTGTGTGTGTGTGTGTGTGTGTGTGTGTGTGTGTGTGTGTGTGTGTGTGTGTGTGTGTGTGTGTGTGTGTGTGTGTGTGTGTGTGTGTGTGTGTGTGTGTGTGTGTGTGTGTGTGTGTGTGTGTGTGTGTGTCAGATGTTCATTGAAACAATCAGAATTGAGGTGACGATATTTAGTGTTTGTCACAAGAGCCCTTAGGGATATAACACAGTAAACTGGAAATCAATACACATGGTAAACAACTTATTATGTGATTGATGGAGTCTTTAGCTGTAGCTGAGGAGTGGAGTCCAGTTTAGGTGACCTCAAAGCTGCATTAAGGCTTTTTGCTGATGAGGGAGTCTAACTTGCTTCACTGAACCGTGACCTGAAGCTCACAGTTTGGGGCTTTGCAGCTGAGTGTGAAGCTGCCGGGATGAAGGTCGGCACATCCGAGTTTGAGGCTATGGTACTCTACTGGAAAACAATAGAGGGGAGGGGAGGGGGCAGTTGCTGAGGGTAGTTGCGGCAGTGATGCAGGCTTTGCACCCAGGCTGTCATGTTGAAGAAGGAGCCCGAGCCTTAAAAATAACCCTCTTGACATGTCAGTCGACCACTCGTCTATGGTCACGAGCGCTCCGGAGGGACCCGATGGAGCTCTCCTTGCTGCAAACGTGCTTCGCCTGATGCCACCTCCTCTATCACAAAGGTTTTGAACGCACAAATTACATAAAAGAATAACACATCCTTTTAAGACATTTGTTTGCTACGGGTCAGAAGTTTAATCACGTTGTTAAAGAAAAGACAAGCGGAGCGAATGAGAATCAATTCTGAGAGAACACTGTTGTGTCTTTGTCTAGAGGAAACGAGAAGTGTTTCTAATTTTATTGGGGGCCATTTTTTTTAAAGATGCTACAGATATGGATTTAAGAGATGATCAAGAAGACAAATCACTGCAAGCCATGCATGAAATTGAGTTTGGTCTGTTAAGACCATTGTTAAGCTGTTAATCTATGCTATTAAAAGTTGCCGTGAGTACACAGAAGTTGTGGTGTCCATGAAAAACATCGTTTTGGTTAATTTATTGGAAGTCTCGACTTTGTTCTTGTTTGTCCAATTCTCAAAACGTTGTCGTATGTTTTGCACAAAATAATTCACAGCGATTCCTCACACCAGACCCGAGGTTTGACAAAGAATGAAGGCCGAACGAGTTCTAAATCGTAAAGCAAACCAGGGCCGCAGATTCTTTTACATTTTAATTGATTCACCTTTTGCTCCATAAAATAATGTAAAATATGGAAGAAATGTCTTCACTATTTCCCAGAGTAAAAAAATAACACATTCAAATGCATCTTCTTTTAGTCCCAAAATCTCTGAATATTCACTATAAGACCAACAAATGCAGCAAATTCTCGCCTTTGACAAGTTGGAACCAGCAAATGGAAAAAAAGCCACTTCTTCTTAAAACACGACTAAAACCTTTAATCGCTTAAGCACTGTTTTTGAAAGGAGGACAGTACGAAAAGAGAGAGAGACGGACGATAAAAAAGACAAAGAAAAGGTCAGATAGTTGAGGATATATTTTTGCATTCATACACTTGTTTTTATTTGGTCACTCAGACACCGATTGTACTTATTTTGACAATCGGCATATTTGCTGGTATGAAAGTGGAGTTGAAACGTATGACCTTTGCATCCAGAATAATAGTCTTTTAATTTAGCGCAGCTCGAGTCCCGCGCTAAGTTATGCACAAAGACAGGTGGGAAGCACCCGATAAAATGTTTCAAATCAGCCCCGGTAATGAAAGGTGATTTTCGAAACAAACGCTGAAAGCTTTCATTCCAGCGCTGCTACACTGAATATATCATCACTTGACACACAGCACGTGGCTCACTATTTCCAAAAAAGTATATTTTCATGAGCACCCAGTCTGCTGTGGGGTTTCATATTGTCTGCCTCTTGCTTTCTCCTTGTCATCTTTTCCGCTAATTTACAATCTCCTCTGCTCCGCACCCTCTCTTGTTGCATTTCACGTAATCTGCACTCTATCCACCTCCCCCTTTTCTTTCTGTCACTCTATCTCTCCATCGCTGCCGTATTATATTGATTTGATCCTGTAGCCTTCTCCCCTAATGCTCAGCCTGTTTGGGCGGCACCACCAGCTTATGATGCGGTGAAATGACAGGTATCTTTGGGGAAGACAAGATTAGAGAGCTCACAGCGATCCGTCTGTCTTCGTCCCCCATCACACAATCATTTGCGTCTCTCGTCCGGTTTTATCCTCTACTTCCTCTCCTCACTCCCCATCTGTCTCTCCGCTTGTCTCACTCTCCATCCTGTCTCCTCTCCTCTCTTGTTATTACTCTTTTCCTCTGCTCTCTGTCTTCCTAATCCTCTCAAGTGCTGTTTTTTTTTCCTAAACCACATTAACACAGTGATCATCTTTGTCTCCTCGAATTTAAATGGAACCGAGAAGATCTGAGTCGCTGCTGTCATGTTTAAACCTTGTATCTGCAGAGGAATTAAGATCAACAGCTCAATGTTTTTCTTTTCACTCAGTTGACCCGTATCCCTATAGGTCGTGAACCCTGTTCGACACATGGCGCGGTCACTATGAAGCACTGAGACACTGAGAGGTAAAAGTCAGACAGAGGCTGATCCTCTTTATTCTCTTCTTCTGCAATTAGACAGTGCATGGCTGTGGGAGAGTCTTTGTGGAGGATACATGGAGGTTATGAGAGCTCTGCAGGCCGGCCTAAGGGAAATTAGCGCTGCTTTTATTGAAAATGAACTAACTGTTGCATTAGCAGATAGATGGATAGTTTTTATCCTTTTTACATTATTTAATTGTCATAATAAAATATTAGTAAAATAATGACTCTATACTCTTAAGCTTGCTTACATTACATTTAAATCATTTTAACCCCTCCAGGCCAAGGCTCGACACTTAAACTCCCACACCTAATTTTTCCTCGTCTTTTATTAGCTTAATTTAAAATATTTATTCATGCCAGTTTTTCTTTCAATCAAGGGCTGATTGAATATGATGTGAATGATTGCAGCTCCTTTTTATTAGAAATCTGAAGGTGTCCAAGACACAGAACAGTGATCAACCTGTGACACCATCGACGGATTTACAACTGCAGCATAGATACTGTATAACATGGGTAAGATATTTATGTCGACTGAGCAGTTCAATGGAAAGCCTCACTAACAGTGGGCAGAACTCTGATGGTCTCTTTGTTTTTACTTGCTACGGTATGTTACTGTTAGAAATACACTCTCCCTGGCTGCGTTATGAAGTACACCTCGACCACAATCTAATGCAATCCAGCACAACAGCTTTTCAAAGGCCTTCTTTGCCAAACAGACACTTGATTGAGAAAGATCCTCTAGTAATATTAGTTTTTTCGTTAAATCTTGTCATTACTGGCATTCAATACACTTCATTTCTTATTTGTAATAAGAAACTAAATTGACGGCAGTGTAGGAGCTGAGGCGGCTGCCGTATCAACATTAATAAAAGTATTAAAATATGTGTCAGTCACCATTTCATTGACCGTCTCTCTCACATTCTTTGAGAACGAGAAACACACACAAATTGCCTCTGCCCTCTCTCTCAGCAACTTAAATAGGATAAATAAAAGTTTAAAAAAAACAGCTTGCAGAAAAAAAGTTGACAAAACAAAGTCCTGTGATGCAAAAAAAGAGAGAAATGATTTCATTCAGACAAAGCCACAGATCACAGGAATTAAGATAAAATATATAAATAAATGTGTCACAAGAAAGGAGGAAAAGTTCATCAGGGCCGCTGGTTTGTTTACAAATGAGAGGACAGGTAGATTAAAGGGTTTGTTTCACATCGGCACCGGTGGGTATAAAAGAACGACGTATCATGAAGAGAAATAAAGAGGAAAATAGAACAGACATCCTCAAGGGAGCAAGCTTTGCCAGGCGAATTACAAGCTCTCTTCAATTCTAAGCTGCTTTCCCCTGTAGGACGATTATGGGGTCGGTGTCGCCACAAAAAAGAAGAAAAACATCAATATGATTGCATGAATATCTGGTCATATTCTTCACAATAATATGAAGCTTCTGTGTAGCTATTTAAAGATTATTCTTATTTTTTAAGTAAAGATAGTATATCACTGTCAAAACCCATCAAAATAAGAGTTCGTAAAAACAAATGTAGAGCGCATTTCCCACAAAACCTTCTTTCTTTTAACTCCGGGATGAGGATAAATAAACTCGTTGGAAGCAAATTATTTTTACTTGGGGCCTCTCACTCATTCCACCATCTGTCATTGAGAGAAGCTCTGAAAGGTTTAGCTCCATTTGCACTCCAAGAACAGCACACACTTACTATTTGGTGTTACACATCAATCTCCTTTAGTGTTACTGTGGTCACGAAATGGCTAAAAAATCAATAAGACAGAAGTCCAAAAGACCCTATTGGCAATCAGCCATGGTGATGAATAGACAACTAGCCACTCAGACTGAATGTTTTTTTTTCACACCGACATGTTGCTACCTTGAAAATAGAAATGAATGCACACAAGACTATCTTGAATGACTTGATTTGTTATTGTACTTGAAGCATTTGGCCAGCTACCTCTAGTCAGTGGTAGTATACACACTTTGTAGCTCTGAAAACAACTTTTTTTTTTTTCTCCGATCTCAACACAACCAATCAGCTCAACACCATCACGAGTGGATATTGACTGCACCTAACCTGGATCGGCTAACACCAACTGCTGTTTTTAAGTTTCAAGTTTTACATTTGGAAAATACACTTGTTTTTGTTGTTGTTGACTTACATGAATTCTGATCCCCATGCCTTTGCAGTAAACATTAGGCTACAGCCACAATCAATTTAGCTTAGCATAGACACTTACCCGTCTGTTCTCTGTACAAAAGTCAAGTCAACAAAACCCTCCCATGACACCACTAAAACCCACTAATATGCATCTTGGTTAAAAAGACAATTCACAGTTTTTTGGAGGATATATGTTGGACTTGTTCTTGTCCCAAACATGTCGATTTTGTTTCTTTTGGACACAGCCAGGCTAGCTGTTTCCCCTTGTTTCCAGTCTTTATGGTAAGCTAAGCTACCTTGTTCCTGGTTGCATGAGATCTCATCTAACTCTCTGGAAGAATGTGAATAAGCGCATTTTGAAAAATAAAGGGTTAGTTCGGATTCACCAATGTCTCACAATAACCCGGACAATCGAGGCAGTGGTTGACCAGCAACTCCTGTGTGCTGCCAGGTAAAGCGCTTAACTCGCGTTTCCTCCAAACCGTGCTGAGGTCTCAGCTCCTCCCGGGGACTTGGTCCACAGCAGTACAACGATTAGCTTCCGACTGGTACTTCTGTCTACTGTAGGTAATACATTGACTATGTACAAGTATACAACCCCACTTCAAAACATTCAAACTAATCTTTTAAATATCTACTTTATTTTTCTTGTCAAAAAAAAACAACAGAAGGCTGCTTGCAATGTAGGGAAAATAAATTGATTTGTATTTGGGTGAAACTAGGAATTTGCATCTCAAATGTATAACTAAAGAGAGAGGCCTATTAAAGCTGCCAGGAATCCTGGAGAAGTTCTCATTGTTTACAGTAATTACACTAATGGCTGGCAATCAATGTGCAATGATTTAATGCTGTGAAAATTATGCACACGGCACGTTTAATACCACTCTTGTTCAACACATGCAACCCCCACCTGGATTTACACCCGGCCGCAGCAAGATACTGAAGCCAGACCTTTAGCCACAAAACGAGAAACTTCCCCATGGTGATGGGGAAAATATCACAATATGCAGCGCGCGCGCACACACACACACACACACAACCCCAGATGCTGAAGCACTTAGAAATGTAAAAGTAAAGTAGCAGGACCAGACGTAAAATTCAGCTCTAATGGATAAATTATACGTAGACAGCTGGAGTGACTGACAACTATTGTAATTCAGTTTTTATGTTCATCATGCACAACAAATTGTTCCATTGTGGGTATTAACATTTTCTAATGTAATCTGCTAACAAACTAACAAAAAATTGCAGGCTGCTCCAACTGTGTTTTTTGACCAACCAGACGAAATATATCTGTCTCCATGTTTTGCATATTTTTTTTAAACAACTAATGGCATCATGTGCACTCTGGTTCTCAGTGGTGGTTCGTGTGTGTGTGTGTGTGTGTGTGTGTGTGTGTGTGTGTGGTACCCCTGCAGTTTTGTTTCATGGGTATTTGTGCTTGTTGAGAGAGATGTGCTTTTGTGATAGTGTGTATTCACAGCGTGTGGCTGTAAAACAGACAAACACAGCCAGTCAGAGGAGACGCATTTGGATTAACACACGCGCCCACACACACACGCACACACACAGAGTCTCATAAAGAAACATACACAGAAATACAAATACCAGACGCTGCAATACAAATAGCAAACAAGAAATACAAACCGCAACAAATAGTTATCTGCTCCTCTGTGATCTCTGGTTTCCTGCCAAAAGCTGTTCTTGCTCCAGGAGGCAGTTTAATGACTAACCCAAATTAATCACTTCCAGTAAAACAAACACTTAACTGTAAAAGTATTTTTTTTTTTTTTATTTCCCCTCTTTAAGCAAGATTGTCTGATACCAGGTGGAAAGCCTCAGCATCTGCTTGGAAGCTATTAGATTAGCATTCAGACTGATTTACCAGCTTGTTATCCCACTGACTGATATGTTGACTTATACCATCAACTATAACGAGCCTTGGTAGAAACCCAAGCTCACATTAACTTCTGATCGGGTTAGAATGAAAAGAAAAGTGGGACAAAAGTGCTGTCTTTGACGTTATGATATACAAGTATAATTAATGACACACATATTAAAAATCAATTGAATGTTAACTCCCAACCTGTGTGCCGCGTGTGCAGCGTGTGCGTGTGTGTGTGTGTGTGTTTCTGTTTGTGGGTCTCTCAATGCCATCTGTTAAATAATGAGTCACCTGCGAGGTCCGTAGCACCGGTGGGTGCGCGTCTCTGCAGGAGTATTGTGATGGCTGCCAGAGAGAGTTAAGATTCACCTTATGAACGACACAGATGCACTTGTATCCATACAAACGCATGATAGCTGTAATTTCCACAAATCTCAAAGAAATGAATAAGTAAAATTGTTGTTTACCTTGCTGTGTTTACTCAAACTTAGACCTTCAATGCAAAATGGATGCAGCCTGACATATGCACACCGTCTTATTTACCTCTTCAAGGGCTCATTGTGGAATAAAGAAAAGTGTAAAGTATATTAATTATTGCTATAAACATAACAACAACATATTAGTGATAAGTAGTTTTGGTCTTTCGCGAACTCACGGCGAATTCTCATTAAACGCCTTTGCCGTTAATCGTCACTTTGCCAGAACGATGCAGTACTTTTCTTTAGGGGACACAAGTAATGGTGAGGTAATCATGAGGTAATGTGTTTTAAATTGCGACTCTGCGCATTACTTTACTTGAAGGGACAAATTAATGGCAACTAATACGTACATAACGGGGAAGCGACGATCGGTTGTGCGGCATTTAGCCATTTTGTCATCTTGCAAACTAGGCTACAGCTCCAGGTTTAACAGATGGCAGCTATCTGACACCAAGCAGTCTCTTTAGCCACGTTTTGTTTTTTTCTGTGTTAAAAATGTATTTAGCATTGTGAAGGAGGAATTGAATGACGTTTTAACATCATAGGAGACACTGAAATACTCATGAAGGTATTAAGTGAAAATATATTGGCTCTGGCACTGACTACGTGGGGCTCGGTGTCGAAGGCTGGAGCAGATTGCAATGTGCAAGAGGTCGTCTGATCCGGCCAAAGCCTATAAACAAAATATGCATTAAACCACCATTTTCAGCCCTGTTCAATGATGTCCTCGGCCCCCTGGTAGCCCCGAATCAGTGGACCGTGACCCCAGTAATCTTACACACATACTTGCATGAAGCATTGACAAAAGTGTGCTGATGTTCCGGTTTTCCAATTTGCCTTCTGAAGGTCTAAACAAACTGAGAAAGACGGAAGCATGTTAATCTAAATATTAAATGAGTTAACACAATTTCAATAATTATTTCCATCGTTGCATCTGTCGTTGTCATCGTGAGGTCACAGCGGAAGTCACAAGTAATTTCATCTACTCCTACCTCTGCTTCTCTCCTGGCTCTATTGCTGGGTATAACATACACACAAACACAAAATCATTCAACCACGTACGCACACACACACACACACACACACACACACACACACACACACACACAGCAGTGACATGTGATGTTGAAGCCACTGAGGCAGAAATCATCTCTATTAATCAATGTAATTGTGTGTGTGTATTGGTTCACAGGAAGTGTGTGCGTGCGTCACCGTGTGCAATTTCTCCGTGTGTTTCCGTGTGTCCGGGGTTCATGGCGAGGTCAGCATCTCTCTCTCTGACTCCAGACTTTGCAATACCCGTTTTAAATGCAAGTCTTAATTATCACACTGACAATTACACACACATTCAAACCCAGAGAAAGACGTGGGTGGGCATGTGCACGCGGGCGTACACGTTTGTGTCTTAAGGTGATTCAACACGTAATGAGATGGAGGAAGGGGAAGAGAGGCACTTTAATGACTAACAGGGATCACTCGATGGATGTTTAGTGGCTTCTTGCGTATGAAGACACACCAACAGAGCTGAGGCGTCACAGCAGATATTTAACTCCGGAGCAGCCATGACTTCAGATTTTATGAAATGCATATAAACTTTTCCTAAAATGCTCGCATTAAACACATCGTAAGATAATGAGACGATAGACTGATAGAGGAAAATATATTATTTCTGCCATTAGTGCATGTTTAAACAGTTTTTATACCATTCCAATGAAAAATACGCATTATACAATATAACACGACACCTCAAATATGCTTTATGTACCAATTTATTGACTGAATTTGCTAATATGTTTGATTCCCCAAATATCTTGAATTATAGTATTGTATTTTTTACTGTCCCTATAATCATCCCTCCTCTCCATATCGGCAGTGAAGCGATACTTACATTGCCTTTACATAGAAAAGGCAACAAAAGGAGAAACATTGTTATTTTCACGTCGTGTTTGAAGACGTGGAGGCGACGCTAAAGACAATATCATCTGATTTTGAAAAGACCTACGCAACCCAAATGTTCAGTCTCTCCGTCAGCCTGCCAATCCACAGGTCTGTTGGTTTTCATACGAGCGTGTCTTTTTTCTTACTCTGCCTGTAACCTCCTTCTCTCTCTTCATCTCCATTCTCTTTCTCAGAAGTTTGCTCGACTTCAACAAGTTTTCTTCGCTCACAGCAACATTTAATTGGCATTTCCTCTCGGCAAGCCAATCAAAGGGACCGAGAAACATGAAATCGTCCCGTTTCCTCTGGTTGCTGAATGAAATGGTTCCTGTGGTGTCGGGATGAGTGTGTTCCCATGACGACCATATGAGTTTTTGTTCCCGTGGTAATACGAAAGTTATTCAAGTTCTTTGATTTCCCAACGGACCAGAACGAGAGAGAGAGAGAGAAAAGATTATGGAAAGGAGGGAAGAAGAGGTGAGACACGGAAAGAAAGGACTATAGAGTGAGAGAATGGAGTGGTAAAGACGGATGCATCAAGGGAAATAGATTTTGAGAGGAAGAGAAAAAGTAAAAAAAACGAGAGGACTGCTGGCATGGCTGGAGGGTAAAAACAGATTGTTGTTTTTCTGGTTTTCAGGATCAGTGGATTGGACAGAAATTAAGTTTATTGCCGAGTATTATTGCCACACAATCTGCTCATCCATCCGTCCATCCATCCATCCGACCGTCCACCTGTCTGCTTCTCCGTCCTCGTGATGTTTTGCTTTCTTGCTTGTGTTTCTTCTCTTCTCTTCCAAACCAAAGACCCAGGGAGCAGATTTAGATTGCTGCTGCTGTTGTTGTTTTTCGGACTCAGTGAATTGAACAGGCCTGCAGCAATCTGCGGTTATCACCAAGTTCCCTGGCAACCCTCACTCGTGAGGAGAATTACCTTTCTTTCTTTCGTTTTAGAGAAAGAGCAGAACATCTTTAAAATGTCAATATTTATAAAAAAAAAAAGAAAATAAATTGAATAAAAAAAAAAAGAAAGTGAATTCCATTTTTCAAAGAGCTGTGTGATGCCGTGTTGAAACGAGCCAAATCCCTGCATATGAGTATTATATTGGAATAAAAATGCCCGGCTTAATTCTGCCAGATGTACACACTTTTGAACTCCACGTTCCCTCGAGTCGTCAGTGTACTAAAACATTGGCTAACATAGAGAATGTTTGTTTATATCGGCAAACACTGGCTCATGTCTGCAAACAAATGTCTTGCTGAGTACAAAGAGTCAGTGACCGACAAAGAGAGGGAGCCATAGAGCAGAGAGAAGCAAAAAAGCAAAGGGCGATTGAATGTCTTCTTGAGTCCGTTATGTTTCAGAAAAGTAAGTCACATCTCATATATATGTTGAACTTCAATCCAGCTAAGGCATAATTAACAGAAATCTTGGTCAAACGAATGCTTCAATGCAACAGATTCCACACTTAATTATTCCGGTTTATTAGATCTCTGCTGAGGCTGAAGCCCACACAGTCCTCGGAATAAGGCAAAGACAGTTTAGTGTATTAATTCCTTGAAATTTTAAGAAGCCAGTGCGAAAATGCGTATTGTTTTTGCTGATGCTGATCATGCCGTCTACAGGCTTTCTTATCTTGCTGTAAATTCTCCCAGATGGAAATCGAGGCCAGAAGCCAGCAGACGCATGCAGGGTGCTTTCCATTCTGCTAATTATGCTTCCTCCCTCCCTTTCTCCCATGGAGTCACGTTAGCCAAATGGAAAGCAGCCACAATCGTGGGATCTCAAGGCTACGGCTGCACTGTTCACCTCAGTCAGACCTGAGATCAACCACCAGAGCATCCAGGGTCACATTTGATACAGTTTGGTGCCTATTATATATTTTTACAGAGTATAATAGTTGCTCTAATTGGGACTATTTCTAAAGGCGTGTTTGAGCCAAACCGTTCTGGTGACTCCCTGAGAGGAACTACATACCTTAAAGGGCCAGCACGGCTTGCACACATCTCCAACTAGACCCGCGAGTTTGCTACATTTGCAACAAACTCTCTTAGCTTTTATTTTTAGTAATGTAAGAATAAATAAACAACTCTGTTACATGCCACAATCATATTAACACACGCAAAATCGCCCCAAAGAAAATACCTGTTACGTTTTTAGTTCAAATCAGCTTCTGAATTTTTTTTTTTTCTGTATTGTTTAGCTGTAAAAGTAAAAAGGTTTTTTGCTAAACAGCTCAAACAAAACATTGTAGCCAATTATAGTTCTGAGAAAGAAAATCTGAATCAGCAGGTCAGACCGGACTGAATCCCCCAAGAAAATGATGATCTCTGTTTTTTTTGCATCCGCTGACGGTCTAAGTTAACAGCATGCTTCCTCTTAACACGGTATCTTGAGTTGATTTTAACAAATGAAATCTACACTGTTTGTTCTTCATGCTGTACGGATAGCATTTCATTTTTACAAATAACACGTAAAATGATGAATGCATTTGCAAATGACATGGTAGCGCGGGTGTTCTGTGAAAAACAAAGGCTTGAATTGCATTGGTTTGCCCCAAACATGTCTCCGTGCCAATCCTGGTTAAACAGTCCAGAAGCTATTTAACGTTTGCTCAGTTTATTCAGATTCACTCTTCACATTTCTCAATTGCACAAACAACAGATTCGAAATGAAGCTTAAAGCAAACTAAGCCTCCGCCAAAGGCATCCTTTTGCCAGGTAATCTCTAGTGCATGTCCGTCAAGTATCAAGTAATTCAGCTCTTTCATCAAGCATCGCAAACACGCTTCAATAAGACTGGTATTCATACACACACACACACACACACACACACACACACACACACACACACACACACACACACACACACACACACACTGATTGGAAGTGTGCTCTTGTATACACCCGAAGGCTCTTGCACACCTGCTACTGCAGGAAATGAGAAAAGACACACACACACACACACAGGAGATTACCTTGCTCCAGGATGTTATTGGCAGTTATTGTGTTTGCAGACTCATTTAGAATTTGTTATTTTTATAAACTGGCCAAGTACAGTCAGTATTCACAAAAGACCGTTTCAGTGCTTCTTTGTCGCTTAAATTCAACATTGTTCAATTTGACTCAATGTTCTTCATTAAAGTTTGTAAAATGTATTCATAATTACAGAGTGTCTGGGTAGGGGACATGTCTTGTTTGAGTTGCTGATGTAGCAGGTGAGCACATGTTGAGTTGCTTTTTCTGGTTTGACCGTCTCAGTTTGGACGATTTAAGATTGAGCTGCTCAATAATATATTTAAACAGCGGTTTAGAAGCTTGAGTCTGTGTGTTGATGACGTTGGTCCAGTTAGTGCTAACTGACACAGGACTGTTTGTTCGGTTCAGATCTTTCAGACTGTGACATAGAGGCCGTGTTATGAACTGAGTTTGATGTTTTGTGTGCATCTTTCTTTTGGATGCCACTGATCAACAGGTTATAGCCTAATTTTACTGAGAGCAACATGAGCGACTCTGTTACTGGGAAAATACAAATGATAGTCGTGTATTGTTTCTGTGATGTCATGTTTATCTCCTGTTAAGGGCTCTCGAACTCTGTGCTGATGTCCCTAGCGTAGCCAACTAGCTTCTTTGCAGCTGTAACACGGCCGGAGGTACATTTCTCTACGTGGATCGATACCTCAGTAAGCTATCCGACACGTGAATTACATCATATTGGAACCCGATACCCGATCCTCTCTCTTTTTTCACTTGCTTGCTCACAAATTTGAGGCATTGTCCTTAATAGTAAAAAAAAAAAAAAACCTTTATATCCAACAAAAAGTGGTGTTTTGTTTGTGTAAATGCTTCTGTTTTCATTTCATTTTTTATTTGAGACGACCCATTTCAAGAGCTTTGGTAATATTGTGACATTTGTGTCTCTTGCAGGAGTGCACAATATATATTTTTTTGTAATAGTGTGATCTTTGCAAAACATATTTTTTAAATATTTGGCATGTTTTAAATTGACTTGAGGTTTTGCAGGCATTAGTAGCAATATAGTCGACGCCCCTGATTTGATTAACTTCTTTTAAAGAGACTGATTTTTTTTTTTTTAATCCTCTGTGGCCCAACACCGTCTTTTGGCAGTGACTAACAAAAACATAATGTCTTTGTTCATAAAGTGTCTATTGTTGAGTGATAAGAGAGGCTTTAAGAAATGCCAAGAACAGTCAAACAGGGACAGACCGGATGTTAGGTTTAGCAAAGATGCACTGACAAAGAGCAGACAGAGGGCCTTTAAGGGAAATTGTTGAGAACGGTTTCTTGTTTCTATGTAATCAGTTATAAATAACCAATACTGACGGATCTCTTATCACGTTGCAGATAGACTACAGTTTCAAGTGGCAGCCCAACTAATGTTCCCGACGTGAAGCTACTTACAGAAAATATGAAATGTTGATTGAGTATGTATCTGACATATTAAAATGACAGGTGTAGAATTATGACCATCGCACAATCTCTCTAGAGTTGCCACTTTAATGGCCGTGTTCAACTATAAAAAACAAATGTCCACTCAGTCATTGCGTGATTAATAAACAGAGGGATGTTTCTTTTCCCTGTCGTTTTTGTAGAGGCGCTGCTTTGCAGTTCAGCCGTTACAGGATCAAAGTTAATTGACTACAGTCGATATAATCTGCGGCCGGTGACGTTTGTCATTCAACTAGCAGAAGCAGCGATCGGCACTGAATGAAAATGAGAAGCCTGTTGCTTTAAGATTTCTGCAGTGCACGTTTTTTATCAAAGCTTTGCAAAACCTGCCAACTGCAAAACTGATCTAAAATGGAAACGATTGTCAGAAACAAACTAATCATTTAATCTGTTATGTCTATAATTCTGTAAACATTGCATATTGTTGTTGGTATGTTGTGTTTTTTCTAAAAAAACAACAACCAGATAACAAAGAAAAGTGCTGGACCGCTAGACACAGAAGTACTAAGACGAACTGGCACAGAGACGCGCGAACACTGGGTTTAAATACGCTGGGGAGGTGTAGGTGATTAGACACAGGTGGGATCAATCAGGGGCGGGGCAGACAATCACAGTGGCGGGAAAACACACAAAGGCAGGGAGTGAAGTGACCTGAAACGAGAGGAGAGGTGAGTGACACAAAAATAAACCAGGAAATAATGATAACTGATGAAACAAGGAAAAGATAACTTAGGAGACGAGACATGACACGCATTTCTCTAGCAGCAAATCTAAAAGGTATTTGAACAACATTTCATGTTCTTTGACTACATTTTAATTATCCAGAGGAAATAAGGATACATAAGTACTCTTATATGTTACCACTACAAAGTAAGGTGGTGAATGTGACTACTTGGCGTCTTTCCTTTCAGAAATGCATTATGTTGTGTTAAGAGCAGTGTAAGAGGTCAGGTGCAAAGAGCTCTACTGCTGTTATTTTCTCCCTTCTCTCCATTTACCATTATTCCCCTCCTCTCTTTATATCATGGATCATTTCATGCTCCGTCTAGATGATAATTATGAGTGAAAAATAATGGCAGTCCAAGACTTTACATTATTTTATACACGCCCACGAACACACACACACACACGCATTTAGACGGACTGTCTTTGTTTTAATAATTCTGAGGAAACATTAGAGCATAGATTCGGTTGGTTCAGATCAATAACTAATCACAGTATGACCTTCATATACAGGCGTAGATGCGCACACACACACACACACACACACACAGCTGGAACTGCTTCTCTACCTGGGATCCCCATCATATGAAGGGCAGTTTGTGTTGGGTGAGGAACTTTCACCCTCGTGCTGTGAACCCCAGAGGGATTTGTGCTCTCGCTCCTGTCCTCTATACTCCCACTGAACTACTCACTCTACCTCCTTAGGATAATTCCTCTTAAGGGAATAAAACCATCTGCAAGAAGACCGGTAGCTCTTCAAGTGTCTACGTTGTGCATTTTTGGATTCTGCTGTATGGCTTCATGATACAACACACGGTGCTGTTCTTCCTTTGTGAGCTGGAGGACTAATTATTG
The DNA here is from genome assembly GCF_050575085.1 of Anarhichas minor. Lineage (NCBI taxonomy): Eukaryota > Metazoa > Chordata > Actinopteri > Perciformes > Anarhichadidae > Anarhichas > Anarhichas minor. Next base: position 12,844,193 of record NW_027466463.1, read on the forward strand.
TCAGATACTGGAGTTAAACGATGAGAAAAAAAAATTCTTAAGAATCACTTATATTCCTCGACTCTTTTGACGGTAAAGCAGTACGTTGTTAAAATGACCACATTTGTGCTTTCTCTGTTTTTATTGTACCTCGGCTAACACAATGCTATGCTAACAAGATACTTGAGGCCACTAAGGTTTAGTTTCCGTGTAAGTGTAAAAGGTGAGAAAGATGAGTCAGTGGCACACTTGTTTTCTGTGTCTCATTTTCTGGGATAAATAGTTACCTGGGTGGAACTCCAGTTCTATGAGTTTGTGCATAGCCCTCTAATGAGCTTTGCTACTGGGGTAAACCTCTCGAGGCTCTGCCTCCACACATGAGAAACAATAACTGCACTCGCCGCCCAATCTATAAAGCCCCAGTGCATGCATTGCCTGTCTCCCTTGGAACTCAGCAACACCAGCTGGGTTTATTGTTGGAGAGCACCGAACACACTCCAGAGTTACAGCCAGGTAACTAATATTTGTATTTCATATGTGCTTCTTCCTCTTAACGGGCTTCGCTATTGGTTAAAACCCAAGGTGAAGGCTGTAGGGGTGAGATGTACTCCTAGCTGGGCTCAATACTCAGAACTCAACCGAGAAAAAGACAGCAGTCCAGCGGCTGAGCACCGCCTGCATGAGGGTCAATGAAAAATAGTTTTTCAGAATTGAAAAAATAAAAAAATGACTTGAAAAAATGTCTATTAATAAAGACTTATTATTAAGTATTACAACTTCAGTTTGATAGATGTATGTTGTCCATTTTCTTTCCCTCATCGCCTGTCAGATATCCCAGGGTCTAATCCCATGTGACTAAATTTAGCAGCAAACTGGTCACAGTTTATCACATGTTACTTGCTGTTTGTTTACACCAGTGGCAACACAGTTGTGCTCGTGTGTGTGTGTGTGTGTGTGTGTGTGTGTGTGTGTGTGTGGCTGATTAATAGGGAAAGCGAGAAACACAGGAGGGTTCACGGGTCTGTCTGTCTATATTAAAAGTTTCCCCTCAGAAAGGGACTGTTTTTAATTGTGTCTGGAGGGTGTGTTTGTTTTGTTTTCACTGACCTCCCTGAGAACATGCAGATGGTGCGTTGAACGACTGAGAGCAGGGCTCATATCAGCCTGTTTGGCTGCGGGTTTCTGTTTATCTTTATGGTGTTTAAGTTTGGCTATTTACCAGGATTATTTAGATAGACGCACCGAGTCCTGACCCCTTGAGCATCTAACGCCTTTGGGATGAATTGGAACGCCGTCTAAGAGCCGGGCCTTATCGCCCGACATCCATGGCCGACCCCATTAATGCTCTTGTGGCTGAATGGGAGCAAATCCCTGCAGCAAGGTTCCAGCAGCATATCAATGCTATCTGACTCCAGCTTCTCCGATGTGAATGTTTGCTACTTTTCCATATATTGTTGTGAATTTTGTCAACTTGGGCTTTGGGATATTGTGATTTTTCATAATTTTCTGACTATTCTATAGACAAATGCGGAAATTGAATCCGCTTTAACTGCGGTGGCACATTACTTTGAACAGAACTGTGAAGGTGTGTTAAGACCGAATGCAAATTCGACTGTTCCAATGTTTCGCAAAGTTGTATGTGAATAAAGATGCCTAGATTAAAATAAAGATCAAAAGCTCACTCTCATTTGCTGTGCACCATCACACATGTCACACTGTGTTTTACACAAGCTACACGCATTGTTTTCACCCTCTGTCGTGCATCACACACACTTACTTGAACCCCTCATCAAGGCCCTTTCCTCTCCAATAACTATTTTGTTTTTGACAAAATAGTGTTGCTTGCAGATAGACTCTCTCTCTCAATATCACTGCCTCTTTCTCACTCTGTGTCACTGTGAACGTGTGTGTGTGTGTGCAGGTGTGTGTGTGTGCCTCAGTCTGAAGTTAATAATTGAACATGTCATCAGGGCTAAATGTGAGTTAACCTGTCCCTTGCAGGGCAGTACAAAATAGTATTCAGAGAGATGACCTGAAGATGGAATATATATGCAAATATAAATGTACAAGACGAGGCTGCTTTTTTTTATATGACATGAAACAGCTCTCACTTGGTTCTCACTTGGTTCAGTTTTTACTTGTTTTTATCCTGGTCTTCATCTACATTTCACTTTTACCTTTACTTTCTTGAAAGTCGACACATCTGTATGAAATCTCTTTCGCTGAATCCTCCGACTTGAAAGCGAACATACTGTAATGAGTATTTCTAAACTTTAGTAATTAACCAAGAGCTGAAGTTGTGGCAACTGTCACCCTGTATCATCAACTCCACGTGGGGAAATTAAATTCCAGTGACAGACAGCAAGTCATACAGCACATTAATGAACCTCATGATAATGATTTATCATCTTTGATGTTCACAAAGAGCTCACAAAGAACTAATGTTAATAGTTCAGAGCATTGTTAGTCCTAACTGCGTCTGTATCTTCACATATCGTATCCAGTCGTGTAACTACATTTGATTAAGTACTGCATTTAAGTTAAGTATTTTCATTTCGTAACTATTTATACTTTTTACCCGACTACAATTCAGAGGGAAATATTCTACTTTTTACTCCGATGTGATTATTTAACAGCTAGAGTTGCTCGTTGCTTTACACCTGAAGATTTAAGAGAGATACAAAGCTTCCTAATAGAATACATTTAACAGAATGATATTTGTGTTTTTGTTATTGTATACGTTATATATGGCAACTATATTTTGATAACTGTCGAATTACTTTTTAAAATAATTTCAAAGTTTAGATGTTTGGTCAGACAAAACAATTTGAAGGTGTCTCTTTGAGCTTGTGGTACTTGTATTGAGCATTTCCCACTGTTTTCTTTTTTACAAGTTTTACAAACCGCGCAATCTATCAAAAAATGAATATAATCAGCAGCTTAATCCATAAGTAAAGATGATATTCATTACAGCCCTGTATATGAAATAGTTAAAAATAATTAGCTACACCCCAACCACCAACTGAAGTGCTGTTTACACTTACAATATATGTACCATAAAATAATCTAAAGATGTAATCTAAAATGAAAAAAAACAACTAAATGTGCAAACATACCAGTGTTTGTTAGGTTGACCAGTCTCCCAACGCGTTTCTAGAGATTATCTTTCGATGTAGACTCATTGACTCTTTACTCGTGACATTTCCCCGGGTCATGTGTGCAGATTAGGTCTCAGTGGTCTCCACACACACACACACACACACACACACACACAGCTGGGACAGGTAGGATGTGTCCTTGAAGGCAGCATTCGCGACTTGAAACACGTTCGAACAAAAGTGGGTCTCATGGCTGACGTGTCGAACGAATGCTCAGGAGAATTTACGACAACACCAAATGTGTCGCCTGAAGCAAACTGTCAGGGAAAAAAAAAAAGAATTATGTCGTGCTTAACAATTTGTTCAATAACAAATCAAATTGCTGTCACAAGCGTTTTTTTCCTGAATTTGTGTAGCTGGAATAACTGGGCCATATCATATACAGTAGCTGTTAGCTAATGTATTGTTTTACAGATTGTTGCCTTACTCCATTGGATAATTAGCAGGTGCTCTTCTTCTTCATAGGTTTGCATGAGATGATGCCAGCGCTAAAAGAACATAAGGTTTGTCTCTACTCAACCCCTCTAGAGTGTTTTATTTTGCTATTTCATTTTACTTTTGTCACTTACAACACCGCCAGCGTCTGTCGCTGAGCCTGACGGATGAATTACATTTCTGTGCACATTTAATGTCACAGATGATGGCGTCGGGAGACTTAGCAGGCCGTGCATTACGTAGTCGTGATGTTGTTGATCTGATTCCGTGCATGGCCTTTGTCGCGCGTCATCCAGAATATTTTTTCTTCATTTTCTGTGCAGTGTTAAACCAACAATGTAAAATGAATGAATAAAGTCAACGAAAGGATCTCCTGCATTTCTATGTATAACAAAGAGGTCAGTAAGTCGGAGACAGAGGGCGAGAGGGAGAAAGAGGGAATTAATAATCTCTTCTTCTAAAATGCCACCTATGCTTAGGTGACGACCTGCTGGGGCTTGAAGTGAAAGGCCTCCTCTGCATTTAGACTAATCACACTTACTGTAAGATCCTGTGGAAAAATATTTCCAGTCATGGTATTCTTAATACCATGACTACTCTGCAGTGTGTCTAAAAATCTGAATGCCCAAAGTCTCCAGCTTGTGTTTCACAACAGGTCATTTTTTACAGTGAAAAAAAAAATGGTCCGACTACGATGAGATGGCTATTATGAGGAATAACATCTTCACACATGAATACAAATCAATGAATCCATGAGAGTCTCAGCCTTTATGCAATTCCTAGACTGTTTAGGGACCACACTATGCAGAATTTAGAATTTCAAATGCACTATTATTAGAATAAATGAAAATAACACATTTATACTGCTGCTTAGTACCCACAAAACCCATTTTTCATTCAGATATCTTGACGTGAGAAGTCAGGGGACCCCTTTAAAAAAAAACAACTTGCAATGCCAGTTCACTTTATATTATATAGGCATTTTATAGGTTGGGGCCAATGAGAACCTTGGGTTGTGTGGTTTCCTATGATACCAATATCTTTACGGGTCTCACACGGTTAAATATACTCAGTAGTCTTATTTTTGTGTATTTTGCTGCTCCCGGCAGTTCATTTTGTCACATTTGTTTTGTGCCGTAAATCACAAAAAAGAAATTGCCCCTGTATGCAAATGACCCGTGCAGTTAATATGATGCAAATGTACCTTGAATTCTCATTTCCGTATGCACGTGTGGAGGCACGTAGATAAACATCACTTTCTTTCATGGCTTTACAGGTTCCTGCTCTTTCCTTCACACTGAGGCATGATGCAGTAAAATGCAAAATACTTCAAGACGGTGAAATGACTAAAAACACCAAATATAAAGCTTAGAGTGCAGTTTTGCCAGTGGGCTGTTCCATGCATAATTGCTTTGAAAAATGGCTGAATTATCCCTTTAACTGGAAAACTATTTTGTGCCCCGTCGTGGAATCGTTGTATCTGGATAAATGCATGTGCTCGTGTGTGTATGTGTGTGTGTGTGTGTGTGTGTGTGTGTGCGTGTGTGACTACAGTACAGTATGTGCATATTAATGTGTAAATGTGCCTGTTTGTGTGTGCTTGGGTGTATGAATTATTTACTAGTAATATCTCATAAGTAGCATATTATACAGACTGCACAAGACAAAGCCCTACTGAACCCCATCACTATAATCATAGCCCTCAGCCGCAAAGAGTGAGTGGGAGAGAGTGAGGGAAATAAAAGTGTCGCAAGAAAGTGAAAAAGGTGGAAAGAAATTATTCCTCCTCGCTCTGAGTGTCCCTTTGTCTGTCTCGTCTGTTTACCCGCTTGCCTGCCTCTCTATCCATCTGTCTGCCTCTGTTTTTGTATCACTATCAACCTCTATGTGATATTTTGTGGGTTAAATAATTGATTTAGTCCATTCATCTATTAGTTTGGGGCGCTGCATTGGAAAAATGTACTTTGTAATCCGTCTGTCCCGCTGTCTGACTTCATCTTTCACGACAGCTGACGATCTCTCTGAGGGATGAATAATGGGCGTTTCACAGGTCACAACGCCGCGTATTACGCCCAGATGAGGACAAACTGGCCTCACACTAACTGATCTGCCTGACTGACCACCCCCCCCCCCCCCACCCCCCCCACACACACACACACACTCCAGCAATCAATCAATTAGGGTAACTTCCATTGATCAGATCTGCGTTACGGTCCACATATCAAGATAATGACACGAGGTTGAAATGTGAGCTGCTTTTCTTTTCCATCAATTTGAAGTGTTTCTATTATCTTTTGAAATCTGTGTAATAAGCGGATTGTTTCATCTCTTACAGAAACACCGTCTTGCTCTTCACCTTCTATCCCTTTTTCCTTGATGCTGTTTTCCTTGGCTCTTTCCCTCCGTCCCTCTTCCTCCCGTCTGTCAGATGAATGATTTTAAGTGGTTCAGGGGTCGAATCATCACTCACTGTCCTGCTGTGAAACGTACCAGCCCCAGCACCCATGATTGATATCTTTTATACGGCCACTCCTTCACACCGGCCATCCATCAAGCATCAGGCCTCTTTTCATCAATCAGACGAACGGTGATCCACTGCTTTAGGATAGAGGCAACTAGAGATGTTGGCGTTTAGACGGTTTGTTGCAACAGAACGTCTGTCAATCTTTCCATAGAAGCACGGCACACACAGAGCGATAAAAGCATCAGATTGACCGCCGAATAATTTATCGAGTAAAGCTGTTTTGATCGAGTAAAACTGTAGCTAGCGAGCTAATGAAGCTAACAGCCGTGAGTTGGCTGGAAACGCCAGTTGACTTTTTGATTTTTTTCAAGATGACTCCTTTTTAATGTGAGAATCTTACAAATAGGTCTTTTATTTATATATATATATATATATATATATATATATATATATATATATATATCACCCTTAAAGACTTCACACATACTATAATGCTGAAGCTGCATGTCCATAGGAAATAGTCAGCATCCTCATCCGTTGATATGATATATATAAATTAATAAAGGGGCAGCCATTTTCTTGTATTGCCGGTATAAAGATAGTTAGTCCTAGTATTATAGTACACTATTACATATTAACATGCAATTACAAAGTTTTTTTTCATTCAAGCATAACCCTGTTTGGATGTTTCTAATAAAACATACTTAGCCAAGCAAGACAGATGTTAATATTTGCCTTTATTTTTAGCACTTAACAAAGAAAAAAGGCGTTCAGGGGTAAGGACTTAACATTTGGGAAAAAGGCCCTCAAACATTAACACATACATCCATTTACTTGTTTAGCCCGCCATCCATCTCTTTATCCTGAGAGAAAAGCTTCTCTAGGAAACCCTCTGTGTGCTACAGTGCCTTCGAGGAAAGAAAAAAAATGAGAAGGGGGGATCTGATGGAAGATTATCTTTCTTATCTTTCAAATCTGTTTAAGTCTGGCTAATTGGGTTTTAATTTGGTAAAATCAAGATTCTGATGAGAATTATCCCCAATTAACCCATTTAACTTAAGTTTAGAGCCTCAGAGAGGGAATATTGTATTATGTTTAATGCTGTTGGGGCTTTATCTGATTCTTGAACTCAATTGGCTCAACAGCGTACCTTGGCAAAATTTGTACTTTTCTCATCTGTGTGAGCAGTACATTTTTCAATAATAGAAATAAACAAAACCCAACAAAGGGGGAAAACAAAAGTACATTTGAAGAGTTATTACAAGATTTGCACAGACTTGGTGTTATGGAGTTCATTGTTTTATAAATCATAAAAACACACACACAGTGTGAGCATGGCTCATTTTTATAGCTTAAGAACAATTCCCGGATATCAGCAAAATCAGTTACTCTGAAAATACCTCCTATATTCTTCCCCAGTACCAGACACTATGTAACCATCATCCCTGGCAACAAGGTTGCATTGCTTTTGTTTTTAGAAATTGCTTCCCTTCTCATTTGAGGAAATAGCTTTGATAACTATGAACAGGTCTTCCGGAGTAAGTAATGTTCAAATTGATGCTGTCAGCAGGAACTACATGGTTTCCTTTTGGAAGTGACGCTTAAGTTTTTACTTAAAAACATTTTGTTCAAAAGCAATACCACAGAGTGTGCACTCCAGATGTCCCTCTCCGTCTTTGTCTGTCGGCGGCATCTGTCTGTCTCTCTCTGCCAGTTTATCTGTGTGTCTGTCATGCAGTGCAGCTCAGATTTGAGCGGGGGGTTTAGCACCCACAACCTTTTCTTCTTCTTTAATAGGATTTTACAGAGAGGACCAGTTTCACTGTGTGTGTGTGTGTGTGTGTCCATGCATGCTGCTGCCTGTGTGTCATGTCTAGGACTTTCCATGTCATAATCCCCACGGGATAAACTGCGTGTGTGTGCGGGAAGCAGTTGTCGGAGAGGGGACCAGAGGGTCTGAGACGGCCTCAAGCTCAATCCTCAGAGGATATCCTCTAAGAGCATCAAGTGGCAAATGGTGGCTGCGTGTGTCCCTCAGGGGTTGACGTCAAGTCCCTTTTACTCACCGGGTGTGGCTGCATGTTTTGACAAATAAACTCAGGTCTCAATTAGACGGCGGGTAACTTTTGTCAATGTTGACATCAGTGAGATTCTCCACAATTGTTCAGTTAATTTTACGGAAGCCATGAGCACCAAAGTATAATGCTTTCAGATTTACAGGCAGGGAGACGAAGTATATAAGTGACGACTCTCTGCCTTTGAAGCATTCAAAAAGACAGAATGTGTGTCCATCCATGGATTAATTATATTCCTTTAGTCCGTAATTGTACACCGATCAAAAGAATCAAAACATTTTTTTATAAAAAATTCAGCAAATTTATGAATGTTGTCATGTGAAGTGACCGGATAAAGAGAGGTGAATGAATCGTATGATGTTTGTTTTTTTCGATAATAAAGTAAAATTCATACATCTTTAAATAAACAATTTGGTAGCAATTCCCACCTTTCCAAGAGTACGAAGGGAATTGAAGGACTGTCCCTTTATAAATGCCTTTCCCAAATATATAGGCCTGATGAGTTCAGTGATTGAAGCAAATAAAAGCCCAGCCTATGAATTACAGCGTTACGGTATGTCAGTATTATCAGCAAAAGTACTCGTAATGCGGTAAAAAGGTGTTTCTGGATTGATGGTACGGCGGCATTAATGAGTATGTTGCATTTTAGCGCTGTCGTTGTTTAAGGATGTGCTTATGTTAACTGCTTTTATATACAATTGGGTAGTTTAATCTACAGAAGGTAGTGTAATTTATGATAGAGGTAGTTTAATCTATAATGCATTGCTGTAGTACACCCATAAAGAAACACTTCAGTTTATGAGGAAAAAATCCAAATCAAATCCACCAAATTTGGAGATGTATGGTTTTCATTGGCTGGGAAGAGCATGACAACCTGTAATCTGAAAAGTAACTAGTTACTAAAGCTGTCAAACAAATGTAGTCTCAATAGAAGTATAACGTTGCATGAGAGAGAAAAACTAAGTAAAGTACAAGTACCTGTACTTAATATAATGTGCCTAGTTATATTCCACCACTGGTGTCCTTTCTCAATTGATCTTGTCTTGAGAACTCTTTATTTTCTTGAACTATGACTGGACTGTTTGTGCTGAATGTTACAGCTCAACACCTCAGTTAGGGTGTTTGGTGTCTGTGTCGCTGTCCGAGGTGCTGAATATATCTGCCTGGAGATATTTGAGGAGACAGTGTTACAGTTTGCCATGTTTATCATCATTATCAGTGTGTGGAAGTCTTTCTTTTAAGCTCTTAATAGTCACCTTTTAACAGACGAGCTTTGATAAAAAAAATTGGGCAGACAAGTAAAGTGAAACCTTTGATTGCTGGCAGCTACTAATTGAAGTCAGTCTCACTCTCACACTCACTCACTCACACTCACACAAAACCCATGCACTATTATTTCTTGGAGGAGTTTGCTACTTTATGACATCTTTAAGTTTGGTGATGGTGCTGCTGAAATGTTAATTGCGTTTGCTTGTGTCGGATTATTTGTGTCAGATTACTGCACTCTACGTAAATGTAATAATTCCCAGTGAGCTGGTTTATGCAGCACAAGGCAGAACGGATCAAGTGTTCTTATCCATCTCCACACAGACATCAGATCCAGGGTCAGTCACAGAGCAGCACCACTAGACCTGGCAGGATGGTTTAAGTAGATTCAACACAGGACGTTGTATTAACAGAGAGTCTATCTAGTATGGGAGCACTGATCAAGGTAAAACCATTCACTGAGAAGCATACACTGTCCTCTCACTTTCATTTTCATAGTCAGGAGGACTAACTGATGGTCCCACAGTCCGTCTCTCTTGACTGGTTCCCCGTCTGAGCCACATCATTATCCAGGCCACCTGCTACTGTGGCAACAGATGGGAGAGGCTTACCTTGTGCACCCCCCCCCCCCCGACTGACAGCTCAAGTCATGTAAGCAGACGTTTGTCAATGACAACCTCAACAAACTCCGCGTGACACTTGTACGCCCAAACGCTTTCCATATGTGGCTCCCTCATGTGCAACGTGCTAGTTCAGAGGCAGTGAGAGAGTAAGTTATCCCGAGAAACGAATGAAACGCAGCAGAGGCTCCAGACGGAGTGCAGTTCAGTTCATAGAGTAGTTCAGCTGGTATCAGCTGTGTTGACTAAAGCTAAAACGAGTCATTTAACTCTAGTGGACTCTTAGTGGTGTTGTCGAATAAGGTTTGTGACCAGCAAACCTAAAACCAACATTACCCAAACACAATATTTATGTCCATGTGCATTTCTTTCCCTGTAAATTGAGGACACTGTTCCATGAAAAGTTTAATGAAAACAAAACAAACTGTTTAGTATATATTTTAAAAAACACTTTTATTTAACCGCGACAAAAGTACAATCTGCAACTTATTTGTTACTTATTTGATGTTTGTGCAACAGGGCTGCCACTAACGACTCATTTTCTATTGATTAATCCGTCAACTATTTTACATCTTAGTCTGTAAATATAAACCATAAATTTTCCTCTAAAAAAATCAAATTGGACGTTTCGTTTAACTTCATTTGATTTTGACAAACTGCAGGCTATGTCAGTATATAATGCAGCAAAAAAAAAGAAAAATGTGCTTCCCCTGACATCTGAAATATAGATATTGCAATAAATTATCAAAATGTACTCCCCATATACTTACAGTACACTTTTTCGAAGAGGCAGCATGAGTCGCTCTGTATCACAGGTTGTGCATGAAGATTGCCCCCATGATGTCGATGCATTTTCAGTGTTGACGTCATGGGTTATGCCGATGAATCGCGGCAACCCTCGTAAACGCCAAGACAGCCTTATTCCGTTTTCATATCAGAATTTCAACTGCTTACCAGTCTGTTCTGTGTGTGTGTGTGTGTGTGTGTGTGTGTGCGCGTCCCTGACAGGAATTACGGCTTCTTTTCTGCAGCTGTGAAAAAGCTCAAATCCTGTCTGGTGTTATTGTTAATACAGAATAGTTGCAGAATCAGGTGCTTTTCCTTTTTTGAGATATGGTCCCCTGGCTACCTGGGTCCGTATACAGTAGACGAGACAACTGTACAAAATGCCCTGCTTTGGGAATTAAAGCTTTGAGGGGTGTAGCTGAGTTTGCATTTATGTGTGTGTGTGTTTCTGTATCTAATCTCTCTTCTCCGCAGGCCCTGATGAAGCCATATTGTGCTGCCTGGTCTGCCTTGATTGTTAGAACATTGCCTCCTGCCGCTTCCTTTCTGCTTCTATTTGCAAAATTCAAGTTTTAAATATTGCTCATTACATCCTGAAGTCTCCAAACGCATAGCAAATTATTCAAGTCAATTTAAATTGATTTGTATTGCACCATATCACACAAAAACAGTATAGAGACCAGCATAAATCATCAAAACACACGTACACATCCATACAAAACAATACATAGACATAGACATGCAAATAAGCGTCTGTACACACCAGCACACAGGACACCAGCCATGTTTGTTTAGGTAGTGAAACCTGGATGTGGGTTTGCTCGAGCTCCAGTCCGGACTCGCAGCCAGCTTGAGGCGTGTAAATGCAAATAAGAAATGCACACACACACACACACACACACACACACACACACACACACACACACACACACACACTCCACTGTGGCCATCTTCCTCCTGCTCACAAACACACTTACTCTTTTTCTTACACACTCACACCAACTTCCCCATTTACACCCAGAGGAAAGCATTCAGATTTGCTAAACCTCATTTACTTCTCTCTTTCCTTGGGGAGAGCTGTTTTCCCCCCCCACACTCCATAGTGATGCTTGATAAATGTGTCGTATAAAACGCAGTATGCGTTCAGTTATAATGTATGTACAAGCCTCTCAGGCATAATTAGTAATGGATAAAAGATAGACATTAAACCAAATTAAATATTTCATGATGTTCTATCATTGGTGTTTTTGTAGCAGGACGGAGATCAAAGATCCAAAGATATTCGAAGAGTTTGGAATTCTACTGTAGTGAGGACATCTCTAAAGTTGCCTCTCTGTCGTGACTTTTCCCACTCTAAATAACTCTGTCTCCCCTCTTGTCCTTTTTCGTTACCCGTTCAGTACAGCTGAATATTGGCAGTCAGCACTTTTTTAATGAACATTATGAAACATATGGGCCCAGCTCTATCTGTGTAATTACTCCCATATAGAATTCATGTATGCGGCCCACTCAAATCCGACTGACCTCATTCAAAAACATTTGTTTTTTTCTTGTCCCTCAAATATCTGCAAGGGAATGCAGTTGACAGTGTAGATTGATTAAAATCCTGCTAGAATAGTTACTTCAGTCATTCAATTCCCATCCCCCCCCCTCTCCCCCGAACATTGCTTACTAACGAGACACGGCAGGCCTGTCCAACATTGGATTAGTCTTCCGCGTCTACACCTTTCCTAATGACCTCAGCTGTTGATTTGTTTGTCTGATGTATTCTAGCTAAAAATTCAGATTCTGATATCTTATCCATGCGCTGATTATATGATGACTAAATCTAACAAGCTCGTTAATTGCTCTGAGGCATTTTAATAAAGGTTCTAATTGAAAAGCCTCCAGCGCTGATGCTGAGAGGAGACCCTGGAGAACTTCAGCCCCGGATGGAGACGATTCAGACGGCAGAATATATTTCATTACATTTCCCATATCAGTCAATTAGTTTTCAATTATGATGTTTGGTGAACAAACCTGGTCAGAAATGAAGGGATGGAAATATATTGTTGTATTGTATATAGCAGTTGTTTCTCAAACCAACCCCAGATTGAGCCTAATAATCATGCATGTGTGAAAAAAAGAAATGACCCGTCACTTTTAATAAAGTGCAAACGTAAAAAAAAAGAAAAACTAATTATCCTACTTTTCTTTTTGCTGTGTTTTCCCCCCCTTTTTTTTTTTTATTAGTCCTTCCTTTGGCTTCTTTCAGTGGTTTACCATGACTTTGCTGAATGTCATTGGAAAATATTGGCTTGAGAATTTCTTAAATTAGCTCATGCATTCATTCATGCTTTTTATTCCTTTCTCCTTATCTGCCTCTTCTCTTTGTTTCTCTGCCCCTCACATTCACACATTCCTTCCCTCCCTCTCCCTGTTCTTCCCTACCTTCATAACGCTCCTTGAACTATCCATCCATAATCAAGATTATCATCACAGCTACCATGCCGGTAATGACCTCAACAACAGATGAATGGTAAATCAATAAGCACTGACCTTGCAGCATAGTTGGATTCCTCTCTCGCTCTCATAGAACAATAACTTCATTATAGAGGGAGACAGCCAAAGTAATGGAGGTGTTATTTTATGAAATTGTGCTCATAAAAGAGATGTGGATTTTTGTGTCGTGGCAGTGGTGTGGCCTAGTAAGGGAAAGAGATTGATCTTTAACTGGGAGGCTGCGGTTCAAGCTCACTTAATACCAGTTGTATGCAGTGCTGAAGTGTCCTCGCGCAATCTTGGTGTCTGCACTCGATATGATTAATTAAGTTCCTGTTTGTTTTTTGTCCATATAGATTTTGGGTATTCAATCTATTGGAACTAACTGGCATAGCAATATGTATTTATATTGAAAGACTGTAAGAGATTAAGATTAATTTAGTAGGAACTGTCCTGGAGCTTTTGATCATATCACATGATCTTCATCAGCAGATGTAGTCCTCGACTGCCGTTTCAAATGTTATGACTTAACCTTGAACGTGAACTATGTTATTATTATAGCTGGCATTTTGTCCAAACTCCCATCTCCTAGTCAATTTGATTATCCATCAGCATTCAACTAGTCACTTACTTCTAGATGAGAAGTTTGGAAAGTGATCCACAGGTGTTGTGAACCAGGAGGAAACCAAAAGCGCCTAAAGCCTGACTGACCGACCTGATGATGTCTATTTTCTTTTCTTCCCATTCATCTGTCAGGGAACCACAACACGCACAAAAAGACACAAAAGAGAGGCAGATGAAACCAACGGAGTGGCACCGTTTTCCAACGACAACATAATGGGAACATTAGATCACCTGAGCCAAGATAATGAACTGAACTAATGGAGATAATTGAATTTTGTATCACCCACAGTTACAATTTTGCCTTCACTTCCTCCGTTTACCATCTACCTCGCGGCCAGGGTATGAGTCTAATGATATTTGTCTGTCTTTCTCAGTTGCCTAATCTCTTTCTCTCCTTCCCTCAGGTGTCCGTCCCTCCTCCCTGTGTCCTTCTCTCTCTGACTGTCTCATAATCTCTGCCTCCTCTCTTCCCCTTCTTGACATTTTCTTATTCTCTCTGAGGCATTTAAACACTACAGTTCTTGTCACACACACACACACGACACTTGCAACAGTAAAGGATGGGTGTTAGGTATTGTGGGTGTTCCTACTACTTGTCAGACGTGTGTGTGTGTGTGTGAGAACTGGTTGTAATGTTGTTGTTGGTTTTTATATGAGTAAGTGCACACCTTGCATGTAGTTTGTAATGGACCTCAGTTGCACTTTTTACACAAAGGAGCACAGAAAAGGCAGAGAGAAGATAAAAGAGCAGGATGGCTGAGAGTGAGAAGAGGACGACGAGTGGACCAGGATGTGAGAACAGAGTAGATTGACAGAGGCAGTCAGATAAAAGGCGATTGACAAGGGAAGAGACGGGTAGAGTGTGAGGAAAGATGAGAAAGGGGAGCCGTGGGACACACTCAAAAGACGGAAGAGGGAATTTAGGTTCCTACGAATCCATATTAGTCAGTAAAAACTCTTTTTCAAGGCGTCATTGAAGTTTAATGGGTGAAACTTCATTTAAAAAGGCATTGCTGTTAGATATGTGAGTGATTCTGTCTAATTTTCTGTACGTTTGAGAACACTTATTAGTGAGTTTTAATGTTGGGATGCACGATGATATCGCCACGTCATCGGTATCTGCAGATAAAGGCTTTAAAATGAAACATTGTAACGGAGACACAATAATATGTCAATTCCACTACAGGAGAGACTTCCATTCTGCAATTAGGTGGAAAAAAATATGTGGCTTTATCGTGCGTCCCTAGTTTAATACATGGTTTCCATCAGAACAGCCGTTCATTGCTTTACTTTCTGCTCACGTAACAAACACATGACCCTTTTGCCTGAACGTCTCTAAAGGTGTCTCTGAAAACCTTGAAATGCAAATGTAGCACTACACTTTTTTTTTTTTAACACACATTTTGAAACTGTTTGAAGGTGAAAATGTGATATACTGAGGTAATTTGGTATTCCCAGTCCCCAATCTGGCCTGATAGGTTTCACATGTCATGTTAAAAATCCTGTCACCGTTGCTAATACTGTAAAAGCAAAATGCCAAAAGCTTTTATCTGATATGGGAAAATTAGGTTATTTTAGTTTTTAGTTTCCACCTAAAATACACAGCTGGGAGACCTAACCAAAGGGATCTGCCCTGGTTAGCTAATTACTTGACTGACCTTACCTCTGCAGTGAACTACAACAATTATGAGTTTTTTGTTTTTTTACAGTAGAACATTAATCTGATGATGCACACAGTACTCTTTCTACCACACACATTACCATGTACTGTACTCTCTCTCTACTCTTTAAGTTATCTCTCCTCTGCTTTCCCTTTATCGCCGACCTCAGCTGTCACATTATCACAGAAGTGGAGGAGAGGTTTGTGTATGTGTGTGTGTGTGTGTGTGTGTGTGTGGTATGTGTGTCAGAGTAGACACGGTTCTTTGTCACAAGGGGCTCTTTAACTTTTAAGCCCATTTTAGGATGGGATTCAGCTGAGAGTTGTTTTTTATCCCAACACAGAGGCCTAGATCTTCTGGAGATTTTTTGTTTTTTATGTACTATGTTAGAATGACCAATGGAGTGGAAATTGGGTGATGCTCTCATGATACAGCAAACAGTTGGGTAGGTGTCCACCACTTTTGGTAAATATCTTAACAACGAGATGACTTTTCATGACATTTGGTACACACATTCATGGTGCCCAGAGGATGAATCTTCTGACTTTGGTGATCCTCTGATTTTTTCCTATAGCGCCACCATGAGGCCACCATATTTGTGGTTCAGAGGGAAATATTTTAGCCTACAATAATGTATTAATAATTTAAATTATTATGGTCCGTAGAGTATATAAAAAAATATCTTTGTCTGTTTCTAAGGAAAAAAATGAAAGTAAAAATAAAAAATACATTCTTCCACCTGAGACCATTCCTGACAGTGTGGACAATTCCTTGAAAGTCATAGATCATCATGAAGAGAAATACAATTTTAAGAAAACGTAGGGTCATCCTGGAATGGGTCCTTCATGGTGAAACACTGGGAAAAGGATTTTGCATGGCTTTTCTTTCCCCGCACAGTCCAATCTGTCTCCACTTTCCCTTCTTGTGGTATTGTGGCTTTGAGGCTTTGTGGAGGTAGATGAGTCTCTTCTCCAACCGGATTGGCAGCTGCTTACAGTCATGATTTCCGATATAGAGAACCATAATCTGCACAGATGCACAGTCCAGACTGTTTGAACTCAGTCTCGTCACTGTGTAAGCTGTCCATGCTGTGATGCTTCAGAAGAGAGAACCTGCCAGATTGGAAGTCAGTATAAAACTCCATTATACAAATTTTCCCTAGCTTGTTTGCAATCACGTGACTATTATGACGCGCAAAATTCAGATGGAGGGCAGGAAGTAAATAACCTATACACTGCACGAATTGGCAATGGAGGAAAGTGAATAAATAAAAGGTTGGTTGAACCTGCACGGAAAATAGAAAATAGAAACACATATTGGATGTGATCCCTACAAAATGAAGACCTGCTACTACACAGCGTACAAGAGCCCTTGTTTTTCCACCCATTTAATCGGTTGGAACAGGCATAACCAGCGCAAACTGTAGGCCTTATTGCTGCAGTATTGAACCTGTCTCCAGTTGCCTGCCCTCCATCTGGAAAGCACGCTGATGTCATCTGTAAAGAACCTATAAATGATTGTTTACATACTTGAAAATAAGCATTTTAATCAGATCTAAAGTCTGGATGATCCTTATTTTTAATATATGCTGCTGACACTTATATATGCTGTACGGTAACCTATTCAACAGACTTGAAATTGTTTTTGTTTTTTTGAGAATGTAAATATGCTGATTTCCCATCAGCCTCGGTGATACTTTGTATAAAGTAGTAAGTAGCAAATGTTAGCATGCTAACACACTAAAGTAAGATGGTGAACATCTCGACACATACTTAGCATCAGCATGTTAGCATGCTGAATTCAGCTCAGTCACTTTATAATCCCAGATAGAAACTTAAATTGCATTCAGGTGAACACGATAAACAATGCAAGTACCAAACAACAATGAAACCATCATTACAGAACAAAAGGCACAACATTTGTCCTGTACATACAGTCTATAGAAAGCAATTTTGCGCAGGCATGTTAGCTTACTAATGTTAGCATTTAGCTCAATACAGCCTCACAGAGCTGCTAGCACGGCTGTAGACTTGTGTGTTCCTGAAAGCAAAGCATAAGCGCTTATATAAAATCAACAGACATAAAGATACGCACATGAAGAAATAGACATACATAAAGTGACAGCCACTGCCTCAGATATACAAATACAGTACACACATCATCTATCACACAAACATAAACTCCACATTATGCCCCACACGCTCATTAATGCAGTCATGCATCATTTAACTCATGTATAATACCTCTCTCTCTCTCTCTCTCTCTCTCTCTCTCTCTCTCTCTCTCTCTCTCTCTCTCTCTCTCTCTCTCTCTCTCTCTCTCTCTCTCTCTCTCTCTCTCTCTCTCTCTCTCTATCCCTCAAACACACACACACACACACACACACTTTCTCTGCCTCCCGTTCTGTTTATAATTCTCTGACTCAACCCAAAACACACACACACACACATCTCAGCTGCCACGGTGACTAATGAGAATATGTGACAGCGCTGGCGGTAAGTGAGACAGAGAGGAAGTGGAATCGAAGGACACCCGAATTTGTCATTGAGGAAATGAAGGGTTACAGGGTTCAGTGCTTTCCACTTCCTTCGGCCTGACCAATGGCTGATGAGTATTTAGAATAGACTTTCAGACAGAGGGGACCAGATTGGAGAGATTCTGTTGTGAATGTGACCGCTGTATTTTTTATGTCCATTTATCTTCATCTGGCTTGCTTTCCCACCCGTTCCTCTCTTTCTTTTTATGGGTCTTCCTCTGTCAGCGTGCCCTGTGTCATCTCAATCTCTCCCCGTCTTTCCTTCCCCCTTAGTATTCATTTAATGTCTCTTCACCATCCCTCACACTTTGTTTGTCTCTTTACCATCTCTCTCTGTGCCCCTGCTCCATTATGACCCTTTCCCCCGTCCGTCTGTCTATTTCCTCTACTCATCTCCTCCTTTCTTTTTATCCACGCGCTCATATTTCTCAGTCTATCCATCTCGATGTCTCTCTTTCTCAGGTAACAGGGCAGATTAGGGGTTAGTCAGACCATCCCATTACTGTAAGGTTATAGTTTCAATCTCCGAGGCAGACAGTGTGCACATCAACAGACGTGTGTGCTGTCAAAATGTCCTTGAGCAAGATGCTGAATATACACCGGTCATTTGAAGTCGCGCTGGAACAGAAATGACTGCAAAAAAAGTACTTTTTTGCTATATAATGTAATATTACTGTCCTGCATTCCTCTGACTTTGACCTTCAGTCTTTGTAAGTGCCGTTATTACACCAAACCAGTGTTTTAAAGTGATGGTTGCTTGGTCTGTCTGACCATCAGTCCAAACCCCAGAGATATTCACCACTTTACATTAGGTGCGTTTCCATCCACCTATTTAATGCGCATAAAATCCTGAGTGGATTTTAAAAAATCTTGAAATATCGCAAACAAGTTTTTATAAAAGCAAAATGCGACAAAAAGAAATGGACGTCAACGTCCAATTAATGTTGTGCTCTGCTGAAGAGACAAAAAAATGATCAGATCTTTTCTTATTCTGAAATCTACATTTAACAAACAGAAGTGTCATATTGGCATCAAGTTTTCTACATTGCTTATTACTGTTTAAGTTTCATCTGGCGTCTTTTAATTGGTGTGATCACAACATATGGTCTTCTAAATATTTATTATTGTTCCACAGCGTTCCACCGTGTTTTTCTTCAACACAATTCAACATACAAACTTCATTCAAAATCAAAACATTCTGCTCAATTAAGACATTATTGCTATTACTTTTCTCATTCATACTTTCAGATATATTTAAAATTTTTCGCAAACTTTTGTCCATTCAAATGAATAGACCGAATGTTCAAATCTTACAAAAATGCATGCATTTTCAACTGTTATCTACTCATTCATATAGAAACTCCATTCAATCTTTAAAATGGCCCACATCTTCCCCACATTCTTGTTATTAATAAATCCCATTTATACTTTTTAAAATATTCAACCTTCTTTGAAGCTTAGCAAAAATGCCTTTATTACATTTTTGCTTTAGTGTGTATCGGACGGAATGTTCCGAGCTCTGAGTCCAACTGTGAGAGTAGAGGGGAGCCTTACAATCTTCACAAAACATTTTCTTTAACCTCCTCTCTTTTCCATGATCTTCATTCTTCATACATGAATTCAGATAAAAATCGATGACGCACCAATGTTATCAAATCACTTCACTATGAATATCAGACAGTGATGGAGAAGTGAAGAAAATAACTCTTTTTTTCATCTCATATCAAACTAATGAGCAAATCATATTGCAAAGCCAGATGAGCAAAAAATACTTTGTACGAAGGCTTTTTGGAAGCTGTTGTCTGAAGAAGCATCTTTGAAGAAGAGTGTATTTATTTTCTTGGTAATCATAAATGGACATTGGCGAGTTGTCTGCAGCTTCCCTTTCGGCTGCATTTCATCAGATCAGAGATGTGTTTGTGGGTGTGTATGTACGCTGTGTATCCAGCCTAACGTGCATCTGCTCCCAGGTCACTGCTTTAATTATTTCTGATGAGGGATAATTATTATGCAACATGCAATAATAATGGACTTTGTTACAGGCAATATGTCTACAGGGCTTGGTTGTTTCACTTGCTTCAAAACTAACAGGATTACTTCCAGAAATTCACTGGAGACAACTGCAGTAACTTAGAATTAGATCGTTTTACAACAAGTCGACTTTTCACTGAAGTAATATAAGGGAGTTTAATCCTTTCAAAGTCCTACTGAACATAAACACATAATCATAACCATTAGTTGAACATAGAAACAGAAAAGATAAAACCAAAGCACGTTTCTCTCCTCTCTGAAGGACAGTTTTGTAGTCTTACTTCTCTCAGTGAGACCAGATCAAATGCAAATGAGGAGGCCCACTCATTTTTGTTGTTCACAAAGACGAGCAGAGTAAATGACGCTTTGTATCTGTGTGTTGGCATTATCTGTTTTATACGGAGAGACGTAAACATGCAAGTGCCAAGACTAACCAACGGGAGAGGGGATGATGGTTATCACAAAGTGGACTCTTTGTGTGAGTGCGTCTGTGAGCCACACCGACTAAGACCAGTGTAAATGAGGTCTGTTGTGAAATCACTGCTGTGGAATGAAGGTCACCGTCTTAGCATTTCTCATTGTGCTCTCCGAAACAACCAAGGAATACAGATGCATGAATAATGCATGCAGAGATGAAGTTATTACGTCTGGTGCTGTTGAGCCAAAGTGCTCCTTATTATTTCAGGAGATGATTGACACATGATAATGACAAGTGGTAGCGTGGATTGGTTGTTTGATGTCACGCACTCCTTTGATGTTAGGCTAAAAAAAGGAAGATCAGACGTAAACAAACATGGATGCACCGAAGCCAAACAAAAAAAAATGGAAAGTTCTCATTTGGTAGTTAACTTTTCCAAGTTTTTTTTCTTTTGAAAGAACAGTTTACCACCGTCGATGTGATGTTAGGTCAAACCTGCATGCCAGCTGTATTTGTTGGAGGTGAACAATGCAACTCAACAAACGCATTTTCTCTGCACACTGAGATAGATTCTCTCAGCCAAGTCAGCAGAAGAAGTGTGCGTTTTCTTCGTTGACTAGAAAAAAAAAAAGAGCACAACGCCACAGCAACTTTGAGCACCAACGTTCCTGTCGGATGTTTCTGCTTGTTAGAGACAAATGTGTGAACACAATAATAAATGTACCCACTTTAATACACGACAGCAAAACAGCAAAAGTGTCTTCATTTTAGGCAGTAGGCTAGAGTGAATTGATAGAGTTAAAATCGGGTTATAAAAACACTGACGTGATTTTGTGAAAATGTATTATATTATTGCTGAAGGAGTAAAAGATTCCGGTACCCTTCACAACCCTGAACTACACAACCATTTCATCTATCTTTAGATTCCTCATACTGCACTTGTGGAATTGCAGATGTTGATGAATAAACTCAGTAGTTGAAGTTGTAACCCTTCAGATTCCAGGCCTGGTTGATCGACACTCGTAATTTCTTGTGAATAACAGCAAGCGTTGTTAAAGGAAAAACTCGTTGAGCAGCTACTTTGTCAGAAATACAACAGATCTGTTTACAGTGCAACCAAACAAACACCTTTTAATGAAAAGTCAATAATAATTGCAGCTGCAATCTTATTTCATGATGCACATGGTGTGACCAGGTTTCCACATAACAGCAGGACACAGTGGAATTGGCTACCTTGCTGAGGAGTTGTGCAGCCTGCAGTCACTTGAACCGCACTGTGGCTGCAAAAAATGGAAAAAAAGCACCTGCAGTTAAAAGGTACCAACAATTCTCTTGTTTTTTTTCCAGACACATTTTTTATGAATGATTAATATGTGCTAACCACGATGACCAATGCACT
Organism: Anarhichas minor; assembly: GCF_050575085.1. Lineage (NCBI taxonomy): Eukaryota > Metazoa > Chordata > Actinopteri > Perciformes > Anarhichadidae > Anarhichas > Anarhichas minor. The sequence goes on from NW_027466463.1 coordinate 12,866,126, forward strand.
GCTGGCTATTGCACAATAAAAGCCAGTGTTTCGCCAGTTGAACTTTTTTGAAGTGAAGCTGCCGCAGTGGGAAATGTTCAGTTTGCATAAGCAGTAACTTAATGCAGCTCCGGCATGGTGTATATAGAGAATGTGAGGCTGTTATCAATGTGATAAAATTATGCTGATTACATGCATGCCTTGTTTCAACTGATTTCCCCGTGCATGTGAAGGCAATTTAAATCCAGTGCAGGAATGTCAGACATGCCACTCACAATGAAACCTACTTTATAAAAAGGTAATAGCTGAATGTAAACATTGATTGGCTATTGCAGAAAAAAAGTGCAGACCATAAATGGTATCAAAAACAAGCCGTGTTCCTTATTCCTTGACTTTCCTTCTCTACCACCCTCTAAAAGGAGAGATGTATTGTGGGGTTGTCAACATGACTTCTTATTATGGGACTAAGTAAGTGTAAAATTGACTTTCGGCCAGAATGTGACAACTCACTGAAACCAATTGCAGTTTGAGTCTGCGGGGTTGCGTCTTACTGTGTGTGTATGTATGTCTGCGTATGTGTGTGTGTGTATGTGTGAGAGAGAGGGAGGGAGGATGTATTTGTCTTTTCTAGTTGTACACGTCCTACAGGGTAGAGAAGGATTCAATTTGAGCCTTTTGGGTTGCTAATAATAGAAGTATACCAGCCCCTATATTACTAAAACAAATAGTTTTGCACAGAGACAACAATGTGTCCTTCACTAGTCAACATACAAAATAATTTACAGTTCAATATGGTAGATTACTCTTTCCCGACCCTGTTCATTTTGTCAAAGGAGACATGTCAATGAATTTGCGCTTATGCCCAGTGTGATTTCAGACTTCTATATTTTAGCTTACATTTATTTACACAAACGTATACAAACATTTAACAGGGCATATTGTAAGTGATTCCTCTTGCAGGTCCTTCGCTCTCTCATTTGACTGACAGCCACACACCCAAAGCAATAAAACCTCTCATCGTCGGTCGTAAGGGGAGCGGTAACGCGCCGTGAGCTGGAGCGCTGCTCTCAGTGATGTGCACCACTCAGGCGTGCGGTTGAGGCGCTCCATACAAGGCGCAATCAATTTGAACTTTGACCCTGTTTGCCTCTGGCCTTTCAAAAGGCAGCCTATGAGTATGACAAATATAATACTTCAATGGGAAAACAAATTTCCTGTGTATAAGTTCCCGTGTGAGTTGTTCAGCATAAAGAATCCTTTCAAAGAGTTTCCTATCGGCAATGTACAGAGCCCACCAAGGGTTATGTGTGTCTATATACGACTGTCGCTCAGTGGTAGAGCAGGGTCATCCTTCAATCAGAGGATCGCCCGCTCCGCTCGTCCATGTCGATGTGTCCTTGGGTAAGACGGTTAACCCCAAATTGCTCCCGTAGCTGTGCTACAGTGTGTAAATGTGTGTGGATGTTAGATAGTCCTGATGGGAAGGTGGCACCTTGCATGGTAGCCCCTGCCATCAGTGTTTGAATGGGTGTGACTGGGTGAATGATGACATGTAGTGTTAAAGCTCTTTGAGTTATAAAAGTACAGGCCATTACCATTAACATATATCTTTGTTGTTTTATAGCAAGCTAGGTACCATCCTCCTCTTTTCTTTTTTTAAAGGGCAGCTCCATTCTGAGCATCACATTGTTTTTATGTAAAAACAAAACCAAAAAACATTCCCCCACAAACGCACACAAAAAACACTGTTTGGGGGCCACACGAGCGAGATCGATGTCTGTAATAAACTGGAGAGAGTGGAAAAGATATGGGTGGGGAAAAAAAATAACTGAGAGCAAATGTGAGGGAGATAAGTGGAGAGATAGCGAAGCGAGAGATTCAGAGTGGTAGATAGAGACCCGGAGTGAGAATGTGTGAGAGAGCAAATGTAAGAGCTTTTGAGTCCTGAATAGTGCAACCAAGTGAATGAGAGCGAAGTAGATGGAGACAGACGGAGAGGAGGAGAGATTGCAGATGTCATGTTGAAGGATGGGCCGACACTTCCCTCGCTAATGCCGTCTCACTGCTGACACCGCTACTGTACAGACACACACGCGGGTTCTTTAAGAACTTTATTGGATCGTTCTCACATTTACTTTGACACAAATGTGTGCTCCAGTTCTCATCCGCAGCCTCTCGCATGCTTATACATTGTTTTCCTCCCTTGCTGACGTTGATTTTTTTTCTTTTGTTCTCAACACACACACACACACACGCACACATGGAGAGCGAAGATTTATTGCCTTTACTCGCTGTGTTTAAGATCTTAGCTGGAACAAGTGGAGACTTGGATCGCATCGTCTATGTGATTTGTTTCAAGACAAAGACAAACAACGGTGTCTCCATCTGTCTGCTAAATAAACCGTAGTTACATTATATTAGTCGGCTATCGTAACTCATCTTGAGTGGTAAAATAGGCTTGCAACTGTTTTGGGGTTGAAATTTATGAACCCAGTATATACTATGCATGCTTTAGTTTTCTCTCAAATTAAACCTTTTTGTATACCTGCACACATTCTCAATTTTAGGTAATATCCATTTCCACATAAGCTACATAAAGTGTTTCTTTCTTTCCTTTGAATATAATTATATTACTCTTTCCTGTAAAAATGAACCCCTGCATAGCAGTTTGATTATTCTCCCCTGCAAAGAATTCAGTATAATTGCGGCGTTACAATCTGAATTATAAGGCACGTTTATTTGTCTAGCTCCTTTACAATGCAAAGACAATTCACAGCATTTAATACGAATGTAATGAAAAGGAATAATGAAATAGATTAACATAGAAAAAAGATGTAATACAATTCAGTGAAATCATAATAGAATCAAAGGAAAAGTAATAAAAAGTTTCAGTGCAATCACAGGGCAGTAAAAGAGTGTGGATGCAAAGAGTATTTTTGGAGGGATGTGGGAGTGGCTAAATGTAGCATGTTTCTGACTTTACACACCGATTGACAATATTCTTCCAGCATGTCACCTATTAACTGATTTATGAACTAGTTGAAGCAATTCTTGCTCATTAGAGCACCACAGTAGTTATCGTATTGCAGGATTTGTACCAAAGGGAGTGTAAAGATTAAAACAATAGAAGCCCCTGAATTGAACCCTGGGGGATTCCACATGTAATGGAGATTAATGTTACAGTTTAACCATGGTACACATTCTTTTTATTTATAAGGGTTTGACCTAAATGGAGCTTATAAATAGCCTGATAATCAGACTGGAATTCAGTCTAACATTTTTGTAAAAGCAGATGATGCATCTGAGCACAATGCCAGACCTTTTTGAAATGCTGAACAGATGTGTGCAGCAATTCAGAGATCTGGAAAAAGGCCGGCGAATAGAGATTTAATAATAGTGTTCCAAGAGTTCCACATTGATTAGCTTATTATTACTTCCATGAAACGTAAAACATTCTTTTCTGTCTTTGTTCTCAGATCATTTTAATGTGAGGTGAATACAGGTAAGGACTTGTACTCTCCTCCTTAAAATGTTTCTTTAAATGTTAGAATTAAATTCTCTTTTTGTGCCTTTTGAAGTCGTGTTGGCTAAGATCAAAGGCCGGGCTGCGAGCCGTATTCCTGCCATCATGTTCTACATGCCCCAAGGGCCTACAAAATGTTTTCAACGCCTTTTAAAAATAAAAAAAGCACAACTGTCAATCTGAAAATATAGTTAGGTTTTCATTCCTGAGGAGCTGGAAGTGTTTCATCCATTCATGCGGCTGTTGTGTCCACTGAAAATACAACACCATTTGGTATGTGGGTTTTAATGTCCCACTGTACTGAAAGTATAATCAATAATCCCCAAATCTCACAGTTTGGGGCCGTTTTAATTTTTGTTTTCGAGTTATGGGGAGCAAATGAGGTAGAATTAGTCTCCTGAGTGATGTCATTGGAGGAAGCTAAATCCTTGTTGTCTTAATTAAAGCTCAGTGAAAAAAACAAAAATTAGCATGGCCCAAAGCCTCTGTGCACAGCACCACCGGGAACATGAAGTTTTCAAGCTAATAATTATGTTGATTGTTGCTTGATAGTCTGAACAAGTCTTTATTAGAATACAAAGCAAAACAAACCATTACAGCGATCGCTAAGGGAAGAAGCAAACTCATCACTCAAATCACATCCCACATAAACTACATGTTAGAAAGAGATGAAGGTACCTGGCTCCTGACAGATACTTTACTTTGCACTTTTCCCTAGACCTATACCACGGACAGAATGCAACCACAAACCCTCCCCTTGCTTATGTTCATGAAGTAATTAGAGTAAACAATTAGTTAACACCAAGCGATTATTTCTCATATAATGAACATTTAGTTTCTGTGTCAAAATGCAACTAAAATGCAACTAAAGAGAATTTTTTGAGGCCAATTAATGTATTTTTTTTCACCATAATATATTTAGTTGATAACCTCAGTGGTAGAAATACATATTTATGTGTGTAAATGCAAATCATCAACATTAGCAAGTCTTTTCTTCCTTTAACTGCCTGTATCAGTATTTACAGTGGTGCCGTCAGTACCTTAAATCCTTACAAGTACAATTGGTCCAAAATGCTGCAGTCAGACTCCTGATGAGACCTAAGAGGACACAGCATATTAACTCCCGTTTTAGCTCAACTTCAGTGGCTCCTGCTTGCAGTTTAGGATGGATTTAAAAATGTTATTGATCACATTTGGACCATTGCCCAGTCAAAGATCCCAAGGCAGAACTCTTTTGGTCATTTCAAATTAGAGGCTGAAGACTAACGCTGACCTTACTGAAGATGATATTTAAAGCAATGTTGTAGTTTGGGACCAGTTAGAAAAGTCAGATATCTCTGGATTCCTGTCTCGAAAGTGCAGTGATAGCAGTCTAGAACTATGATGGACAATAAGTGGCAGTGGTGTCTCCCACCACATTGTGGGGATGTTGCAAAAGCTGTCATCAGAGGTAAACTCCTAATTTGGTAAGCCCAAAAGAAAAAGAGAAACAAATGAAATACTTGATTGAAAAGTTCAATTCTTTAGAGAGTAAACCTAGTATAATGACATTGATTTTATTAAATCAGATCCCAGAGACAAAAGTAGAGAAGAGAGAGTTAAAGTAATTAAACACAATTTCTATATGAATGGCCTTAAATTACAAACAAGATGCTGAGAGATGTATTCATGAAGTGAAAGACCCCCAGAACATTAATCACAAATCTGAAGACGTACAACAATCCTTTGAAACGTGAGCTACCACGCAAAGTTATTTGATCCACCACAGGCAGTTGTGTCAACAGTCGTACCAACAGAGCAGAAAAAGATAAGAACCCTGGAGATAACAGAATGAGAAATACACAAGGCTTATTAAGATTGAAAGCAAATAGAATTCCAGGTATCGATTGGAATGTTATGAAACCTTTTGAGAGATAATAATACCAATACTCAACTCCGTTTAATTTAAATTTAAAACACCTTTTTCTATGTTGATCATCACAAAAGGGAGAGAAAACAGACATATTCTCCGCACCGTTCTCCGCTGTATTGTTCGTCTCCGCCTCAACCACTTTTCAGATGACGCAACTAATCAATGATTAGTCAGCCGTTTTCATAATTGATTCAATCGATTAGTTGTTGCAGCCCTAATATGTCAAATTGAATTGATGCTGTAAAGATGAATATATTACCCAGGCTGCTTCCCTCTTCCAGTCACTACATGTTGACCTACTCAGTCCAATGAATGCAGTAGAATGATGTCAACTTTAATTTGCAAAAAGCAAAAAAAAAAAAAAACAAGAATAAGATTCTAGACTTTATAACTGTCCAAGGGCAAAGGGGAAATGGGTTTACGCTGCTTGAAAGATTATCATCATCGCATCACAGTTTTGCTTTCTGCTTTGTTGGTGTGATCCTAAGTGTGAGGAAAGTGAGAAACACTATCTGTTCACTATCTGGATTGCAGTTTCTCGAAACATCCGTCATAAAAAATTCAAAGACCAGAAATTTGAAAGAAATGCACACCTTATTATGTTTGGAGAACTTTGTTTTATTTCCTTCTGCATTAAGACCAACGGAATTCAGCCGATAAATAAGAAGAGCCCTACCGCCTTAGAAATATGCTGGCTTTGCGTAAATGACAGCCATGGATTATAAGGATCTGTATTGCTTTATAAGATGATGGTGGATAAAGCACCAACGGTCCTTAATACGGAAATGTAACCCAGCTTCTTTTAATTTCCTGTCAAGTCAAGCATTTCACATTTACTACGATGAGCTTCTTTATTGTCCCTCGGTTTGTCTGTTCTGTGTTTGACACAAAACAATAAAAAAAAGAAAAAAAGGTGATGGACTGAGCGACATTGACATCTATAGATGATGCTAGAATGGTGTTTGGCACTTTGGAGACAATCCCTAACTTCAGCTGGTCATTTAACTCGTATATCTCATGTATCTATCTTTGCGTTGTAATTCATCCGACCATTCACCTCTTACCCAATGGGCTACTGTTCTCTTCTCTGAACTCACTCGTCTTCTAAGATTCTAAACACTCTCTCTCTCTCTCTCTCTCACACACACACACACACACACACAATAGTGGGTGTGTTAAGTATTGTGTTTCCCTCTATTGGTTGTTGTGTGACAGCTAATTAAACCCTCCACTTACACCCTCTGCTGCTGCACCAGAGACGGACATTAGTTTCTGAGTTCCATCCTTTAAAGATTTTAATGTTATTTCTAGTGTAATGATGACTCACTCACATTCATGGTATTGTTTAAATGTTTTGTCTTAGATCTTTGAACCTTCCAGTCAAGTTTTATTTATTTTTTTATTTTTTTTACTCTTGGGAAAGCACACTTTTTTTCACGCCGCCTGCAGATGTTCTGCTCTTAATGAAGAAGTAGTTAAACAAACATTCAGTTCTGACGCTTGATTAAGCAGGATGCATAAACAGGGTTTTACTCTTGGGAATTTATATTTTTGTTTTATTTTTGTAATCAAATTTTGGAGATGAAATTTCAGGTCTGTCTCTTTTTAATCTAAAAGCTTACAGCCACAGAAAGTTTGTTTTACTCGTCGGGATGCACTATTTTGAATACACAAGTCAGTCTGTACACTCTCCATAATAATGATTTTAAATGTCAGCGTATTGTTTGTTGCTTGAAGTTATTCCAAGTGAAAAGCTGGTGAAGCCTCCGGTTTTATTGGGTTCTTATTGGGAAGTCTTTTGAGTGAAGTGTTGGGTGAAGTTTGAAGTACATCCAGGGGAATCTCACATAGATTGATTTTGGTTTCTCATATCACATAAATGTATCGTGTAACGTGAGAGCCTTTCAGACAATTGAACCTAAGTGAAGAATCCAGTGCAAATATTTGAACATACTGGCCCACAGTACGCTTTTACAAAGTAATTCTCTTATAAAACCAAACCTCAAGTTATTTGTATTCAGTAGTTAAGCCTGTGGAGCTTACGATGCTTGCATATGGCAGAAACACATTGACATTGCCAAACGATTTATGTATCGTAAAATAATCCTTTTTAAATAATGGATTTTAGTGTTTGAATCCTAAATTATGTTCTACTATATACATGTTAGATTTGTGTCTAACATCAAAACAGTCTCAGAAGGAATTTAAAAAAAAACCTGGCTGCTGCTACAAGAAATACAGCAGCATATTGGAGGATGAGTTTATTTATAACAAGATTAAGAATCTACAGTCCTGCTGTGAGGCTGTTCTTAGGCACAGCACTGCTTTGAGAGAAATGCTATGGTTAGTTAAGCATTTTAGCATGCTAACATTTGCTAATTCCCCCCAATAACAATGTACAGCTTGGGCTAATGGGACTGTCATTGGTTTTCCATGTATTTGGTCATAAACCAAAGTACTGAAAAAATGAAAATTTGACCTGATGAGGGTGATACATGAAAAGCCAAATGTTCACTTCAGTTAAGTCAATTCAAATGAAGGAAACATCTCATAGAATCATATGGGGAAGACCTCAATCAGGCAACAATATTGATTTAAAGGCATATTTTATAGAAGGCATTGGTCACAACCACATTGGAAATAGTTCTGCACAGGGAAACGTGCAAACACAAATCTTCAGTCAAAAGTCATCTCATGGCTTCAAGTCATGTTTGCTAGAAATTGTAAGTAGGAAAACATTTATGTTCTGGTGTTGGGCAGTCTCAGCTCTTATACAGTGGACTCTATATATTGACATGTTTACATCTTACTTGCCTCGCTCCAGCTAGACAGAGAGGACCTTAAAGTCTCTTCATACATTCTCCATAAGGGAGAAATGCAGGCTTTTTTTCCCGCGATTAATTCACACATCGATATATTTTTTTAAACTGTTGTTTTTGTCATGAGTACTTTCTCACATAACGTGAATATTACGGGGTGAGGGTGAGACATTATTTCTCTGAAGCAAGGTTGATTTTCTGAGTAAGTTGTATTAGCTGCCAAGTATAGACACGGGATATGAACACTTACTGTATATTGGAACCGCATTGTCAGATGCAGAAAAATCAAATTTCCATTACTTAAATAATAAGTTATGTTATTGCCGCCTCAAGGAAGATGATTGACAGCTTGGCTGGGCGACTGTTGATCAGTGGTTGAGCTGGGTCGTCCTTCAATCAGAGGATCGGCGGTTCGATCCCCGGGCTCCGCTAGTCGATGTGTCCTTGGGCAAGACACTTCAATGTGTGTGAATGAGTGAGTGATGACATGTAATGTTGAAGTGCTTTGAGTGGTTGGAAGACTAGAAAAGCTATACAAGTTCAGTCCATTTACCATTTGGACCGTCTGGTTCCTTAAAATGTTGCAAATGAAAAAGGACGTTTCGTTTCAAACATAGCACCCTATGATCCTGCTTGGCAAGGTGTGAATTTATTAACTGCACTTCACTGATTTATCAACCAAGGCTACTTAAAACATCAAAAGAAGCACCAAACAGGATCAGTGTGATGTGACTTCTTTGCCTGCGCACCTGCACCAGGATGTTTTTAGGTCTATATTTTAATCCTAAAATGGGTTTTTGAAAGAAATCTGTGAAATTTCTTTGGCTCTTAAGTTTAAGTGATCTGAGGGTGAGGATGTTGGCTTGTGACTCGAGTGGAAACTAAAGTTACTTATAAATGTTGGTTGCTGTTCGTATTAAATTTATTTTACGATTGTATTAAATTGTTTTACCCTCATATAAATGCAGTGTTCATCTCAGCGGTTTTGCAGTTAAGCACAATATTTCCAGTTACAATGCTGTATAAAACATTTTTTCTTCATTCACATTTTATTCTTTTCTCTCGAATCATAAATTAACTGTACAACTGAGTGAATAACTAATTAGTAGCATCACTGTATAGCATCAGCTGTCTAACTGCCTTACTAATGGACTGAAACGCTGCTAGACTGTCGCTGTTTGTCATGCTGACTGACATGACTGATACTTTGTGTGACCGGTCGAATGATCATATGACAGAGCAGCTAACTGACTGATTGACTGGCTGGCTGACTGGCTAAAAACAACCAAGAATCTGAGGGAGTGACTTGCTGTGAGGGCAGCTGATTGACTGTCAGTATAGTTTTAATACCAGGAAAGCAGCCGTGTGTGTCCACGCCACGAGCAGGCTGAGTGACCAGCGGGCTAATAGCATGACCTCCTCTGTAATACTGAAAGGAGGAGAGATGTCGGAAGAGTGTGAGAGAAGGTGGGCAGCAAGAGCTGAGGATATTCTATAAAAATAGAAATGGGGGGGGGGGGGGGGAAACTTGGCGGGAAAAGAGCAGGAATTTTAAGTGCTGCCATGGTTTGTCGTCACTGGAGCCATTCAGGTAGAAGTGCAGACAGACGGGGCCACGTGCCAATATAAGAGGACTAAGAGGAGCGATCGGTAAGAAATAGACGGAGAACAAGAGAGGCAGTGAAATGGAAAAGATAAGTACTTCTCAAGAAGTAGAGAGTGAAGGGAAAGAGGCAAGATGAGAGAGAAGATTTGAGAGCTCTGGTAGAGAGTTCTAGGTGTTTGCGTAGGTGCAATAGCCAAAGAATTGCCTCTATGGCCCTTGGGCTAGAAAAATATATGGATTGTGGCTGCGTTCTGGTTTTGGTGTGTGAATGCATTCCGTATTTGTGTGTTGAGTTAATTTTAGAGTGTGCACACAAATTAACTCTTTGTTTTGGTGCTTAACTTACGTGCGAGTGCCTGTTTCCTCGTCCCCTTGGGCAAAACCGTTTCCTAGAGGCCATGAGCAATGACGACTGTTGAATTCTCTTGTGGTGTTACAGTAAGAATGACACCACTGACATCAAACCATAAGCACAGCGCAGCTAAGCAGGACAAGCACTATTGATTGCTTTTTTGCATTGCGCAACAGTAGCATGGCTGTAACTGAGTCCTGCACACGGGAACATATCGGGGGAGGGGTCAATGTCAATGTGCACGATAGGGTCAGGAATATTTAACCTGCAACAAGCTCAGCTGCTAGGTTACGTGTGCCTGGGGATGAATAGATAACAGCTGCAGCCTGTGGTGGAAAATAATCTTTTTAACCTCTCGGTGAGAAAACTCTTAAAATATAAAAGCATATTTATTGAACAGACACAAATAATAATTCAGCTAAATGGATAGAGCTCTTTCCCCACAGATGGTTCGGAGGTCTAACAACAATGAATAGACAAAACAGAGTATATATATATGCACATTATCTCGTCTCCTCTCCCTTCGCCCACCCCCCCCCCCCCCCTTGTCGTCCTCCTCTGTCTGCCGATGCCTCCACCAAGGCCAGCTTCCCGGCCTTGGTGGTGTATTTTCATGTGAAGAGGGTTAAGTGGTGAGATCAGGATGACACTACAGCAAGCCAGACATGCTAAAATACCTTCGATATGAGATCATTTATTATTGGGTTTTAAATGAGTCTGGTTGGCCTCATCTGCATATATGCAGGTTTAAGCGATACAAGTTATATCTAAAAGAACGATATGATAGATTTCCACAACACAGCCCAAGCTCACTTCTTCCCAAACATTAGCATTTTTGCCCAAACCCCACTATTTAAAACACTTAAACAGTGTCACGCTTGCTCATTCAGACGAGTACCGTCCTGTTTTAACCTGTAAATGCATGTGTTTGGGAAGTATTGAGAATACTAGGTTTGGGTGATATCACGAGATTATCGCTCAACACAATATTGGGTGACTACGATAAAGGTCCTCACGTGTTCATGATAATAGAAAGATATCTAATTATGCAAGGCCTGTTATGGATTAAGTGCTTTATTGAGTCTCTCTCTTTCTCTTTTTCTCTTGCCTTCTCTAAGCTTCACGGCGTTGTTGAAGCGTATTAAAAAACGGTGCATTGGAATAGAAATGGTTTCAAACCCATAGAGTTCAAAATGCCAGATTCAGTTTAGTGGTGAATACATTAGATCCCCAATATGACTACAGCAATATTGTCAGTAGAGAAATATCAATATTGCCCAACCCGAAAGCATAGGTCTAGATAGGGGAGACTTTGATTATACTGCACAAGTTGTTTGAGAGTTTGTAAACGGATATTTTCACATAGTTTAGCTGTTTTTAAACACTGCCCCTTCTTACTTCAATTCATCAAGACTTTTCTTAGTTTTTAGATTCTTTGTTCAGAGAGACATGCAAAAAAAACCTACGTTTTCTACAATAATTCAAGGAAACACAGGTTGAGTAATTGATATACAATGGTCATTTTGAGGGTGAAGTATTGCTTTAAGCAGAGGTTCCTCACGCTGGACTCCACCATAGAGATTTGCATGTTACAGGAGTAGTCAGAACGGGGCTCAGAAGTTCTGAAGGCGGGGGGGGGGGGGGGAGTGTTCGCAGCACAGGGAGGCCCTTGTTCAAACGATGACGGAAAACGCATCTGACAGAATCAAGTGCCCTGCTTTCAACAAGCGCTGCAATGCATGTGGGAAATGGAGCCACCTCTCCAGGTGTTGTAGATCTAAACTATTTTCTGCAAGCAAAATGTTCAAACACACGGAGAGGAAGATACAGAGAGAGAGTAAACCAGCTGGAATCACAGGCGCCATCAGGCTCACACGGTGTCTTCTACCCTGAGAGTTTAGAGGCTCCACCACAGAAGGGTGAACTCCTCACCACATTCTTCTCCACCTCCACCCAGGAAGAACTAAGAGTCAAAACAGACACCGGGTCGAAATATAACGTCATATCAAAGGCTACTTTGTAACTCATGAATCCCAATGCACTCATCAACCCTTCATTCATTGCCAACCTTATTGCCTATGGAGGTCAGGGGATTTGGACCATGGATTTCACCACCTTAGATCTGAACTGTGGCTGGCTTGAGTTTCAGGTAGTGGACCTCGATATAAAGCCAGTCCTGGACCTGTCAGCCAGCATCAAGCTTGGTCTGGTAAGCATTGGTCCCGAAGTCCACACCATCCAACGGGGGACTCCAGAGCTTAGCAAACACAAAGACCTGTTTGACTCCACCAAGGCAAGCTTCCGGTGCTAGTTCACATGCAAAGTGATGAATCTGTGCCCCTTGCTGTATGTGCTGTCAGACGCTCGCTATGAAGGACAAAGTCATAGCAGAACATTGTAGGATGACTAAACTGGGACTCACACCTGTCACACGTGTTGTGAAAGCCACTGACTTGGTCTCAAACATTGGTGGCTGCCAGCAAGAAAGATATAAAAGTCAGGCTCCGCATAGAGCAACAAAACAAGGCACTTCTTAGGCCCCCCCCCCCCCCCCCCCCATACAATGAAAGGTGTGGATCAGGTCATTGCAGGTATGCCTGAAGCCAAGGTGTTCAGTGTAACAATGAGGAGTCATTAAGGCTCACCACCTTAAGGACTGCAGCCTGCCTTATGGCATGTCTACAGGGAGCGCAGTGTTCCGACAATGCATGGAGCAGCAGTCGTACTGGAAGCAGATGCCTCTCAGCGTGAGCTTGATGCAGTCTGCCTGCAAAACAACAAACCAGCGGCTTCAGTGACACTGAATTGTGCTATGCGCAAACTGAAAAAGAGCTCTTGGACCTCATATATGAGCGGGTAGGGACAGTTGAAACTGCCTACCAATTCTCAGGAAGCCTTTGCACACGGCCTCAACCCATCTCCAGATACAGATGCTAAAAGTCCGACGATAAGGACTGGTGTATAAGAGGGAGCAAAGAGCTTAATGTTGCAGATGCACTCTCACAGTTACACCTCCCTTCAGTGGACCCTGCTGATGAGACTGGAACTATGAGGTAATGACTTTGGATGTGCTCTCCTCCCGGAGGATTGAAGTGCTCAGAGTGGAGACACTCACAGACTACATGCAGGAGCCTGTTCTTTGTCCGGGATCTCTCTTATATTCATATACTCCAGGATAGGTGGTATAATAGATCAGATTTAAAGACGGGGATGTAGAATGTGTTGTCAAAGTTGCTTAGCGATGGGGTCACGTAGGATCACTCACACTATAAAAGAAGGGTCATTACGTCAATGTGTACGTGAACGCTCATTGGTGCCAACAGTCTGTGGTGCAAAGTGTACAACCTATTTAATGATATTCAAGAAGTCTTACCTAAGCCAGCTCTCTCGATAATGTTTTACATTATTGACAGGAAGTGACATTAAACGCAAAAACGTTTTATCAATTACCAGTTTCTGTGATACAAAAAGTTTTTTGTTGTTAGCCATGGTGTGTGTATAGTTGGACTATCACCTAAAGATATTGTATTGTTTAGTATATTCCTTATTGTTTTAGGTGCATGTGAAAGTCACAGGCCAACATACACAATTTATGTCATTCAAGTTAAACGTATATATATTTTTGTCTGAAATGTGGAGACCAAGAAACTTAGAAGAAAAGGGTGAAAACTACTGGAAATGTTTGCAGTGACACAAACTGGCCTTTTGTTGTGTTCAAATGGAAATGCATTATTTTGTGGCTGCAAACAAATGCATCTACACGATGAAAGTTGGTGTGACACACAGCTGGTTGTGTTTAAGCAAGAACATATTTTATACGATTCATAACTTATTTTGACCACTTCTCATCTTGCGTTGACTTTTTGATCTTAGCATTAGAAACCACCAGTGCCTAAACTAAGAATATTTACATATAGATATATTACAGACACCAAATGCCTCCAAAAGCGGATTTTCTCCCATCAATGTTTACTGTTAAACCGTCTCCAAAACACGCTGCATGTTCACTGAACTTTTTATGCTGCATGCTGGTGTACATGTCAACCAGCAACAGTGAACGCAACAGCTGTGCATGCTGGTTCAACCTGCAGATTTTGCCTGTGGGTGTTCATCTTCTCCCGGTAGCAGTGTTTCTCCATCAAATTTGATATGCTCATTATCTTGTAGCCCACAGTATGTACATCCTCTAGCTTCACTGTATCATTATGCATATTCAGTACATTAAAACACTATGTGATCCAATTAGTTAGCTTTTTTAAACTCCTGTGCAGTTTGAAAAACGACATACTCACCTTTGAGCTGCTTCAGTTTCATATTGTGTGCTGCTGTAGTAAATGGGGGTTAAGTGCATCACTCAAGGGCAAGTAGATGGCATTTGCAGAGGGAGGACAGCGTTGAATCCAGATTTTTCCATCGGGTCTGGACACAAGCCTGCATTTTGAGGGGTACTGACTCCTTTTTGATATTTTCTTCAACTAAAATGACCCTTTTGCCTCATCTATGAAGAGATTCAGCCAAAAGAATCACATACACATACCAGGGACAATATCACATACCAGGGACAATATCCTTTCCTAAATTACCCCATGTTTATACGCAATTTCTACTTCTGGATTCATGAACAGTGGGTCTTTTAAATCTAAAATCAGCTGTTAGGAAGCTAAAGCAAGTGGCTCATTAATACACACTATAACACCTTTTCACAGTCATGGTTCACGCAGTCCGACACCCTAGAAATCTGATCACACCCTGATTCCAGCCAGTGTCTGTGTCTGCGTCCTTGACTTCGTGTCATCGTGCGTATGCCTGACTGTTTTTTTTCTACATCTCATTGAAGGGCCGCTCTTACTCCTTCAACGTGATGCTATTGTGCTATTAGTGGAGCATTACAAACACACACACACACATACACACACACACACACACACACACACACACACACCAGCATCTTGATGGAGCGACAAAGTGAGGAAAACCAAAATCTGATGGATGCAATTTTCCATCATCATCTCTTCCCTCTGTCGGCTACTCGTCCTCCATTTGCCCTCTCAAACTCTTATTCTGTTGTATTTTCTGAGCTCTCTTATTTATCTTCAATCAACTTGTCCAGTTTTGGGCCACTGGATCAAATCCCAGCACAGTAAGAAGGTGAAGGTGCACCGAGTTAGGTGCTCTTCCAAAGTAAAACATATATAACATTAATGACTCCTGACTAGTTTGTGCCGCTCACTGGCTGATTCAGACTCCATCGGGAATGACTCTTGAAGAAAGTGGTCATTATTTCGATTCACAGATACTTATGAACTAATAGTTACCTTTATGATTGATTCACATAGTGGCTCCCAGTCTTTCCCAGTCATTAATCACAAAAGAGGCAATTGAGAGTTATTCAGGAACTACTTCATTAATAATTCATTCATTATCAGGGTGTTCCTTAACTACTCACTTGTGTTCCATCTTAAAAAGGGTTTCAGACAGTCAACCTTCTTTTCAGTTGTTCTTTTGTTGCCTTTTTATTTTTGTTTTGATATGAAAATACATTTAATCTAAAGTCACTTGAAAAAAAAACAATTGGTCGTTGCTAGGAAACTCGTGTGTTTCTATTTCAAACTGTAAAAAGGTCTTTGGAAGTTCAGCAGTTTCATCTGACCATTTTATTGTTGCTGGTGACGTGTGAAGACCTTCAGACTTGAACATGTTTGGTCCTCCAGTGGATCTATCTTTTAAAGATATCCACAGTGTTGCAGGTAACGTAGCATCAGCTTTCCTCGAGTTTTTCCGTTTGTCTGAGCTTCTTAACTTTATAGTAAGTGACCATAATATTGCAAGTCATCTCTTTATATATTCCTACAGTTCTCCTACGCACTGAGCTTTGAAGTAATAACTGCTGAGTATGCTTACATTAATCATAGGATCAACATACCATGGAAAGGTGCTATTTTTAGCCCGTCTGCTTGTCTAGTTAATGAAGTCCTTGATTGGAGTGTTCTTCCTTGACACGTGTGTCAGTAGCAAGTTACAAGTTACTGTGATGAAAGTGTTACACCTTATATGTAGCTACTGTAATGTCCACGTGCTGTCACAAACAAATATTGTAATGAATAGGCACCAAATCTGACTAGTGTTAAATCATTTGACATAAACTACAAAACCATAACCTGTATAATGAACTCATACTGATTTCACATAAATATAAAATGCAAATATTCAATACAAATTTTCGCTGTAATTGCTTTCATTGGGCTTTAGCTGCACTGTTGGCGGTACCCCGAAGTGGCCGGCGGCCATTAAAGACAGACTCGAACGGGAAGTACCTGAGCCGCTCTTTGCGTCTCAGTAACTACATCATCTCTGATCTCACCGGCCTTCAGTACATCTGTGAACACTTTCTGGCTCAACCGTGGAACATCGGCTGGCTGGACCTGTCGTTTAACAAGATCACGTGCATAAACCCGGTGAGACTTTCTTTTCTCATGGCTTGTATGTTTGCATGTTTGCTTCCTGTTTTTATTAGCTTTTTGACGCATGATCACACACATACACATTCATTGTCAGGCTGTAATTTCTCTGCAAATGATCTATCACCTTGTACCAGTGTTATGCCTGATTGACTTCGCTGTCTTAGATCTGGCCTCAGCTCATACAGGTGTTTGTGTTCCAGGTTGTGTGCGAGCTGCGCGAACTGCGTGTGTTGTACCTTCATGGTAACGGCATCTGGGAGCTGTCAGAGGTTTACAAGCTGAGGGAGCTGCAGTATCTACAAGCCATCACGCTACATGGAAACACCATAGAAACAAACGAAAAATACAGGTGGCGACTTCATTTTTTTTTTTTCTGTTTACACAGATGTTATCCCAAAATCACGTACACGTGCTGCTCGTCAGCTAGATGTTTGGCTGTAACATGCTTCTATTTGGAGCGATCTATTTTGGGTCATAAAATGAGTTAAATCTGATTGAGCAGAACAGAACCAGAAAGACCCAAACATTTTGTAGTAAATCAAGTTGGAGCTACTTTTATCTACTTCACATTTAGGTAGTCCAATGCTTCCCAAGAAAAGATAAATCTCAGCAGATGATTAATAGAAAGAAAGAGGGAAAAAAACAAAGTTCTGCTAATCTGTAAATTAATTATTGGAGAGTTTCACTTCTCTGTGCCTCACACTGTTATTTATATGAAACAATATGAGAGGTTGTGGAACAACTCATAGTAATCTGAAACATGACAAGGAGACTCAACCAGACACAGCTTCTTTTTTCAGAGATCACAATTACAACAATTAATTTAATCATAAACAATTACAACTTTTTATGTGTTTTTAAAAAAATGTAAAATATGAACCTGAAATCAATTGATTGTAAACTTGAAATGTAGCGCATTAGAAGTATAAAGTAGCATAAAATGGAAATACTTAAAGTAAAGTACAAGTACCTCAAAACTGTACATAAGAACTTGATTAAATGTCATTAATTACTTTCTACCAGTGAAAACAGATGCTTGGCAAATAATTAGGGTTTCCGTCTTTGGTTAGATTCCTCAAGCATTCACTTTCTTGATTTGATTTTCATCTCATTTCATGTAATCATTTATGTAAAATACCAGGAAAGTACAGACGAGGTCTAATTTGCATATTATCAACCGAAAGATATGTTTTTTTAATTTAATATTACATTTTCATTTTATTATATGTAGGCGCACAAAATGTCCATGAAGCCTGGATTTAATTGCGTGTGTTCGTGTGCGTGTGTGTGTGTGCGTGTGTGTGTGTGTGTGTGTGTGTGTGTGTGTGTTTAGGAAGCATGTGATTTGGACACTGCCTCAGTTGAAGACGATGGATTTCAGTGCTGTGACTCGCGAGGAGCGAGTCTTGGCAAATGTTTGGCATCACTGTAGCAACCGCGGCAAAGCCACCAAGGAGAGTCTCCCATGACTGTCACCAAGTCATTCATCTGTTTAATCCATTTTTAACCCACTCCAGAAACCACTGTACTTTGGAATTAAATATTTTCTTTCACTGAAATGAACGACTACTGAACAATTCTGATAACATAACTAATATCCTGTTAGTATCCTGTATAAAGGTTTATTGTTTACAGACATTACTGATGTAAACAAGTCTTTAACAGCACAATTACAACAAGATCATAGTCTGTTCTTTTAATTTAAGCCAACCGTTTTTTTCCTATTACCTCTTTTTCAGAGCACACAACTTCTATGTTTTGCTTATGTGTGCCCTTCGGCAGTTCTGATTACGTGGCAACGAGTACAAATAAAGGTCACCTGAACTGAATATGAAATAAATCATCTCTGTACGTGTGTCTAACATACTGTACACTATGTATGTAATGTGAATGGAGGATAAGGTCTGGCGTCAGTGTAAGAGGTCAGAACCCAAATTACAGACACATGAATGAGAGTACACGCACGCACACACACACACACACACACAAATACCATAAATATGAATGTGAAATGTTCATTCAACATTGTAAACAGCTTTGGGTCTCTGCTATTACTGTCTCTTCTTGCTGGGGAAGAAATGTGGACCATAAATCAGCCCTGAAGCTGATTTAACTGGCTGTCCTCCAGGCTCTATGTGGTGCAGAACCGCGTATCACTGTTTCCTCTCTGCAAAAACCATTAATTGGTGGGATGGAAATGCCCCTGAATCAGCATTTAGACCATGTCTAAAAGCAGGGCTGCTGAAAAAACAATACTAATGAAATTGTTTAACTGAATTTAAATCTGAAATTGGTAATTGTGTAAACTAATTCTGTATGACAGTATTCATACCTCCGTTTCTTTTGAAAACTGTAATAACATAGTTCTTTTAAAACGTTATTTAGATCATGTATTTCAAGCTGTGCAGTGACGCCAATACCAATGGATTTATTTCAGTCAGGACGGCAGCTGCTCTCAGCAGGATGCTCTCTTTGACTGTACAGTGCTTGAGGAAACGCTCACATGCACTTCATCGATTTTGACTGCTGGTTAGCAACTGTACACGGATGTCACTTTTGTTGTTGGTATTCCAGATGTGCCTTTCTATCTCGCGTGTTAAAGGCGGTAGAGAAGTGCAATACATCAACCGGAGGGCTAACGTCTACAGTGGTGCTGTTCGAACTGTATAGTTTTGGCTCACTTTCCTCCAGAGGAGAAGAGAGCCGGCTCTTGGGTAAAGTTAGCTTTAGCTTAATAAAGAATGTGCTACCTTTTGTTTTTATTAAGGATAAATACCCAAATGAATATAGTATTTATAGCCCGGCTATATAGGCTGGAAAGTGTCCCAAAGGCCGACACAGCCTTTGCTTACACGTTAACAGTTAGTCTGATGGCTAACATCTACAGTAGTGTTAGTAAATCTGTGTTGTTTTGGGCCATAGACATAGAAAAGCAGTAGAACATACTTTCCCTTTCATATCAACGTAGCAGGATGGTCAGAGTGTTGCTGTTGCAAAGAACGTAGCGGGCTACTCACTACATCTCACTTATGCCAGCGTGAGGTGTAACACCACAGCGTTGGCGTCCTATGCATATTTTTTTGACATCACTCATTATTACATACTGTACAGGTACATGGCATACCATTACCATCATTTTGGATCCATGAAATGGCTGAGTTTTCAATCAACTTAAATCAAAGTCCTGTATGTTTAGTCGTGTTTTTAGGAGCACAATATGCATTGGAAGGGAGTAGTAATTAATCATTATCTTAGTCACATTACTCGTCTCATAACTTTTAATAAACAGCTGTGCCAATTAAAGTCGTGCCTGATAACAGTGACTCACCATATTGAGCAGTGGGAGTGCAGACCGTCTTAAACAAGTATAAAGATAATATAAATATCCTGAAGGTGCAGAGTGGCAAGGTGCACATATAATGCACATCAAATATGCTGCCAGAGGCAGATAATGTTTTTTAAACTGTCGAGTCACGATCTTAATCGTGATTATTAATCCTTTATTTTTTTTTACTGAACACACAATGATGAACAGAAAAACAGCACACGGGCCCTGGTGACTGGCTGGTGGACATTTTATGGCCAGATCTCACAGTGCAACTGCATTACTGTGGTGAGAAACAAATGAAGGTGTGTAGCAGCTGGCACAAGCCACAGCCAAGCAAGTTACCTGTTTTCCTTTCCTTCAAAAACAACGCAGTGTGTGTCATGGCAGTATGACAGTATCACAATTTTCTGGTGAAAAGGAGAGCCCTGAACAGATCTGCCCAAAAAACTGTCCTAGTACTGAGGGTGCAAAAATAGCTGCAAACAAATGGCACTTCAAATTAAATTAAACATAAGGTCTTCCTGTACAAGAGGACAAGCTTTCCCAATGTGGCAGTTCAATGATATGCAGGCACGTTGCACCCACCAGTCAATCCCTGATGTGTATAAAGCACCATGACAGTCCACACTCCTGCATCATTGTGGCTAAGTGGTCGCTCTCACCACAGCCACACATGCATATTATGGGAGGAAAATGTGTCCGTCCTTGCTCCTGCCTGAGGGAAATATCAAAGTCAAAGCTATCATACATGAAAAGGACACGAGCAGAACTGCACCTCGCACCGTTTTGGCTTTGATGTGGTCTGAGCAGGCAGGCGACATGCACAAATCCCAGTAATCCTCGACACTAAAACTGTACTGCACTGCTTGATCATCACTGACACACCCCCTACCGTGCCTCTCCTCCCACTAGGTGCAGTTGTTCTCCGCTCCCTTCAGGAGATGGAACATCACTACAGGACACAGGCGGTGTTTATATATAGGGATTCTGCTTGTCAAGACTGGAAGCTCAGCTTCCACGAGGCAGTTATACAGGTTGGGAAGGGAATCCTGCTCGGGAGTCATAAAGGACAGGGTCCAGAGAGGGTTATTTCATGGGCCCAGATGTGTTGAATAAATCATTTTTCCCAGACCTAATTAAACACGTACTGCCTAGCCCCGTTAGGCTATTAACATCTGCTCTACCAAATGCACAAGGAAGGGCTCCAGCACTAGATGAATTTAACGTTTGCAAACAGAATAACTATAATATTCTCTTTCATGTTGCACTTCCTTTTACCATTTTCTGTGTTTAACTTTTGCTCTCTGTCTGTAATTGTCTGTGTATCTGCGGCTCTCACTCTTAACATTTCTGTTGGATTTTATTGATGAATGACTCCTTTACTGCTTCTGTTATCAAACAGAACACGAATTAGAAAACCAATGTGGACACCTGGACTTATTACATTTCTGTTTCTCTCAGACTCATATAAGAAAATTCATTAAAAATAGGACCATACATGCTCTCATGTATATACTGTAATTGCAAGATATAGTGCCAAAACTCTAGCTGGAGTGAGGGTAGTGCAGAGGAAATTGTATGCTAATAAGAGAATAGTCAAATGTAAATTTCTCAGATGCAGATAAAGGTATAGAACACTGCGCAATCTAGATCCTGTGGAACATGTAGAGCTGAAGTTAATGAGAAAAAGTAATATCATTACGGTGGTGTGATGCCGTGCAGTTGAGGAATCTCACAGCCTGAGAAAAGAAGCTGCTCTGTAGTCTGTGGCAGCGTACACTTCTGTGTCGCTCGTCAGGCGGTAGCAGGGCGAGCAGGCTGCGGCTGGAGTGGGTGCTGTCTTTGAGTATCTTCAGGCACCACATCTCACCAATATCACTTACTATGTTTGCGTGCGCACTAATAAAACACTATTATTTTAAATATGGCAATATTCCAAAGTTGATAGACTGAAGATTGCCACGTGAACAGCGTATTCCGTTTGGATGTTTTAAATGTGGCTCTCAACGTGGCAATGGAGACGAATTGGAGGGTGGGCGTTACGCTTCTCAACCGCGTCGTTGGTGGGGACAGTTGTTATCAGGCGTAATCGCCGTATGAGTGCAGTGCGGAGTGGGAGTCAGACATACAGTACATGGGACTCCCATACACTAACATATGTTAAGACACATTTTATTTAATTTGCCATGTAAAGAGCTTAGTAAGAATGTTGTCTTTTTCGGAATAACGGCAAAACCGGAATATTTTGTGCATGTAATCGTAGTCAATGATGCTGCTTAGTTGGGTATTATTGATGTTCTGGGTGGTTTTAATCGCCCGCTGCAGAGCCTTCCAGTCCTGGGCCGTGCACTTTGCGTGCCAGTATCCTGTCAGGATGCTTTCTATTGTTGCTCTATAAAAGTTAACAAGAACCCGGCACAGGACTTCTGGATTCTTGAGTTTCCATAATACCTAAAGATCAGCCTATTGCTTTGGGAGTACTGGCAGCAGTTGTGATTGAAACAGATATACCACTAGCCTTGTTAGGGGCTGTCCATCCACTGTGTGGGAGACCTTTACGAAAGGTCCCACAGAAAAACTCAGGAAGGCGGCTGAACTTCAATAGAAGCCGGCCAGTTAACAGATGTACATTTGCAAAGCCAACCACTTGGTCCTCATCCTTAAAGCCTATTCTCTGGCAAAACCGAAAAATACTGTTTGAAAAGACTTCCAATAAAGCATAAATCTCACCTCTCTGTTGATTGTCTAATCTTGTTTTCTGGAGCAGCATCTTCTGGCACCATTGGCTCATTACTACCCCCTGAGGCCAGAGAGCAGAACTCTGTTAAGGAGAGAAAAGGGGTAACTGAGGAGGGGAAAGACAACCTTGGTAGATATATTTGGATAAAAATGCTGCGATTTAAAGGCAGCAGTTCTATAGAAATCCCAACTTTCTACCTACGTGTGTAGCTGACTTCTGCACTGCAGTGAAAATTCCTGTGGAGTGAGTCAAGCAAGTGGAAAGAAACCTTCATGGATCAATAATATTATGAAACCAACTGTGTATCCTCAGTTGTGTGATAGTTCCTTGAACCAGCAGACTCTCAGGCTTTGTGACTGATGCTGCACCACTTTTTATTTCCCTAATGGCATTATCAGATATTCAGTATGCCACCTAATTGCACCGACTCGGTGAATGATAATTCCTTTTTTATCCATCTTGTGCTTTGTTGGAAAAGACAAACGTCTCTTGTACTGGTGGTTTGTCATGATTAGTTCAGGCCTACTGATCTTGGCTGCTGTTCCCTGAGCTCAATAGGATTTGGTGTAATCCCACAGAGCAGAGCAGATGGACACACAAGTAAGATCACAGTGGTATAGGGACTATAATGGGCCTGGCACTTTGCTTTGAAACCCCTTTTACTGGTAGTCATTTCAATCATTTGATTGTGTAATCAGATTTAATATAAAAGGTTTTTCTGGATGGTTGGCTGTTATGGTTGGCCAGATCAATCAATTTATAACCAATATGGACGTGCCATTTAGAAATCAATGCATAGTAGATAGCTGTTACAGTTATTGCTGCGTTGGGTGTCACATATACTTGTACTGTAATCCCACACAGCAGATGGATAGACAGGTATGTTCAGTCACACAGGAACGAAAAGAGGACTGGCTCTATCCATCATTTCTGAACTTTGCCATCACATTACAAAATAAAGAAAGTCATTACTTAATGCACTATAATATCATTGAGCAGATGGCCGTCTTACAGCTATCACTCTTCCTATCCCATATTTTATTAGCCGAGGATAAAGCCCTGAATGACAACTAATTGTGGTTGAGCTGCATTATTATAGCTGCAGTAGTCTGCTCCATGACTGCTGCCAGGCACTCCAGGATTGTGTGTCACTTTTTAATGCTGGGAGTTTCTCATGGTAATACCAAGAAGAACATTTTAATTTGCATTTGCAGATGACACATTTTGGTGAAGCAACTGTCCCATGTTGTGTTTTTAATCATAGCACACTCTGTCTACCTCTAAAGCACCACTTACCACCAATTTAAAATAACTCTAGGGATCCAAAACTTCTCCTACCAACACCAAAACAATCTGGTGCCTTTTCACGACTGGCGATGAACTCCAACTACTCAAATGTCTGATTAGCAACATAGACGGGGAAGTAAAGGCGGAAGAGTTGACTCAAAGCAAATTGGGTCAAAGTTCACTCCATTTTAGATATTTTCCTTGAATTTACTTTACTTTTCTTCCCAGATGGGCTACCAGAGTAGACCAAAAGTAAATTTGTTCAATATTTACTGTTCTTGTCTTCTCCTAGCATATTTCTACTGCTATGTTGAAGTATTTTAAGTGCCAATATGTAGTTTGGAGAAGTATAAAATGTATCATCCTTTGTGATTGCCTAGAAAGTAATGTCCTTTAAAACAAACAGTGAACAGATCCGCAGGCTCAGAGAAACCTTTTCAATATGAAGATGGTGAGAGCTCGAGAGCTCAAGAGGAGGATTACACAAAAGTTTTCCACACAGACTTTAGCGAATCATTAATCCACCCTGAAGACGTATAATCAACTTTTTACCGAGTCTTTGCAGGAGTTCAGTTTTGCTCCTCAAACCTAAAATAGTGAAAGTAATTATTGTAAAGGTTGCTGGCTGTGATGCTTCTTTAGTCAGCGTGTATTCTGCATCTCCCCCTGTGCCAAAAGACTCATTACAACTTTACAATTATTTGTGGGCAGCATATTTTGTATAGGCTACCATTTAGGGAGTGCTTTTATTTTGAATTAATAGTCAAAAGGTTTAGTAATAGATGTAATATTGGAGGCATTTTGTCTCCTTGGTTTCTGTGTATAAAGACATGCAAGTTGAGTGAATTGGGATTTGTGAATAGTGCTTAATGTATGAGTGGTGGGAAGTAAGTGCGTTTAGTCAAGCACTGTACGTAAACTCCACCCAACACATCAAAAAAAGACTCAAGTGATGTCATTTGAGCTTGCATCAGTTGGAAGAATCTGAAGGATCTGACCTTATACAAATAAAATCTTTCATTGAAAGCATCATCTAATGAAATATGATGATGCTATAGATGCTACACAACAGTAAGTATATTTAGCTCAACCTCCACATGATACATGTAAAATGCTACTTACATTAAAAGGGACATGTGTATGCATAGCAATGCACACTCTGTTCTGCTTAATGAGTACAATTAGCTGATAATAGTTGTGTACTTTTACTCGAGTGAGGTTTTAAATTACTCTACCTTACTTGAAGGTTCCCCATTTACTTTACTTTGGCTTCACTGTTGTAATGTGTTGCTGCTAAGATCACAGTTGCTGGAAATGTAAAGTAAGCAGGGCAACCACTACAGATTAAAAGTGGCTGAGACATTTCAGGCATTGCTTGAAAAAGAGTCCCACTGTGGGAAAAATACACATCACAATAACTTCAGGAGCAGTTAACCCCAAATACTTGGGGCTGCTTTACATCTAAGTAATAAGTGCACCGTTTCCAAATCTCAAAACATTCACTTCATCATCTACTGTTTTTTCTCTATAGGCCTACTGTCATCGAGGCTCTTTCACAAAGACCACCAACATACTGCATGGTCCGCCCTTTTGCTACTGTGTGGTGCACCTGTAGCAACACGAGGAAACTATACTCGGATAATCAGCTCGTGTCTGCTTTTTTTTGGGGGGTGGATTTCAGCGAAGAATAGATAAACATGTCACTATTTTAAAAGGAAGATATGTGAATACCGCTTGTCTTTGCTGGTAGCCTACTAACTTTTTTTTTTTTGGCGTGAGTGGACGCTGACGCGTTAATTAGACGGTGCCCCTGTGCTTCCCTCTCCGCCATGTGGCGCAGAGACCAGAGCGGAACAACCAGCCGGTAATCCGCGCGCCCTTTGCCGCGGACGTAATGAGATTACGGTGTGTTGCACCGGTCGCTGCTGCTTGCTGCTCCTGCGGTAAAATGCACGACTAGCCTCCGACAAAAACCTCCCTGTCTGACTCCGCATCGCCTCCCCCCCTCCTCTCTCTCGCTCTCTCTCTCTCTCTCTCGTTAATGTCGTTCGGTCTCTTCCCCCCCCCCCCCTCCCTCTCTGTCTCTCTGGTTGAACGCAAAGGGGGAATACTAGAGGAGAGATACAGTTACCCCGTCTCTCTCCTACAGAGCTCATAGTTACCGTGTAAGTCTCACACTGGAGACTGAAACTAAAAGAAGGCTAGAGGAGAACGGGACTATTTTTCACCGCACAATAACCATTATCCTTTTGTGTGTGTGTGTGTGTGTGTGTGTGACTTGAACATAAACTCGTTTTTTTCTTCTCGTCCTGAAGGCGCGGACAGCGGTATTCTTCCCTCCCTTAAAAAAGAAAAGAAAAGAAGAAGTGGAGTCGGGTGGATGAGTTGTGTGGATGTTATTTCCTGGATATTCTCCTCGGGCTGTTTCTCATCGCGGCCCAGAGACGGCAACAGTGTGTGGAAAAGTACATTTGTGTGTTAAACATATGGCTTCAACGAGGATAACGCGGTGAGTCGTGAACCCGTATTCTTCAATGAAACAAGTCCGATTTTTCCTTCTCCTGGTTGTATTCTTTCACTCTTTCTAGAATATTATAAGGCTACATAGTTTATATTCCTCTATTATTTTTGTAAGGGGTAAATTAAGAAGTTTGCACGTGTGCTATTTGTAATTAAATACAAATAAAACTCTACTTCTACATTACAGTATCGACTATAGTAGTTTGAACATTGAGAGCTGAGAGCTTCTTCCTTGTGTTTGAATGGGGGAGTTCGCTGTCCGTGGTGCTGAAACGGGCTGAGGAGGGTTATTGGTGCTGGTTTACTCAGCACATTTATATGCAACACGCTGCGATCTCACATTCAGCTTTTGTTTATCAGTGGTCATAATGATACAGGTTGCACCATCCTGGCTTTACCACAGTGTCTATGCCCTACAACTAATAATGGAGTTTTTCATGTGATATTCATTTGGATTAAAGGAGTTAAATTGCATTTCTTTGTGGTCGTAGTGGAATTGGGTTCAAACCCATAATGTATGCAAAATAAGTTATTTTTGTAATGGATCTTCCCTCTGATCTGAAATCACAAGAGTGTATACATGTTTTCAACAAGTAGACAGTGGCAGTGCTTTATGAGCGGCCATAGTAACGGTACATGTGGTCCGTCTCAGTGGTCCCGTCACAAGGTTACCTCCCAGCAGCCTGTGTGTCTATAGGATTATGAAGAGAGAGAGTCATCCGATTACTTTAAATCAGGGGCAAGCTGTCGCCTCCTCAAGAGAGAGCAGATAGTGAGGGGAGGGAGTCAAAGGTGGCAAGGTGGGGGGGTAAAGTAGGCGTAACAGGTCTGTTTTTGATGCTTTTACACTACCCTTATTATGAACTTTATCCTGCTCTGGGTGTCAACATATGTGCCGTTATATAATGGGAACCTTTGCGCAGTCATGTGTGAAAGTGGCTTGTACACACAGGTGGAGCTATTTAGTGCTATACATAAACAGCAGTGACTTAATATTGCTGCTTTGTCTTGTGTGTTATAATGAAGCAGAGTGAGACTGCATTTGAGTGTCCAATACCAGCTGGATAATTATGTGCCAATCTACCTGTGTGTGTGTGTGTGTGTGTGTGTGTGTGTGTGTGTGTGTGTGTGCGTGTGCGTGTGTGTGTGTGTGAGGAATGGCATTGTGTGTGTGGTCCTGTGTACGTTAAGTGTGTGTGTGTGTGTTTGAAGAGGGGTCAGACAGACAGAATGTGTTTGGTGAACCTGGGACCCGTCCGCTCGTCACCATGTCAAATCCTGTTAGTCACGCTGGATGACAGACGCACCGGGACTTTGATTTAAAGAACTGCTGCTTAGTCCTCGCCTTTTGATCGGGCGATTGTCTGTGGAGTGATGCATTCATTTATTTGGTTGGTTAGTTAGTTGATTAGTTATTAGTGCAGAAGAAATGTGCATTTACGTTCCCTCCATTTAAAACATAAGCCCTTTTCTTCCTTTGCTTCTTTACCTGATCTTGAAAAAACACTTATTCTAGGGAGATTTGTTACTGTTTTTGTCAGAACACTGAAGTTATACTCCTTCATTTTACTGATCTTATTTGATCCTTTGCACTGACTTTACAAATGCTTGAATAAAATAACCCCAACATGTTAATTAGATCTTTGGCATTATGTCTTACCATCAGTCTTACACTGACTGACTGATTGGTGACTTCTTCAAAGTCAAGTACTTTCTTGACTCTATAGTCAACTGATGCCATTCAGCTATTTGATACAGCGTGGTAATCCAACAGCGCTGACTACACTTTGAATATTTTAGTGCTCTTTGCTCGAAGAACAAATCATCATCTCTTCCAAAAATCCCTGAGATTCACATGTAAAGTGTTAGTTCGAAGTAACGTGGATTACAAGTGATTACAAGCGAGTATTTTATGATTCAACACAAAAAAAATTAACAAATTAACAAATTAAAAGAATGTGTGCACTGCAAACGATGCAATAAATTGAGCTACTGTAATTGTGGCGAAAATTGCAGAGGTTCTAAATCTGGGTCCTTGAGAGTCAAACCCCTGCTGGTCGGTCCAATTGTGTGAAACACACATGGGAGGCTAAATGAACGCAGCTAATCTGGGTCCCAAGGTTCACAATGAGAAACCGCTGCTTTAGTCCACACTACTCCTACATGCTTCCATTGCCTTTTATTTTTGAAACTAATACTGTGAGTGCATTTAAGATTGTTGCTCTTTGTGGCTTCAAATGTTCTTGTTCTACTGAATAATAGTGTACAATGTACATAGAAAGTGACTATAAGAGACCAACCCAAGCAATCAAAGATGCATTCAAATGTCAACAATTTGAGTCTAGCTGTTGGATTTTAATACAAAGCACACTATATGGTACTGATGTATTTCATATTAAGATGCAATGGAAAACTTATTAGATATGAATCAGTTCCACATTTCCAATAGCTACCTGAATCTAACCCTGTTAGTCAGATACAAGCTATCAGGAGTGTTGCTGGCAAACATCATTGTTGTCAGAGGTTATTATTGTTGAAATTTGAATTTTCTTTCTGCAACAGTAGTGAGATTGGAGTGTTGTTGGGGCCAAACAGGGCCAATGCTTACTGATTGGCTTTGTTTTCACAGAGCTTGGCACGGCTGGCAGAGCCCTACTCAGGTTTCCTTACACTCCTCTGTAGCGGACAATAGTACACGTTCAAATGTACTTTTTTCCACCCCTGGAAGTTGTCTAAAATTAACACCTCAACCATAGTTTTGGTGGAAGGTTGAAGGAGAACTAAACGAACCCAATGATTTGGTAAAAGCCTCATTATCTCGCATGACTGATGCCTGTGTACATGATCATGGTTTTGAGCTTGACTGTTTGAGCTGTCAGATTTGGTGAACCCCTTTTTGTTTTGTTTATTTTAAGATGAGAAGGTGAACCTGCATTGCCTCGAAATTGTAACTATCTCTCTTAATTATCACAAAGTAACAGGTATGATTTCATACAAGCCCTGTGGTTATGGTTAGCTTTGTTGAGTGATTTTTAACAGGAAAATGTGCACAATTTATTTATTTAATTGTTTGGCATAAAACAATAGATATCATTAAGAGTGACACACGTTTTTATTTCACTGGACCTTTTAATTAGTGAAGGTTGACATTGATTTTTACATTCAACGTTTTTAAGTTAATGACTGAAATAAAATAACGGAGCAGTGATCTTGATTCAATTTTGTGTCTGATTCACGACGCCTTTCAACCTGGATGCTAATTATTACGTCAATGCATCTATTCCTCTCAACACAAATCAAATAGGACAGTTGTGACTGCGTCATGATTCTTTAAACATGACAGAAATATTAGATACCGACAAGACTTAACCATTTGGTGTTGTTGTAATATTTATTCTCAAACAGTATTGTTGCAGATTGTTTTGAAGTGGTTTTGATTTACCACAATCAGCAAATTATGGAAGGCCAAGTCCAGAGGGCCTCTTCTTTAATTCCACCAATAGATCCCATACTCACTACAGATGTAAAGCCCATTTATATATACATTTAAAAGGGCTTATATACATGTACTTACTCAATCAGGAGAGACAAGGGAACGAAGAACACATTACAGTTTATTATACCAAACGATGTGTGATATTAAAGTCTTGATAAAAAAAGGTCTTCGGCGCTCAGACTCTACTGGGAGATTTGTAATCGAGGGGCGTCTGCCTTGAGCAGCAGCAAGATAATTCCCCCCCCCCCCGTGGAGTTCAGACACTGGTGGTGGTGGTGGCTGATGATTCTGCTCTGACTGGTTGTCTGATGAGGCTGATGAATCTAAGAATACTGGGTGATGATGGGGATGTTTGTAATATCAGCCTGATTGTACTTAAGGCAGAGAGAGAATTTTATTTAAACAGAGACAGCGGCAAGATGATAGGCTAACGATGTGGGTGTGTCGCTCTCTGCTATTGGATATTGGATAGATGTGACCAGCTGGTGAGAATAGCTGATAACGAGATTGACAGCCCCAAGCGACGTCAGCAAGAAAATGATGCGAGAGAGTAACGAAGGCAGGATGTATAAGAAATAAACTCCGCGCCTAAGCATGACAAAGTGTAGTCCTCCTGACTGAACTCACGCCAGAGCTTCATTTGGTCCCTTCCTCCCAGTGGCCGCACTACCTATTAGAAAGATGTCATATTGAATTAGCCACGCTCATGTGAGCACGGCTAACTGTTCTTATCCCTGACAGATTGCAGGCTATGGCTGAGTTCTTCCGTTTCTATCTAAAGGGTAGATGTGGACGATGTAATCCTCCTAGGTATTGACCAATTCTATCAAAACCATATGTTTTCGGTCTGATCTTATTCTCATTATTAGAGTTTCTGCAAATGAACCGCCCAACTCTAATACATTTACAATGTAGTGTAACCATTGTTCACGTCTACAAACTGCTCTGTGCTTTTCTTATTACACCCCGAGAAAACAAGGGCTGGTTATTTTATTATTTTTGTTCATCTGAACTTATACTATTGAATGCTTCTTTCAAACTTTACCAGACGGTGTTGTTGAACCTGTGCTGGGAGTTATATATTTGGCTTTATGCTCACAACAAGCTGTCATAGAGATGTCATATTTAGTTAGCCAGGCCTCTGTGAACAGCACTAGCTGCTTAGTAACTAAAAACATATTCTGTCGGGTTATGAACTAAGTTGAAATGTTTCTGTCAGATAAAAGAACATCCGGTGAAAATCCAACGTGTGATCTTTCAGGTCGTATTAGCCTGCTTTCCACTTCAACACATCAGGAACTACTTATTTAAAGGTTAACACCCAACAGA
This sequence comes from Anarhichas minor, assembly GCF_050575085.1. Classification (NCBI taxonomy): domain Eukaryota; kingdom Metazoa; phylum Chordata; class Actinopteri; order Perciformes; family Anarhichadidae; genus Anarhichas; species Anarhichas minor. Next base: position 12,897,478 of record NW_027466463.1, read on the forward strand.
AGGCCTACCATTCTTTCATTTGTAAATTGCTGAAATAGCTGTCTATGGTTTCAACTGATTCAGGATTCTGCTCTTCTTATAAGCGTCAATAGGTGTGTGTCATTGTAGAATTGTGCTACCGGTAATAGATAATGCCTTCCCCATGTACGACCTCGGACAGTTCTGGCCTCCGGGTCGTCCATTAAATCCTGATAATAGACACCTCAAAAGGCATTATCCCGCTGATACCATGGTCCCATGGAAAAAAGAAATGAAGACCATTCATTTATATTGTCAAGCATTTCTGCAACCAAAATCGAAAGTTTTTTTTCACAAGCCATTTACTCCGTTTCCCTTGTAACCCTGAGGGTTTGCTAATAACTGGAACAATCATTGCCGTCCCATAAGGTTCTTATGCAATGAAAACGTTCACTGCTGCAGTAAATAGGACAGAGCTTAGATATGACTTGGCAACGGCAGATAGTTCAAGTCCGTCGAGCCAGAAAGCTAACATTATGCTAGCAAGACTCAAAGTAATACACAGCAAATACAATTTGGCATTATGTTCAGCAACAAGACTAGCTCGCTATCCAGCCAAGTCATTGTCCACAGCCTGAGGTACATTCGCAAGTTAAATAGGGAATTGGGAGAGATTGTCACGGAAATGTGTCAGTAAGTTCAGAGGGGCAGTGTAACTTGCAGCTTGTGTGTCACATTCGTTGTGTTCAGAGGATGAGGCACTGACTGACTACACTCAACACTGTTAAGGAAGAGTTTCTAATGTATTATTTATTTTTCATTTAAAATGACCAGGGCTTTCATTTAGAATGGGGACAGACAGTTTAACTGGAACTACTTAGTAGGTGTCCATTATCAAAATGAATGGACACCCTGCAGCCAATCAGAATTGAGTATTCACGCAGACCATGGTATAAGTGTAGAGAATGGAAGAAGTGGGACCAAGGAGGAGATGTCTTCTGGTCTGTTTCATTCTTGAAATTAAGATATTTACATTTACCATGCATGTTGTGCTTTACAGAGCACAGCAAGCAAGTGTTTTTGAAGGAAAAGTAAAAAAACAACAACTGTACATCCCCTGTTCAATATAAAACAGCTGACAGGCAAAGTTGGTAACTAGCTGGTGAAAATGTTGCTCATAACTGTTGGATGTGTAAATACGTTCCACCAACTTCACCATATCAACATCAAAGTTATTAATACAGGATGTAAATGCTGCCCAACATTATGAAATATATGTTGGATGCCAGTCTGGTCTGTGATCGTTTTACGTCTTCACAGCCATAAACACAGAGCCATGCTGAAGAGTTTAGTGTATCTGCTTTATTCTCACGTATTTGTTTCCACTGGGTGAAGTTTTGAAGGACTTAGTCTGTTACGTTCCAACTTCAATGCAGGAACGTTGATCCTCATTGACACGTTGTTGTAAGTTTGTTGCTTGCGTTGCCAGGTGCAGTTTTGAATGCTTTTGTAGAAGGGATTGAGTTGACGTTCAACAATACAACTGAGTTAATTGTTCCTAACAAGATTGTCTGCCTGCTGGCCAAAACACTGCCTGGAATCTGCAGATCTGGCAACCCAGGCAGGAGAAACAAAGAGGCAAATAAGCAAGAGCTGCCTAACTTATTTTTTGTTTATTGTATTTTTTTTAAATTTTGTTCATCAATTATGAAGGGCATTCACAATTATATTGAATTCACAGTGAGTAACCACTTTATATAACTCCAACAGGCAAAATCAGAACAAAAAATAGAGAATGCGACCACGTAAAATATAGTTATTTTTGATAGTATGCTCACAAAAGAAAATAAACAACATGAACTCAACAACACCCTAACTTTACAATTAGTTCTGCACCCCACTCTATATTTACAATGTCCTAGACCTGTTGTATTTTTGGTTGCTTGTGAAGGGCCCACGTACAAGGAGAAGTTGACTAGCTTGCCTGAGTCTCAGGGTGAGATTAAATTAATTTAATGTTAAGCCTGTGTGGTAAAAGTTCTGAGAACCCCCTGCCCCAGTTTAATACCCTAAGTAGCTGTCTATCTGATCAGGGGCTCCTAAACCTCTTCAGTCCTGGACCCAAATAAGAAAGACTAAGTCAATGAGCCTTAGACATATCACAACATGGTACTGTGTTTGCTGTAGAGATTCATCATCTCCACTGTGGATGCTTACTCATAATTTAACATATCGAGGTAATTATATATGGCCAACAACAGTTGGTGCAGTGGCGATCTCTTCAGTGTGGCTGGGAATGTGAAAGTAGGACATAACCAATGGGCAATGAGGTAATGAATTAGCAGTCTTTCACCCATGTTGCAGCCACCGAAAGCAGACTCAGACACAGCTGCGGTGGTTATTTAGGGTCAGAAATGTGTTATTTTACAATAGGCCAAGTTATAATAATTGTGTGTTATGGGTGGATGATTAGTTACTTTAATGTATCTTTATGTTAAGAGCAAAAGACAGTTGCATTGTAACACTTCACTGGGAGGTAGCGAGAATATAAGAATGTATTGATTTTTGACTTTTCTCAGAGTTTTGAAAAAAGTAACATTTAAAGCTGCTCCAACAAATAGTTAAATAGGTCAAATGACTACATGAGATGTAAACGGTTTTGCTATTAGTGACAACCCCACAGCAGTTCTTCTCTTGACGTCTCACTGTCCCCTAACTGCCCAGACATAGTTAGTAACTTGCTGGAGAACATACTGAAGCATTTAGCAGCTAAAGACACAGGAGCATATTTCTGCCACTAAGTGAACAAAAAATGGATTAAGGTAACTTTGAAGAATTCAACAGCTTCATCTCTTTTCATAGTTCCTCGTAAGAACCATGTTAAATATTTGTAATTTTGATTACAAATGGTCTGTGGGTACAAGCATCTGCATATCCAGAAAATCCTTTTCATGAATCTAGTGTGGGACACCTTCCAAGCTTAAGTCTCCAATGTTCATTCCATGCTGCTTCCACTTGCAAACGAAAGCATCCCATGCTGATAAGATGTCTAACTGTTCAGGTTAAATCATGTTGTCATTGCTTGTGCATGCATTAACATAAATGCAAATATGTAAAGTCTAACTATCACAGATCATTTGGTGGATGTGGAGAGAGGATTGTAACCAGGAAGTCGGTGTGTCTGATTCAAGACCCGCAGATCCTCTGCGGCTGTTGTGTGATGCACTCCAGAGCACTTTCAGCAAAACACACACTCACAAGTAACTGTCAGCAAAAATGTCCATTAAAGGTGGTGTTAAAAAAAAAAAAGGGTTATGTTGGAGTGAGTGTTTTTGTGCGCAAGATAATGCATTGTTTTATCTCCAAAGAGACGGAGGATGCAATTGTTTGTGACAATGGAAGTGTGTGTGTGTGTGTGTGTGTGTGTGTGTGTGTGTGTGTGTGTGTGTGTGTGTGTGTGTGTGTGTGTGTGTGAGAGATTGTTGGTGGCCACATGCTAAGCCACACAGACGGTTGCCAGTGTTAAGTCTCGCCTCTGGCTCCGTGTGTGCGGGGATGTGTGTGAGAGAGGGAGGGAGATTACAGTGGCTATTGCCAACTTCAAAGTGTCTGCTGGTGTTGTGCCAGGTCAGCATGTTTACACAGGAGAATTGGTGTTGAGACACACACACATACGCACACACACACACTCCTTGTACATGCACATGTGTAGACACACCTTATCTACCTCTCTGGCTCCTGAGCACACTCGCACATAACACTCACACCGCCCAGAGTGCATTGGTCTTATCAGTGGTCCCAGTGAGTTAGGGGAGGCATTTAATCAGGGTCAACGCTCAGCTCTTGGCATAACTGATTCCACCATCGCTCTCTCTCCCTCTGCCCGTCTTTCTTTCACTCCCTCTCCCTTCAAACTGAGCCGTCTAGTTGGCTAAATATTTCTCAGCAACATATTTCTTTTCCAGAAAAGTTCAAACTGGATCACTGCAGGCTTGAAATAGTTTCACACTCGTAGATTTACTAACTTTCTCTGCTACTTTTGGGAAAGATTGTTGGAGTGTAGCCAGCTCTGCCACATGCTGGACTTTCTTACCGCCTTGTAGCTTTTAAAACTTGTTGCTTTCCCCCTTAGTGGTAGAACAAGTGGCAGTGTATGTTTTTAACAGTTAAATACATAGTTTGACACTTGAGGAAATACACTTATTTGCTTTCTGGTGGAGAGTTAGATGAGAAGATAGATATTTGTCACATGTGTCTTTGCTCAGCCTAGCGCCAATTAGTTACCAGCAACTCAAAAGCTCAATAATTGACATGCCATATCTTTCATCTGTACAAAAACCAAAGTGTTACTCAACAATTCTGCGTTTTACAATTTGCAGAATTTGTGCTAAGCTAACCAGCTGCTGGCTGTGGCCTCATGTTTTGTAAACAGATATGAAATCCATCCATCCATCCATTATCTTTAACCGCTTATCCTGTTCAGGGTTGCGGCGGGGCTGGAGCCGATCCCAGCTGACATTGGGCGAAGGCCACCAGACTATCGCAGGGCTGAAGACATGACATGTTATTGATTTAAAACAAGGTTGAATAGATGTAACCAGCTCAAAGAAAACGTACAGAAATACCTAAATGGGCACAAACATACATAATGGCAACACAAGTTGGCTCCATCATATTCTTGTTTCATAAATTGTGGGTTTGTAAAGTATTTAAATTTAAAAAAAATCCCACAATCGTGCAATGCTAAAATATAGATGTTGGTACATTCATTCAAACCAAATGGTGTTATATAAACTCAGAAGCTCTTTATTTCTAAAATAAAATTAGCTTAAGTCATTTATTATTAATAGCTCAGAGGTACAACGTTTAAATATTTAATGTGAGGTAACACATGAGGATACAATTTGATAGGAGAGGCTATTTTAACAAGCAATGCCACACTCTATAATAGCAATGACTCATCAGAGGGTCTCATTGTCTTTGTATGCGTAACTTGCTGGACATGATGTCGTGGTCCTGCCCGAAATTCAGTAAATTCTAGTATTTATAGTCTGTATTTTGCAGGCTGTGCACCAGCATGTAGTTTAGAGGTTTTAGATCTAGACTAGTACTTTATAATACAGTTATTTCTGCAGCACAGAATAACTGTATTATACATGTTTAGTAAATATAGGTCAGACCAGCATGTGAAACCACAACAAGTACAATACTAAAAGTAAAAGTACACTCAACCGGTTTGGAACAAAAACTCAAGTTCAAGCTTATTTTATCCATACAATGCCATAGACACGCTCTTAGAAATAAGGCTTTCAAAAGGTTTTTTTCTGAAGTGCTGAGGTTCGACCCCGACCCATTTACTTTTGAAGAACTCTACTTTGAAGAAAGAGTTTTTCAAAATTTCTTTTTAAGACAAATTGGTCCATTTAGAACCCGTTTTGGAAGAAAGAGTTCTTTAAGGATTATTGAGAGCATGGGTGTTAAAAGATCCCCCCCACCCATCACCGCCCAGAAAAACTGTAATTATGAACCATGACTGTTGTGGGTTGCGCTGCACCACATTAGGCGGAACCCTATGTGGGTTATAGATGAAACCATGGAATATAAAAGGGTTCTCTGTTAGCATTTAGCTCAAAGCACCACCAGCCTTACAGAGCCACTAGCAAGGCTGGAGACTTTTAGTCTTGTCATCTGATACCATCGTTGGCAGCTGTTTCTCACATCCCAGCTCAAAGATACCCTTTAAGGATTTTAATTAGCTGTACATAAGTAATGAGCCACACACCAACTGGGACTCATTCAGGATTATTTGCAAGAAAATATAGCACAACCACACATCAAGCTGAATCCTAGACAAGCAGCAGGAGTTTGATGGGATCAGTCATCTGAACAGTTTTGTCAGCTTTGTCATGTCAAAGTAGGACAATATGGCTTTGTTTTCATAGTGGTGAATGGGATGAGGACATAGTCGTTCTTTTTTTATTTTTAGGGCAGTAAGAACTTAACTTTAATGTAGAGAGAATCTTTCCACTTGATGTAAGAAAATTGTGGAATTTGTAAAACATGAACATGCTCACTGGACAGAGACTAAAATATTAACTGAAACCACGACCATCTCTCTTCTTATGTCACTTCTTCATCACATCCCCTCCTCTCCATCTTCTGTTGTTCTTCTTCCTCCTGTCTTCCTTGCACTCGTTCTTCTCGCCTCAGTGTTGTCTTGCTCCCTTCACAGAACATAAAACCGCTACTACTCAAAGAAATACAACTTTACCACCAATTATTTTCACTCCTTCATCAATTATTCTCCCAGTGTGTTCTCTCCCTTTCCATTCTTCAGTCTCCCCACTGTCATTAATATTTAACAAAGCTGTCAGTTTTGAAGTGTTTTGAGGTGGCCAAGAGCTCCTCTGTTGCTTTTCCTTAGAATGCCCATGAACTTTATAAAGCAGGTCATTAATCTGCGCATTTGTTGATTTATACAGCAAACTGTTAACTTTTTTGTTCTCCAAATCTTATAAGTTAAATAATAATGTCATCAGAAAAGAAATCACATTAACAGAATAATGGATTTATTGTTATAGGAGAGTTACAGTTTTTTGCATATTGTTCCATTTTGAATTTAAAAACTGCATGATTGGGTGTGTTTGACATTTGGTATTTTTAAAAGGCACTCTTTAAAAAAGAAAACAATGAAATGATGTCATTAGGAACAAATTCATTGACAATGATAACATAAAGCACCTTTGTGACGCTGGGACCCCGGTTGGTACTGCAGGATTAAGGTTAGAGAGGAGCTGTGTTCACCAGCCCTGTGCATGCCGATCAGTGCCCTGCAGATCATTGGATCAGCAGATCTGCAGCCAAACTCTGGCGACAACATTTAAGTGGTGTTGGCAGCTGTGAGCTGCGTTCAAGCCCTGCCGCCTGTTCCAGGGCAGTATGTCGGCCTGCATAGTGACGGTAAGAATTAGTTCACAAGGCTGACAAAAGCAGATTTTCTAGGTCAGACATTGTTATGGGGAGGATTCCCTGAGAATGGAGAGTGCTGGTAGTAGCTAGTAATGTCAGCGTTGGATCCCTTGTCAGGTGCCTGGAATGTGGTATAAATGTGCTTAAATGCCTGCCTTTACCAAACTGGCCAAAACTGCCTTTGGTGTGAATGTTAAATAAAGTAAATTCAATAAAAATCTTGGAACCCATCGGCTATCAGCCTGGGGGCAAGCCTCTGGGGGCCAGCCTCTGGGGGCCAGCCTCTGGGGGCAAGGGCCTATGTTTCTGGGGTTCCTGTGTAGCCAGCGGATATCCGAGCCAGGACTTCCTCTTCCCTGTGCTTCTCATTCTCCCATTTGCAACTTGAGATGCGATTCTGGAGTTGGAGTTGAGCCGCATTGTTGCCAGTTTACGAGCTAACTTAGAAGCAATACAAATCTAAATCATCGTTCGACGATAGCCTGGTGGGTTCTGAGAGTGCATTTCCGCCTCTTTTGCTCTTCATACGGACAGATTACCTGCATTCAAACTAAAGCCTGTTTGAACTTGATTTGTCAGCACGACTTGGACTTAAAATGGAAACCGAAATGCTTCCGATACCAAAATCTTGCCCCGTTGCCTACAGATTCTACATGTGAATGCAGAATCTGTTCATAGAGATATCATTTGGGGGGATTTTTGCTTGGCCTTGCAGCCTACAATTGGCTTGGCTGTCGGTCGATTGGTAGACGAAAGTATCTCGACAACTTTTGGATGTATTTCCATGTACTTTTGTACCGACAGTCATGTTTCCCACTCTGCTGTTATTTTGATTCAAGACGCTGATGCTCTCTGTTTAGCTCTAATCAGCAACCAGTATCAATCAGCAGCATGCTAGCACGCTAAACTGAGATGCATTATTACTGCTAAACAACATCATGTTAATGTTGTCATTGCCAGCATGATAGCATGCTGGTGTTTAAGGTGTGTTTAACAAATGATGCTATGGTGTTGCATTATGGGAATTGTAGGATCCAATGTGAGCTTGACCCATATAGGAACTAAGACTCAAAATATCTTGACTTCTGCTGCACACGTTTTTTGCATTGTTTGTTCTAACTCTTAAGTCTCTTTTGAATACTAAACTGCAAGGTTCCATCTCAAGATAAAATTGCTTTTTACATATATTTTTGTGTTTGGCAGTTTGCACAAGTGTCGGTTCATACTTTTTTTGTCTTCATTTTGGGGTAAAAAAAAAGATTCTGCGAATATTTCCTGACCTGCGAATATACTACCCTTAAGATTTGGAGTCAGATTTGTACCTGTGTTATAACAAGCATTACGTGACACGTAATGCTTGTTATATTTTCCCCTCTTGTGGAAACCCAAGTAAAACTTTATTGGTGGAGGAAACATAACTCGGTTAACTTTTAAATGTAGGGTCCTTGGGCTAAGAAAACCTGCAAATAGGCTGTAGATGTCACCTTTCTAAGAGTTGGATGTCTCGTTTTACAGCGAGTGCATGTCCATGTGTGAGTGTCCTGTTGGAGCACAACGGTGACAGCTGACAGCTACAAGCTCACTCATTGTCAGCTGAAGTTTTTATTCCTTTATTTTTTTTCTTCCAGAAAAGAGTATCAGACAAATTGAAAATTGGTGCTGCCACGGCATTAGAGGTGAAATCAACCGCACGAAATGAGATGTGAGATTTATTGCCATCCATACAACTATGTGACTGCGAAATAATCGTGGAGCGGAGAGGCGAAGGCTATCGGACTGCTCAACCGTGGTCACTAGTGGCAGCACGATCTGTCATAGTTAACACCTACTTACACCATGTTAACCGTGAGGCATGCCTCGTTATTCACTCCCTCGCTTGTGAATGGCAACATGCGAGTACACCCCTACACATATGAGCTTACACATTCACGCATATAGGCTACGCTCCATTGTGTCCTGTATTGAATATCTTCCTAATGCTGCATCACTTGCTGGCAGAGAGATCTGCTCGGGAAGAGAACAGGAAATGAGTCATCCGGGTTTAATGGAGGACGGGAAAATATCCTCAAAGCTTAACTGTGCTCCTGCTCCATTACCTACAAAGTGAGTGAAATGGAATAAGTCCATGAATGCGTGTTGATTTTTTCAATTTTACCTCAAATAGATGTATATAGATAAGTGTTCGTTGTACTTTTATGACTTAATCTGGCTTCCTAAAAACAGCTGATGTTCATGTTTGCTCATGTTTGTGTGCTAAATCCAACGATTTAAAGGTTTTGACAACACACAGCTTCTACTATTTAAGTCATTCTCTCTCATCACAAACGCATCCATGGCTCCTTCTGAGTTCTATAATATGTATGTGTGCACCTACATTAATATGGAGGTTTGGTGTCACAAAAAATATATATTTTTTAAAGGAGGCAAAATGTGCAGACACTTCGATCCACTGATTTTAAGATATAAGAACTTTGGGCGTGGGGCTTTACTTTCTCAGATGTCTGTGAGCCAGCACCTAACTAGAAATGTGTGTATTATTTCTTCAGTATTCATTTTTAAAAGGCCAGTGCTGATTGTTGGTACAACCCAGGCCTTCAGTGTCAGAGAGGAGTGTGCAAAGTGTGACTCAAACTGAAAACAGCACTGTGTTAAAATAGCATATAGCTGGAGTGCTGCACCCTCACATCCCACCGCGATGGGTAGATAAAGGTTTCTTGTGCCTGCTCAAGTATTTCTTGAGAAGATACAAGTCGATACTTTGACCTTATTTTACATTTCTCATTCTCACACTCTCCAAAGAAGCCCTGATTTACATAAGATTTTCATTTTGATACCAACTAAACCTTAAGTTAAATTACACTGCAAGTTTCCACGCATGTACCATCCAATCAAATAGATCGGAGCTCCAGCTTTCCCGACATCGTATCTCTAACAGTAACAGAACTCAGCTGAAATGGATTATATAATTTAAAGGCCTTGAATGAGACGAGACCTTCCAGGATTTGACAAAAAGGACTCGTTGGATGAGACACCAACTCTTCTCGTCCTCAACTGACCTGACCCCCCCCCCCCCACACACACCTTTCTGTGTCTCACTGTGGATTTAAATCTCTCTCGCTTTCTCACACTTGCTTAGAATTTTATTTAAATGATTTATTGGCATGACTATTAAACAAAGCAATATTGTTGTGGCGGTTTTGAAAAATGTGCAAATAAAACATTGCTTTTTTGTGCTTTATTGCACAATAGAGTAGCAGATATGTAATATGCTCCCTCTCTTTTCCTCTCTTTGTATCTTTCCTTTCACAGTTTGCTTCAATTCCTCATTCTCTCTTCATTTCCTTCTTCCTCTCTTAGTCGTCCTACTTGCTCTCTCAGATGCCGATCTGTCTCTGTGCTCACAGAACTTGCCCTCTATTGCTCACATCCTTCTTTTTGCTTCTGGGGTGGCACATCTGGTCGATGCACCTATTTCCGAGGCCAAATTTAGTTTTAAGTGTATCTTCCGTGTGCTCAGCAATAATGGACTGATTACATTTCGAAAATAAAAGACATTTGAGGCAAATGTCACGAGTTGCTTCATTTATTTTGGTGAAGCACTGGAGGTAACGTCATTTCAAGTGTCGGTTTTGTTGACAAGATCGTGTAGCATTGTAGTGTTGCTACTTTTGTATTCTAGCTTTAATTCTGTTTTCAAAAGCTGTTTAAAAATTTTCAAATTGAACAACCTGGCAACTTAATGGTGATATATAATAATAATAATAGGAAAAGTGGTGATTTTGATGCTAAGATGTGACGTTAAGGGGGCATGAAAACATCTTGTTTTCACAACAACATTTTCTTATCTTTGCTTTTCCAATGATGGCAACATTTACTAAATTAAATCTTGATATTCAGATAATATTTGGGTTGTTGATATTTTTTCGAATGCTTTTCTACTTTGAGTTGCTGTCGGTGCACAGATGTGGAACAATGGCCAAACGAGAATGATACAGAATTTGCATTTCCAACTTTCATTCTTGGCAGAGGGATCTTTCTTTTTGCAAATGTTATCACGAATCATGTACAACTTGCAATTTATTACAGTTTGTTGTGGGAACATTTGTGGTGTCAAATATTCATGTTGGAGGTCAGGTTGAGAGGTGGACATCAGGTCATTTGGGTTGAACTGGTCTGCTTTAATATTCTGTTACTTATTAGCAATCACTTGCAATCACTTGGTAGGACAGTTTCTACTCCAGACCTGCTTCGCTTTATCTCCATCACTCCTTCTCTTGCTGTAGAATTCGCAGTCTTATGAAATCCAGAACCTGAGCAACCATTAAGACCTGAGGCTTTAAACAACTCTTTTAAAATTCATGCTCTCATACTGTCTTTCTCGTATTGTCTCTCTCTCTCTCTCTCTCTTTATCTCTCTCTCTCTTCTCTGTTCAGTAAATTGTGGTGTGGATGCCGCCTCTCCACACTCACATGTGCTGACAGTCTCTGTGAGATTTGCACAACCAAGACCAGCAAAGTGCCCCATTAGACCACTGGCCTGTGTGTGTGTGTGTGTGTGTGTGTGTAAGAGTGTGTGTGTGTGTAAGAGTGTGTGTGTGTGTGTGTGTGTGTAAGAGTGTGTGCATGTGTTCATGCTTTCTGATACTGAAAACCGGGGTAGATATAGTCGGTAATCAGCTTGTTGCAAACCTGTTGAAACTGGTTTAATGGACATACAGGAAATTGAACTGCACGTAACTGAAATAGTCAAAAATGCATATGTGCAGTGGTATGCATTTGCAAATACTGTTTGCTCTAGCGTACATGCGTCATCTACTTCTTTTTGATTGTGTTGTTCAAAGCTGTGTACCTGACAAACTCCTGACACCCACTGCGTTGCCATTCTACGCGTCTTGTATCATCGTTTACACAAAAAGGAAACGGTGAGAGTCTAAGAGAATTGGAAAACATCCAGGGGCAGTTAAGAAACATTAGAATGGAGGGGTCACAGTTTTGTAAATTTGAATAAAATGTGTTGAAATTGTAATAAATAAGTGCCATATGAACGATTTTAAATATTCTTAGAAATAACATCAAGCTCTGGTTCTGGGGGAATGGTAAGCCCGTTCAATGATCCATCCCTGACCAATACCTTCTCACTCTGCTAGGGGGTGTCCAATCACATTCCAGATTCCCGTCTTGCCCCACCCTTGAACAGAAGGTCATTGTGCTGTGAATCTGCATTTCTTTTTTTTTTTTGCCTCTGTGTTCGTGCTCTTAAATAGCATGGCTCCATTACAGACCGTCCTGTATCCAGAGAGTCACAGTTTACTCACTCTGAGTCTTGGCAAGACAATAAACCACACATAGTAAGTCGGACTACATAAGGCTGGCAGCCATCTGCCTGATATTTAAAAAAAGAAGACGACGTTTCTGGTCTTGTTTTGGCAGCAGAGGAGCTCTGAAAAGATGCCTCTCTGCAAAGCAGACAGACGCTGACAAACAGGCTGACAGACAGACACGCTGACACAGACACAACACCAACAGACAGACTGACGGAAAGAGAAATAGACAGATGTCCGCTATGACAGTACAAGGGCAATATTTGTATTTGTTGTTCTTTCCCTGCACACATGCATACGCAGCTGGTTAGAGTTACAGTAACACGGTCTTATTAGTCACATGCAATGACAGGAAGCTGATCGCAAACACTGTGGATGTGGACAGCATGTCAACATCCCTCACTCTCCCTCATTGTTTTGGGTTAAGTCTCCTGTTTGCTACTTAGCTTCTTTATTCCACTATTTTTAACACACACAGACACATATTCTCTATCAATACCTCCCAATGTTGTAACGTCAAATTTGAGTTGCTTTTCTTTGCAAAGTTTCTCTCTTCATTCATCTGTTTTCTCAAAGTTTCTTGAGTGCCCTTCTCTTTCTTTTCAATCTTGTTCCCTTCCTCAGATTGCCATTGTCTCTCTCTCTCTTTTCCTACTCTTCATCCTATCCTCACCCCAGCTATATATGCCCTCTTCTCATTTTCTACCCAGCACTGTGATCGCTGTACATCAATGAGAGGTTGTTGATGTTCAATGAAACCGCTGGCCTTTAAAGTGCAGGTCACAATCTCTGTCTCATTCCTGTCCTTTCTTTGTCTGTCTGGTATTGTCTGGGACAAAGTCTCGGTCTATGGTTTCTCTTTTTCTTTTCAAACTCTTGTTCTCTCTCTTTTTTTTTTAACTTTCTGCCCCGTCTCTCCTCTTGTTCTCTGTTCTCTCTCCCTTCCTCTGTTTCCACTGCATCTCCATGTTTCTCTTATTCTCATCCTCCCCATTTCCTTTGCGTGAGCGTCTCTCTCTCTCTTTGTCGGGTATATTTTCTCTCTTCTCTAGAGGAATACAACTTTTTGAAGTTCTATCAGAGGAGAAGCGCCTTCAGCCCTAATACACTTCATCCTGGTTACAGCATGGCCTACTATCGTGTGCCACACTGCTTTTTGAACTTTACCAGAGAATTACACACAAGCCGACGACTCAGCCAAACACACAGTCTCACAATTAGGGTCAACAAGTTGTTTTGATAGGGCCCAGTTTATCAAAACCGTGGATTTATGAAGAAATACTGCATTAATATTATTGATCTGTTTTTTTCTCAAATTCTTCTCCTGCCGAATTGTTTGTTTTTCATAACAGTATTCTTAAGGAAACTGCCGGTATGGCCGTTTGTTGACTGATGACCGTGTTACGTGTAGTTATTTCGGTTGTAGTAATTTACTGCAACTGTCTGTTACCGTTAAATCTTTTATTGCATCAACTTGCACATCACTGGCCGCCCCTGCAAAGGGACCGCAGATGAAAATGAGCTTTTAGCTCTGTGTGATGCAACACATATATGTATTCAGCACATCACCTCTTTAATAAAGAATTCATAAAAAAAAGGAAAGAAAATGTTATAATAACTGCATGTTAGCAATATGGTGGCCTAGTAGCACTGGCACTAATAATTCAGGTGTGGATAATGGTTACGGTGAAATGCAATTATAATGCAAAAATGCTTCCAGTAACTATATCGAGTATGACAGGATGGTACAAAAAGTCTGTGCTTTTTATGTCCTCAGAAGATTCAGTGCCTGCTGCCAACAACCGTACAGATTCCACTGCTTAAAATATGGTGGACTGAAACACTAGTAGAGAACCTTTTAACCTGTATTACACCAGGGAAGCCTCATTGACATTAAAATCCTATTAACAATAGAGCCTGGTCAGGATAGGCAGCAATCACAATGAGTTACAGACAATGGAACAAGATGGATAACACAAAAATATACCCCAGAATTAACAATACGTACAGGTTTGGCCAAGCCCCACGAAACAGGGTTATTGTTAAATGTAAGTACCATGCACAACTGTTGTCATGAATTTAATGGAATAAGAAGATTATACAAGATAGTACAAACATTCTGTGTTTTTAATGCCCTCCGTGGAAGTTTCAATGTTGATGTTGCAATCAGCAAATTCCACTGGGGAGGGTGAAACAAGCAAGTATTACATGTCTGCCAATAAACATCAAAATATACTCGACTCAATTTAGAAACCTGAATACACACAATATTTGGGACACCTTATCAACATTATCAGGACACTACTTTATAATGAGTTGCAGCCCTTTTCAACCCCTCAATTTTCTCTATCTTAATATCGATCTTCTGTTATAATGATATACTAATCTATCTTGTCTGCTCCTCGTTATCTCTCTCTCTTCCTCTGTGGTTGGTGAAGATCTAATAAAGAAACCGGTTATCTAGGGTCACATTGTTTACGTTCGTAGTTGATGAAAATATAAAAAGAGGAAGAAAAGCAGCAACAAACTCCAATCTGTGCAATATTGATTCATTAAGACAAGCTTCCAGTCCAACACCTTCATGCCTTTGTTATGCTTACTATTAGGTTCAGAGTGAGACTAAGAGCGAGTCAACAGGTTGACTTTAGAAGAAACTAAAGTTCTGTATCAGTGCATCTTTTGTCTCTAGACCTAGCCATATTTAAGAGATGCTAGAATTTGGGGCCAATCATTTTTTTGTTCACTATGAGCTGCCGATGTTATTTGGTAATAAAAATGCATTGATCTAAAATAGAACGTGTGACCTTCAGAATAAAAGTAAAATTTGAATGTCTGATCTCAATTGTAAGAAGGGCCGCAACTGTTTTCCTATTTCATCACTGTCAAAAATCAATCTGGCTTTGTGTGAGAATAGGCTACTGGGCTCATTTGAGAAGGGTCTATTTATAATGGTCTAACCAACAGTCTATTTTGGATTTGCTGTCATTGTTTTGTCAAGTCAGGTGTTAAAAAAAAAACCAGTTTGGGTATCTAGGTGTCAAACAAATGGTTGACAGGGTTTTGTCTGTGCAGCAAATAAAAGCATTATTTCACCAAGAGAGCATGCTGAAACACTAACCAAGGTTTTTCAACCAGAACTTTTGACAAATAAAAAAATATATATATTCCTGGCATCGCAACACTGCAACCCACATGATATAGTTTCATAAAGTGTGACAGAATGGGACTCGTGGTTGTTTTTGTGCCCCTGATGCAAGCTCAGTCTCATGAGACAGTTTCTTGCCAATATCACAATATGACTACCAGGGGTACCATGCAGAGATTAGCCTTGTAAAAAAAAACTACTATAATTATTTAGAAAACTCACCAACAGGGCTAGCATTAGGGACTCAGAGAGCGTTTGAATTTACAAACATTAAGTATCCCTGGCGATCTATAAAAATCTGTGCAGAGCAAAAATACCATCTGCCTCTCTGTTAAGACAGTATAACTCTACAATGTCAGAGACGTTATCAGTTCCCTCTGTAGGGCTTTCACTGACAGTCTGCTACAGCTTGATCACAGGCCACCTGCACACCGTTATGCATGGATTGAAGCACCAGCATTTAATTTGTTAAACTCTATTAAGGTTGGTTAAGAGCAGCACCGTAGCATTGTGAGTCTAAAGTGTGTCCCTTAAATACAGCTGCCCTGAAGCCCCCGTGGCTGCTGGATTCCACCTCTGGGGTTTGGTAGAATATCACAATTACATTTTTACATTACATTACAGTCATTTAGCAGACACTTTTATCCAAAGCGACTTACAATAAGTGTATTCAACAGGTATTCAAGATAACTACTAGTCACCAGAAGTCATAAGTGCATCTCCTTGTTTACACAAGCATCTAAGAGCAAAAACCAGAGCATAAGTACAGTGCAGAAACAAACTAATACGAATACAATAAGTGCAACAAACTAATACAAATACAATAAATGCTAATAAGAGCTAATATAAAACAATAAGTGCTTAGTGGAAGGCTAGTACTTCTTGAAGAGGTGAGTTTTCAACCTGTGCCGAAAGATGGGCAGCGACATTTCTGTCGTCGGCTAACTCCATCTCCGTTCAGAGGGCGATAGTAATCTGACTCTGTCACAGTGATCTCTGCCACCGAACTTCAGAAATCAGCTTTAATTAAACAGGCGGCAGATTTTGCGTGACGGGGAGCAGTTAATGTTGTTACTGAATAAGAGTCGCAGAGTTTAATTTCAGATAAGGTCCCATTCAGAATAATCTTTCTTTGTAGAATAATGAATATTGTCAGTATTACTACCATGAAGACTGAACATATCATGCGTTCACATACCGTAGCACTGTATCTTAACTAATTTAGCCAGGCAATATTAGATGAATCAGGCTATTAAGTCAACTCTTTTCTGACCAATGGGTTTTATCGACTGAAGTAATAAATGTTGCTAGGGGATTTACTCAGCTGTTGATAGGTAGCATACGCTAACATAGAAGTTAAATTTGTGCTGCACTGTTATGCTGGTCTTTTAAAAGAGAAAATAATTTGAGAAGCTATGAGTTTGGTAAATGCACCGCAACACGAGTTTGACTGGAGTGTAAACTTCCCCAAACCAAATACAGAGAAAGCTAGAGCTGCTGTTGTCACTCCAAATTCTGACATACTAACATCTTGGCCCCCTGCCTTTAGAAACAACTTTATTAGACTACTGTAGGTAGTAAGCTAGTTAGCTGGGCATGCTAACAGCTGTAGTTTATGATAGAGCAGACACTGTTTAATCTCTAATTTACACTTTTTGTTCATTTATTTTTGGTTTAAAATAAATTCTTACATTAAAGACACCACCGTCTATTGACTTAAAGAGCATTGCTCTTATTAGTGAAGATTAGCTACGGTTGCTAAACTATGAATGGACCATTGCTGTTCAGGGACACGATTTAGCAAACGGGCAGTTGCTCATAATAATGCTGCTGCATCAGTACACTGTTCTACTTTATACTAATTGTGTATACACAGTGCACACAGTGGGCCATTTAGGTGGTTGGTAAGATAGAGGCTAAAGAAGCTAATTTGTGCAATTAAATCCCAGGCTGGCTGGCAAGATTGTGGATGGAGAGAAGTGTGACCTGCCTCACACATAAATGCCCCCCCTAGGCAAACACTATCCTTTAAGCTGAAAGACGTTTTCTCCTGCAGGTCATCTCACTTTAAATGTTTGTGCGAGTAAGTAAGTGAGCAGTATTGATGCTAGATGGGTTTGAGCTGCATTACACAAAGCAATCAAAGACCGAATTATAGACACGTACAGACTCAGACAGTACCCGGATGCGTCTTTGGCTGAGAACTTCAAAGAAACCTATTTTCCCTTCAGCGTTACATGCTCTCCCTATAAAATGTAATTACGCTCAACCTAAGCACACACACACACACACACACACACACACACACACGCACCCACGCACACACAAAGTTGTGGCGTTATGACTTGTGGGCTTTAGAGGATATAACGTCAACTTACATTCATTTCCTGGAAACTTCGCCTAACCTTAACTGCTACCAGACTAATCCTAACCCCTAACCTTAACCTTAAACCAAGTCTTCACCCTAAAATGTAATGATTTATGTTATGGAGACGTGCATTTGAATACAACACACGCATATCAGCTTTATGTATTTCCCTCACTCTCTCTTATGTATTGCATCCTTTAGAATGTCTAATTTATCAAATGTGTCAAATCTTCCGCTGCAAGATCTGAGATGTTGTTGTTGCCACCACGGGCATTTTACATTGCACAAAATATTTCCATCTCTATCATCATCCACAGGTTTCTATATTTCCCATTGTGGTGGCAATCCCAATGAAACCATCGCTTACTTTGATGCACGAGCACAAAGATTGATCAAAGCTTCCACGTCGGTGAAGTGAAGTGCAGACGCAAACCGAACACGGAACTGTAGATTGTGAGGGCATCTCACCTTAGGGATGTAGTGGAGTGCACCGTCAATATAGACAGCATATTTTCATTCAGAGTTTTTGTAGGATGGGTGGGGATCATACACTTCTGCTACATCAAACTCTGTATTACTCCTGCCGTTTCTTTCAGTGGGAGATGTCATCTTTTGAGCACGTTAATGTACGCTTCCACACCAATGTTCACTGAGAGCACAGGTGGCATAGCCTGAAAAGTAACTCTGTTACGTTGTTCATTCTGTACACATGGCATCTATTGCACTTCTGGCCATCCTGGGAGAGCGATCCCTCGTATGTTGCTCTCCCTAAGGTTTCTTCCTTATTTTTCTCCCTGTTAAAGTGTTTTTTGGGGGTGTTGTTCCTGTACCGATGTGAGGGTCCCGGGACAGAGGATGTAGTATGTGTACAGATTGTAAAGCCCTCTGAGGCAGATTTGTGATTTTGGGCTATACAAAATAAATTGAATTGAATTGAAAAAGAAAGTACCTGAAAATGAAGTGAGTGAATGTGACTGACCTGTGTTTCTGTGCTCTCCTCCTTTCTCTGCAGCTGGATGCTTGGTGAAGCATGGTGGTGAAGATGGTTAGAACGCACTTAATGGGGCCATTGTCATGGGGCCGGGTCAAATGCCCGAGCATAATCGGAACAGGAGTCCTTTATCTGCTGCTGCTATCAACCTGTCTCGGCCAAGACACAGAAGGTAAAGGCAGTTCCCATTCTCTGTCTCTTTATCCATCTCTTTTTCAGTCAATGCGTCTGTCTTTGTCTTCATCTTTTCTCTCCGTTATATAATTTGAGAGCCGAATCAAGTTCGCTGAGGGGGGATTTAATATCAGGATTGTGCACATGGCTTTCTGACTTCAGACTTATTTTGGGTAGTGAGCCACATCTCAGTGAGCTGCTGTGTGGCACAAGATTTTCAGGATTCATAATTGATCCTTTGCTGACTGAAGATGAGTAGTAACTTGTTTGGTCAGCCACAACACAATATTTCAAAGGGTGTTAAGTAGTATATTCAGTTTTACCTCTTATCATATCATTTACTACCGCGTTTTTATGTTTTTATTCCATTCCGTATACCATTCAAATGTTTGCTAGGGCCACACTTATAACACTTAATGTCTCAACAGCTACAACTACTACAATGGATTGCCATTACATCTGGTACAGACATTCATTTCCCAGTCAGGATGCATTCTGATAACGTTTCGCAAACCAGTAACGTTTCTTTCAGCACCATCAATAGGTCATCATTTTTACTTTGTCCAGTACTTTAATATCTACCTGCAAATACCTACAAAATATGTGTACATGTTTATTGCTGATTAGTATATGTTAGTGTTCTTGCTAAACTAAGATTGCGAACATGGTATGTTACAATAGCCTTATTAGCATCTTAGCATAATGCTCATTTTGTGAGATAGCTTAAATGTAAAGGTCCCAAAATCTTACATCCTGTTTACAGCCTCTCACTTCCCAATGTAAGAATAATCTGAAATTTATTTGATAATATAAATAGCTGCCAGGGGTATTTTTTATGTTTAAAAAAACCACCCACGTTCATATGAACCTGTACTGAGAGCAAACTGAAGCAAGGTAAGACAGAAATGAAGTCATCACCGATGGGAGAGCTCAGCATAATACTCTCTTGACTTTCTGCTCGATTTGTCAGAATATTAATATACCATTTAACTCTTAGTCCTTGCAATTTATCTGGTTGGCATTTAGCTGACAGGGCTATGCAGCCAAAGGTGAATGACTGTGAGTGTATTTGCTTCCGTGCAGAGGGGTAGAAGGGGAGCCTGTGCAGGCATCCAGATCAACCTGGATTCATCCGTCCCTCCTCTGTTTCTCCACATCGCACATGTTACACCTTTAAAACTGTGTCTCCTAAACAGGGTCTCAACAACAGGTTTGCAGGTCTTATTCTGGCAGATACTAACATGACAAGAATAGTTTGTTTTAACGAGCCTGGATATTCCGGGTTTGACAGACAACATGTTACTCTGTGTGGCTCCCCTCACGACACAAGTGGGTTTTTAATGAGCTTGAGTCCTGGGACAAGCGGCTGATTTTAGCTGTTTGGACCCTGCGCGACAAGAGTTGTGGTGTGTTTTAATTAGCGTCGGTCCCAAAGTACAGTAAGAGACTATATTTGCTCATTATTGGTTTCTTGAGTGACGAGAGTACCAGCATATTTTTAATGAGGGTGTGAGACAACACAATGTGTCAAATGCGGCTTCTTGGCTGAAAGTGTAGTAGCTCCAAACCCATTTACTCCTGTTTGTTTTCCTCGAACAACCTGTCATAACTTACTAATTAAGATCATAGCATTGTGATGCTCATTACTGAGACCAGTGTGATTTGTAGCACAACACAAACAGTTTACTCTAGCTATTGTTGTCGGGTTCAAATTTAAACTCGCTCGGTGTTGCTCGCACCGAAAGCAGCAGACTGAAATGCAAACCCTCTGCTCTGGTGAATTCCTGTACTTGACTTGACTCTGATGATGAATTCATTTGAAGCCTGCGGTGTGTAGCCGGTGCTTCACTCGTTGTTTTAATTGAATGTGAGTAATCTCGAAGTATGAACAAGACACAACAGACGGCATTAAAAGAGTGATGTTTGAGTCGTCGTATACTGAGTGTGATGATGTGTGTGTGTGTGTGTACCTCTGTGTTCGGGCCGCTGTCGCACCTGTCTGATTGTCTGTGAGGGTTCCTGCATGACAATGAAACAGTGTGCTGGTTTGTGTGCGTGTGTGTGTGTGTGTGTGTGCTAATATGCCTGTGATTGTGTGGCACAGCTGCAGTGTGTTAAATGGCAAAAATAATTGCCAAAAAAAGAGAGAGGGGTGCAATACCGTATTAACCAGATTTATTATTTCCAGATAGCTCCTCTCTCACCGTGACTTTCTCAGGCCAGCCAGCGTTCTGCTATAGTTGCACAAAAAGACTCTGACTCCATGCAAATGACAGCTCCTGGTGTGACTGTGACTCTCTCCCAAACCGATTCCCACTCACCAACCCTTTACTACGGCGTGTCACTCTGAATGAACTCGCACTCACAGCTGTGAGGTAGGGCAGGAATAAACAGGTACATGGTGCGGAACACTCTCCCCCCCATGTACCAAACCACCTGTATGTTCATCATGGTGTGGGCTTTAATTGATGCGATTAGAACATTAATTTAGCTAGGGACGCAATATTTTATCTTTAGTTCACCGCACATCGTGTTATTTTCATCCCACCATCATAAAAGTGTATCCAAGTTTTGTGTGCAAAACCAAAATACTGTTTATGATATGGCAAGTCAGAATTCAAATTGATGTGATGGTTCACCCATTTTACAGCCCAGTTCTTCACCAGAGGGGCTGCTGTGGCTCAGGGTGTAGAGCAGGCCGTCCTTTAGTCACAAGCTTGATCCCTGGCTACTCTTGTCCGCATGTCAAAGTGTCCTTGAGCGAGACACTGAACCCCAAGTGGCTCCCTGGGCGCTTTACAGCCTCCCACTGCTCCCAATGCTTAAGATGGGCTACATGCAGAGGTCAAATTTCATGTATATGAATGGGACGATAAAAAATGTAATAAAAAAGTTAAAGCACTTATTTTGAATATTGTACTCTTCCACCCCACACTAGCTGGCCTTTAATATGGGAAAACCAAGCAGATTAATTGTCTGTCAATTGCCACATAGCACGAGACCAAATGATATCTCCCTCCAGATCTCTAAATCACTGCCCTCTTTTTCTGCAATTCATATAGCAAAACAAAACAAAAAACAGAATGTTCTAATTATAGTTTCATACACATGGTGATATCTAGACAACTAATTGTACTTGAAAGTGTTTTCACAATGTAGTTGTTGGTACCGGAGGTTGTTCTTCTGACCACGATACATTTTGAAACCATTTCAACATTTACCATTTTCAACCTCCCTGAAACAGAATAACACATGAACAGTTGAATGCAGTCCTATCATGTATCCGTATCATGCAGGCGATAATACCTTTGTGAACTCTACACTGTTCATTACCTGTGTGACTATGGTATTGAGCTATTGATTTCTTTCTTGTATTAGACTCTATTACATTGTGCAGGTGTTTGTGACACGTTGTGCCCACCACTTGAACGTCTGTATGATGGAGGATGACAGTCTATGTGCTCATGACAAATATGCTACACCGCTAATGTCATTCGTGCCAGTGTGGTGGGATGGTACTGCAGATTTATGGTATATTTTTTTGCGCGTGTGTCAGCATGTGTGGGGGTGTCAGCTTTCAAGGTGATTTTAATATTTATTACAGCTTAACTTTGTTGTTAGATGTTTCATCCGAAGTGAACGTCTCTCCCATCTGTGCTCACTTCAGCCCTGCCTTCTCTACTTTGTTTGTCTTTATCCCTTTTCTTTATCTTCTATATTGTTTATCGTTGTTGTTGTTCGATGCTGCTGGCTGGCTGAGGGCTACCAAACCAAAGGCATTTCGTTGTATCACTACAATGACATCTTTAAGTCAATGAATTGTACCTGAGACTATAGTGACACACACTACATATACAGCACATATATATCACTTTGGAGAACATCTGTCTTCATAGGAATAGTGTTCTGGTCAAGTTCCACTTAGTAAGAAGAGTTCAGATACAGCATCAACAACATATTATCCATCCACACAGCACTTCTTTGCAGCAATTCCAGCTAGCACATGGTTGCCATTTAGTGTCGGTGTAGACTGTACAAACCTGGCAACCTGTTCAAGACTTTGCGAAGCTGCATATTCACATGCATTGCTGTAGCCCGTCTGAAATAAACTACAGACATGTTTGCATCTTTCTTTATGTATGGGATTAAACAAAGGAGACATTAGTGAGCTGTAGAGGTGTTGGTTGGTGGGTTTTTTTCACTTTGGAAAGAGGCCAGGTCTCTATATCCCCCTGCCTCCATTATTCATGCTAAGCAGGTCTAAATACATCCTGGCTCCTGCTCTGCACTTAAAGGCAACTTGTGGAGTTTTCTTGCAAACACTCTGTGTCCTTGAGGTCAAAATTTCCCTTTGAATAGCAGATTTTTAGGATTACAACTTGGGAAATATGTTGTTCATTCCACAGTGTCTTTCAAACGTAGCTCTGTAATGCTACCAGTAATAGAGAAAAACATATCAGGGTATCTTTTAAGCAGAGACATGCCATTGATCTTCTCATCGGTTTTACCCACAAATGTCGATCTATTCCGATTAAAATATTCTTTACATCCTTCTCTCTTCCTAAGCAGAGTCCAAATCCAGGCTCCAGCTACAGACAGCAATGTGGATCTTACAGATGCCGGCTACCACAGTAGCATTTGGGGTTACTGGAGGGGTGTTTATGTATTTCCACCATGTGTCCTCAGAACAACTACCGTCTGATTACGACCACTACTGCTGTCGGCTGTGTTCAACCCCTCACCGGCCGGGACATACTGAGACATAGACAGAGAGAGGGAGAGAGTCAGGATAATGGATAAGCCAGCACAGTGACAAAGTGGTGATCCCTACAGCACTGAGCCTGACACTGTGTGTGAGTGTGTGTGCGTGTGTGTGTGTGTGTGTGTGTGTGTGTGTGTGTGTGCAAGCGGGTCTACAATCCGTTTTCTCCAGAGATGCATCAATCTAACACAAGGTCACACTGTCTCTCCTTTCCTTTTACTCCTCTCTTCACAACCCTCCATCCACACTTTGCTTCTCCTCTCTTCTTTAAATCTTTCCTCCGTCCACCAATCCCCTGCTTTTTTCTTCTCTGTCTCCTTGGATCGTCTCCTCTCACCTCTCCGTTTTTGTCCCCTCTGTACCTCCTCTGTCCTCCATGGATGAATGGATCGGGAGGGGGGAGTAAAGAAGGATGGATGGATAGATGAATGGGTGATGGATGAACGGCTGGCTGGTTGGGTAGCGGAGGGCAAGACGGAGAGGAATCGGACCCCAGGGAGAGGTGCAGATTGGTGTACACGCTGATGGAAGCTCAAAAAGGACATGACACACAAGAACTTTTAGAGGAAAAACACCCTTTCCGTCAGCTCCTGTCTTTCAACCCTTTTACTACCTATTTCCCATGTTTGAAAGAAGTGTAGTATATTTTCAGAAGTCAGTACCGTAGCAAAAGGTTTTAATATGTGGGTTGAAAAGCATTGTGGGCCGTGTAGCGGAACAGACACCGGGGCAACTGCTTGAATGAATGACAGAAATTACAAGCTTGACTTCTTGTTTTAACATTTTCATTTGCGCCGTTTTAATAATGTGCTTTTAATAAGTAAATTATCTCAAAGGGCCTCTTTGCATAGTAATTAAGTTATATCAAAAAGGCCTAATATGTAATTAACTTACAAACCCTGTGGAATACTATTAGTGGCTACACGCCCACGCGTACTGTTCACAATGTTAGGTCACTTTAATGCCATTAATCCTCATTCATATTGTATGTAAAGGACACATGTTTCTGCAGGCTTGTCTTAAGGCTAAAGTAAAAGCTTTTCTTTTTTTATTCAATGACATCTCATATTAATGCATATTGAATGGCAGACTCTTCCATCTCCCAACTTGTTATATTATCAATTTCACTTCAGTCTTGCGCACAAAAGTGAACAGTTTCATCATAAAATGTTTGCTTTGCCATTTTTTCCGAGTGTGCCACATCCAAATTCTGTGGCCATCAATCAACAGTGAAAGCAGCTTTTTTCAAACTCCTCTCTCCTCAGAAATCGGATCAACACAGACGTCTCTTGAGATAACTTCCTTCTTTTCACATATTATTCCAGCGTATTTTTGGAGTTCACCATAACTTTGTTTTCCCATTCACAGTCTAGACTCCAGGCAAGGTGTAGCCAAGCGACTGTTTAACAGATGGTAACAAGCAGGGTGCAGTCAAGTACAACTGCAGCGCAAATGAGCATGTTTTCACATTATGGCACAGTGAAACATCTGATTAAAAAGCTTTTTAAACTGTTTAGAAAGAAAGTGTTGGTAGGAGGGTTTTCTTACCTTGGATGGAGCTCGACTCGCTGTTTTCCCGTTTCCTGTTGTCTTCATGCTAAGCTAACTGGTGGCTGGCTGTAGCTTCATATGTATCTTACAGACCAGAGAGTTCTGTCGATCTTCTCAACTCTCAGCAGGACAGTGAATAATTTGTCCCCAAAACTATTTTTTTTTTTCAGGTTGTTTGTTTTGCTTGGCTCTATTACTCGCATCATTCAACCCATTCCCTGCTGGATAAGAAACAAGAACACAGACCATTATAATCTTTAGCAGACTGCCTGCTACGTTGACTTTGCCCCACAGTGCATCGTTCACAAACCCGAAACATCACCAGATGTGACGAGTCAATTATTTTGGTGGAAGCAGGCCAGCGCGATGGCTCTGATGCCTGTGTTTGAAGAAACATAACGGACGCACACACGATCAATTATGGTGTGCCTATCAGTCAAATTCATCCATATCTTTGTTTATTGTGCGTTATGTTTTCACTCCTGGGAGTAGGGAGGTAGAGAGAAGTCCTGTAACCATAACTGTATGTAACATGATTAAAGAGGAGCTGGATCATTTACATGATATTATCATGTAAATAATGTATTATTAACATTATATCAATATTACATTTTTAAACATTACAGTTATTGCCAATAACGTTATGTTAATGTTAAAGTTAAAGCCTGCACCTAATTAGCTTAGCTTAGCATTAAGCCTGGCAATAGAGGGAAACTGGCTCTGTCCGAAGCCGAGCTCTAAGGCTCATTGAAACGTTATATCTTGTGTTTTTAACCTGTGCAAACAAAAAAAGTGTGAAAACACATCTTGGTTTTAAAAAAAGGCTCAAGAAGCGTCCAACTATTCCTTAAACATTGTGACAGTAATGAAGCATTAAAGCCGATATCTATACCTTTGCGCTATGGAGCGTTTCTCTGCATCGTGACTCATTTTACGTATCCGATGGATCCTGGCTCAATTCACACGGACACACAAACTGGTGCCCAGGTGCCCCACTGAGTCACAGTCTCAGCATGTATATTTTATGGTAACTCTAGCACGTGTGAGTGCAGACAGGCATATGGGCTTGATTGTGTCAACTGTGTAAAGTGGTGTGAACGTGCACATGGAGTGTGTCATGAAGAAATGTTTGCTAAGCAACGTGTGTGTGTGTGTGTGTGTGTGCGTGTGTGTGTGTGTGGTATATCATGGAGACAGTTGCCAAGCCGTTCGCATGCTGAACAACAATAGCTGTTTTCAACTAGCTCAAGCCTGTTTTGACTCTTCGGCGATTGCTGTGGTCTTCATCTGCAGTCACTTCTCCGCCTCTTCTTTCTGAGTCGACTTTGTTCTTAATGGGGGGGCTTTCTTTCCTGCCACCCTTGGCAACCCGTACCTGCTTATTTCGCTTGCCAAAGTTAGATGGACAGAATTTGAATAGTAAATAATAAAGATATTGATTGAAACACTCCAGGTTTAGATAAAGAGGCGTTGGATGGATGATGAATCTGACACAGGGAGCGGGCATTTCTCGTTGACTGCCTGGGATATTGTCTGAACAAAGGGAGGTCTATTTCAAAGTCTTCCTATTTTGTTTTTATGTGGTCCGCACCTCGAAGGCTCAACCTCCCCTTCCCTATAGCTTTCTTTTCATCATCTTGACAGAAACTTGGCATGAATTGATTTTTCTTCACTTCACTCATGCACAAAGTAATTTTGGTGATTCTTTTCTCAAGAAACTTTGAGAGAGGAAAGCAGCAAGTGTGCACTTCTCAAAGATAAGTGAGTGCTTGCAGGAAGACAAGTACACAACGATGGAAGAAATGCACAAGTAAACTTTTGAGGGTGAGCATGAGTGGGTACTTTGGGAGGATGAGTATACCAGCATACAAGAGGACAGTAACTGTTCTATAGGAAGACCTTTATTGGCCATATCATACAAACAAGTGCACTCTTGTGAGGAAATGTGCCTGTGACTTATGTGAAAAGAGAGCAGAGAATTTGCATTTCTATGCAATTGACTCTGCATCCTGGATTTTTTCCCTGGTGTAATTTTCCACAGTAAGACTCTCACCCTTAAGTTAACCCGACTGTCATGCACAGATAAAGGAAATCCCTGTAACACATGATTACATTTAGGACCTGCTAAATATATGTGGCAAGGCAATTGATTTCAACTTCACGGTTACACTTCTGTGCCAATACATGCATGAATTTGTTTTAATCAAGATTTTGACTTGAAAGACTTGGCAACAAGTTCTTTGACTTGATCGTAGACGGAGAGAAATTTGACTTTAAATGAGCATTACCCAACCGTTCCGGGTATATAGATTTGAAAAAGATTCAGCTCATTCCAATTTGAAATCTCATCGTGTTCATCTGTCACTTTAACTTGCAACCCAGACTGTTTACGGTTTCATCCCATTTCATTTTGATTGTTTGAGGGGGGACACAACCCGACAGGTAGAGAGTGGGAGGCAGATGAGAAGAGACAGAGGAGGGAAGAAACAGAGGGGAGAGAACGAGACATGGATGCCCCGTAGAGAACAAATGGCTGGTTAGTAATAAATGAGGGGCATCAGCTTACACTGAAGGATAAAAAGGCAGTCAAGCAGGGGATACACATCTGTCATCTGCTGTTCACTCACACACACACACACACACACACACACACACACACACACACACACACAGGCCAGCTGGTAGAGTGTAATGTAACTAGTGACTATTGTTCCATGGCTCATGCATCTATCTGGATTACTAAACTGAGATGCACCCATAGAATATAGCTTCAAAAGGGTGAAAAGAGGTAAAATTCTCGCTCACCGCCACAGAGACCTTGGATGGTGGAGGAAGGCACAAGCAATCAGCCCGTGTACAGTATGGTGTCTGGAAAGCTAATGAAGCTAATGATTGGTGGGCGCACCTGAACAGAGAGGTGGAAATGAAGGTACAGCATGAAGCTCAAGCACATTGAGCTTGAAAAAGAAACAGCTGGCGCAACCCCGTGTCTTTAAAACTAGTGTTCATACGCAACTAATATGTTTCTTGCAGAAATTTATGCTGGAATGTATCTGCAAAATGTTCACAGGCAAATAAAGCATGATTAGCGCATGTACAGTTATGTTTAGACAACTTAAATATAACATGCTTCTTTGTGTTCTGTCTGAGAGGTGGATGAGCACAGCAACACCACTTTCATAACTGGGCTCTAAGCCTGGCTCACTCCAAAGTTCAAAGATCCACCCAGCAGCAGCTCTGAGTCTGGCTAATTACCACAATATGTTCATTTGTACAAAAACAGTAATTTAAAAATGTCAATTTGTGGTTTTAGAGGGAGTTACATGGGTTAACTATTTCTTGACAAACAGCAGTTCATCCATCAGCTCAGCACTTGTGTGCAGCTCGTTGCCGGCCAACCTCGCTGTGTCAACAAAACTCCAGGAGGTCACCGTGCCCGGCTAATATTGACCAAGGATCACATATTGTTGTTGTTTCTAACATTGGGTTGACCTTTTCATCGCACCCTGAAAAATAGAGTGGTTAAATGTATTTTCCAAAAATGCTGAACGATTCTTTGGATATTTACCCAAAACCACAATCCACAACATTTATTATTCTAAACCCATCAACATGTGGGAGACCGAACACAAACCGCAGTCTTTGGTGTCACAGTTCAGCGATTTGAACACCCAACCATCCACTCAGACATCTTCACTGTGACTTTGGTGCAGTGCACACTTGTTACACTTCCCGGATTGGAAAAAACCAAACATTGTCATTGAAGGTGATCCTAGCAGAAATTAAGTTTTAACCTATATATTTTTCGCAAAGCAATTGAGAAGATCATCAAAGTATTTTGTATTAACTGCAGTGCATAGCAAATTAAGAGGAAAATGGGGGGTTGTTCTAGTTTTTAAGGATAAAAAAGTGGGATTTAATAAAGTTGACAATAAAGATAATAGAGTATAAAAGTGTCGGTACACTTTGAACTTCTTTACTTTTCATTCTGCCAGAAAAAAATAATCATCAGAATGTTACCTCGAACAAATTCATAACCAATGTTTTCGTTGTGTTTAATCACCTGAAACTAAGAATTGTGTTTTCGTTATTGTAGCTTGAGCCCTTTCATATCTATGGAGTGGTCGCTGTCCCATATTGCATCGCCATGTCTCTACAGTAGCCCAAAGCAAGACAAGCCAAACGATGGCTCAAGAGGGGGCCTTTTGCATTTTTACGTTACCCGAAAGGTTCTCTCCATACTTGGAAAGGAAGGGGCTGGTTGGTTGCAATCTGCAACCTCACCTCTAGATGCTTCCTTTAAGTCAGCACGCCTTTTCGCTAAGAAAAACCTTTGCCATGGCAAATTGGACAGTTTAATCTATATTTGGGGACACTCAATATAGTCTCCCATATCAAGAAACAAGATATATTACCAATGAATCCTGAGAGAAGCTATGCTTTCATGCAGCTGTGATGTTTAATTGTGGAGGGGAAGAGAGACAGAGAGAGAGAGAGAAAGTGAAAGTGTGATCATTGTTCCATGAAGTCTATTTTCTAGGTGAGCAGATATCCGTCTTCCAGCCTCCCTGTGGGATTTTTTCCCCATCCATCCTCAAGAGCTGAACAATAATGTTACCCTGTCTTGTGAATGTAGGTGTTCTTGTATTTTCGGAATCCCTGCGAGGACATAGAGATAAAGGAGAATCCTTGAATGTTGGTGCTGCTTCTCCCCCTCTGAATGGGACCATTTAAAGCCTTCAGCTTGGGTTAGTAGTAATACAGTGAGGGCGTGTGGTGGCTGTGAATGGAGGTGAAAAAGCTTATCGAGACAAGCAAATCATTTGTATACTGCACATGCAAACACGCACACCTCTCGGCACATTATTTATTTGCCTGTGCTTTATTTCGCCCATGTTTTTTCAAAACTTCACACCCACTTACTGCATTTCAAATTCGACTCTCCTCTTTTTTTTTTCTTGCTTTGCCCTGAAGGTTAATTCTTATCTTTCATGATTTTCCTCTTCTGCTTTCCCCCCCTTGCCTTCCTCCTCCTCTTCTCTCCTTCATGGTGGGATGTCTCAAACTGCAGACTGGCAATATGAGGGTAAGAACTATCTCCTCTTTCTTCATCTGTTAACTGTGTGTTCAGTCACCGTTCTGGTTTATTAACCCCTGCTAACCCTGCGGAGATGTTATAGAGGGGGGGGGGGGGGGGGGGGGGTTACGTTGCTCGTTCCTGGTGGGCATTAGTCTCCCCTCACTGTCACGTCTTGTCTCCTTTATCCCTTTTTCTACCACATTCACTCCAATTATATGATTACTTTGCTCCTTTCCTAATCAACCCATTTCCTCTCTGGAGAGACGAATGCTATAGATTATATCTACAGTACCAGGCTCATCATGTATCCATTATGTCTAAATATGTCTTGCTGTAGGATATTTTAGTAATAGTTTTTCTTCATTTACCTTTTTGTATTTGTCTCCATCTCTAAAACAAGTGTCTCCCTGTCATCAACATTTGTATCCCTCCCCTCTGCTAACCCCTTACACCTCAATCCTTTTCTCCACTCCTCACTCCTTTCAGGAGTTGCTGTTGCCACTCTTAACCACACTCGCTCTGATATAAGCACTGTGCTCTGCAGAGTCCAATTCCATTTCAAAGAGAGACACTCTGACAGAGTGATTGCTGCAGCCACTTCTTTTTAAAGGAGAAAACTTACAAAAAACAGTTTAAAACATTCATCAAGCAAAATCATCCATATATGCTTCACGGTTGAGTTTCACACTTCAAGCTTTTCTATAATGGATTTAAAGAACCTTACAATGTTAACTCTAAATGTTGTATTTTCTTTTCATCCCCCCAGAATGTAAACTGTCCCGGTCGGGTCCTCCGGCTACCATCGTTGCGATAGATGAAGAAAGCCCAAACGGTAAAGTATTCAGCTGTTTTACATCCTTTAACTCTAAATGTGACAAGGGAACACTTTTGTTAGAATTTAAGACAATCATCACTGTTTACCGTAACTTAAACAAACACTGTTGGATGATTTTGACCTTTTCAGAAGGTGCTGATTGGCATGGCATGTAACCTGCACTCATTAATATTCATTAGGTGTGTGCCAACTGTGTGGTGGTTGGATCCCTGTCCCAGGAGATAAAGACACTAGGTCATTCAATTTGAGCTAAATCACTGTGTATGAGCACGAGATATGAGCGGCGTTCTATGTGTGCACGCCTGTGTTACATAATCTTTAATGTGAAGCCAGCAGCCAGTTAGCTTAGTTTAGCTTAGCCTAAAGACTGGAAACGGGGGGAAAGAACTAGCCTGGCTCTTTCCAAAGATTACCAAATTTGCCTACCAGCGCCTCTAATACTTATTAACATGTTCTCTATCTCTTGTGGGTAATCCGTACCTGGAGTCTCTACTGGTTGCTTGGTAGGAAGTCACTGCACACAACCAAGAAATAGTCCCATAGAACAATACCAAATCCATAGATTCTTTTTTTTACCTCATTGTTTCAACAGATTAAACAAACAAGATAATAACATGTTAGTTAGCAACTGAATCCTTGAGTTAAAAAACAAAACATAAACGCTACTATCTGATGCTGGGCATTTGTTTGAGTAGGACTCCTAATTTGAATATTTGAGACAAATAGCTATTTTCTCTTCTCTTCTCTTCTTCCCTGCAACCTAAACAAAAAAAGACACATTTTATCTGAATACCAAAGGACATATATTCAGTGTATTTTTGTCTCCAGAGTTAGCTCAAACTGTTTAAGACTTTAAGTAATTAGTGTCTCCCGGTTTGATGGATATGCCATTTCGAGGGTGTAGAGTATGAACAAACACAGAGCCTACTAACTGTAGGAGAGTGTCTGAGTGCTGACTTGTTTGGTCGTATATGAACATCATTTTTGTGAAGTTCAGAGAAGCTTAATCGTGGAAGGGTCAGAATTTTCAGTAATTGACGAGTTTAATCGTTGCTTTAGTCACAAGTAAATTAAGGCCTTGAGGAAAGCCATTAAATCTTACACTGAGGTGAAATGTACACAGACAAGTTGGTCCGTGGGATTAAATCACCCTCTTATCTCCAGCCTATAGAATAATCTCCAGCAACAGAAACCTGTCATAATGTTTGCCATGTCTGCATTTCAACAAAGTTTAAAATTGTGAGACCTGACCGCTGTAATCCTAACTGACATTCGAGGAGATTAGTAAAGCAACACCAGCCTTCCATCTACCCAGCTGGCATGTCTGTATCTGTTAATGTCTTAATGCATCCTATTAAGCTATCCATCCTCTTATTTCCCCTGCTTGCCATGTTTACTGGGTATTCACATCAGCCTGGCACTCTAAGTTACGTGTAGACCTGCCACCCATGTTGGCCGCCATGACGGTATTATTTGTTATACACAGTACTTTCAATTGGAGTGAATGGGACAAGGACATACTTTCTTTTCAGAGTTTTTCTGTCAAATGAAACCACCTGTATATACAGTATATGTATAAAATGCAATATGCATTATATTTAATGCAATTTTGCATTGTATGTTTAGCGTCACAGGTGGGGGAGACACACAAGTTCTTTAAAAAAAAAAGTAAAGAACAACAACTTATAGGAGTAGTGAATGCTATTTCTGGCATTTCAAATATTTATAGAAATCTAGAAAATAATACATTATCATTGTCATTTAGGCTGAACAAATATATGGTACTGTAGTCTAATAGAAAATGGAACTTCTGTAATTGTTTAATACACTAACCAGGTACACTCTTCGCTTATACAGTATGTTCAGCTTACTGCTGTGAACACACAAGACTATACCCGGAGGAGCTCATCGACATTTTCGCCTCCTCTTTTCACACATTTGTATTTCGGCAGCCATACCGTACCGTAAGGAGATATTTGTCAGGGAAATCTAAGTAAATAAATCAAATTGTGACAGGGTGGGGGTGGGGGGGCAAAACACACCTAGTGGAATTCATGCCCTTGCATTGACACAGTCCTTCAGCCGCAAAATAGTTTTCTAAGCTTTTTTTCAATTCAAACATAATGGGAGTTCAGCCTTGCAGATTGGTTGAGGAAGCTATAATGCTCTTCTTGCCTGATTGTGCATGTGTCACAAAAACACACTTTTCAAAAGATTTTGTTATTCCAATACATTTGGTTGTAAAATGTCGGTATCTATTTAATTGAGTGTTTTGCAGTGAAATGATGACAAAACCCCCGGCAGTTACAATGTGTGCTCACATATGACATATACACGCATGTATGTGTGTGTGTGTGTGTGTGTGTGTGTTTGTGTCGGCATGTTATTGCCTAACAACAATGTGTACTTTGTGTTGTTTGTCTCTCTTAGTGGTAGTCTTCCTAACAGGGCTGTCGAAAAATATGTTGGCATTGAAATGCTTTGTATGCGTAATGCTGTGTGTTGCTCCGTGGCTGTGCGAAAGTGTTACGATTTAATAGAGAATCTCGCTTTAGGGTGATTATCTTTGGTTGGTTTGTGCAAGAAAGAGAGAGAGAGAGAGAGAGAGAGAGAGACTCGAGGAAAGAAAAGAGTCGGAGGGACAAGAGTAACAAGATACATGTTAAGGATTTTTTTTTTTTCTCAGGGAAGATAATATTGAAATTAAGGCTTTGATTCTAATAATATAAAGTAACAGGGTGATTATAAGTGGATCGATGTGGGAATAGGAGTGGGGCAGATACACATACGTACATGCACAGAAGCACACACTCATTTAGCAAAAGGACATCAGTATCTCCACAGGGGTCTTCACAATATACACAATAACGTATTCCATGTATCATTTAGCAGATAATACAGGCTACATCAGCATACAAAATTGCATGTAATAGTGAACAATCATCTTCGCTTACTGCTCTAACATTATTAGTGTACTGATGTAAATATACTCGGCTTTGCTTATCTAGCTTGACCACTGATAATGGGGTCCTTAGAATCTTTCTTTTTATTCTGCACATAGATAGAAAAGGATCCCAGCTGCTTTATCCAGCAGCATGATATATGTGCTAAGGGGGCTGTCCACTGAAGTTGTTGCACAATCTGCATTTCACTCCATGTTACAATATATTTGAAAAACTTCCGATTTATCATCGTATTTTAATGACGTGTGCATAAATAAACATAAAATCATGAAGCTGCCATGAAGACTGAATTATGAGTGTAAAAAAGCAGCAATAAAATGGTACATGGTGTGCGCTCTTTCTGGTAGACACACAGAAGGCTTTACTACGGCTGAAGTAGCAGGTGGCTGTGGCAATTACTTTTCAGTCCATGACTCGTACCTGTCGCCACATTCAGTTAGGATAATGTCCTGTAAAAATTCTATTAATGTGCCGCCACAATGCTCATTTTCTCGCTATTTCCTCCTAATATTCTCTTTACTGTTTCTCCCTCTCAGCCTCTCATTCAACCCAATCTTTCTCGCCTCACTTTCCCGTGCTATCTTTCTCACTCCTCTTGCTCTCTAATTGCTCTTTGTGCTGCTTAATCGCGGACAGCTCCTCTTTGCTCTCCGTGTTGCTGCGCACACACACTCCCTGCTTCACGCCGTTGGGCCTGTATGCCGTAACACATGGGTCACTTTAATATGGTGCTGCTGAGTGCAGTATTCAGTCACACATCCCATGAAGTGAGGTCACTGAGAACAGAGCCCGTTTCTATGATAAGGTCTATGGAATTAAATTAGTTACACAAGGTGTTATTTTTTACTCATTTTGCAAGACAGAAGCAGGAAAACCAGAGGAGAAATAGCTAAAATATGGCAAGGAATTAAACTCCTCTAATGAATTCAATTTTCTATCCAATTTCTCAAATAAAGAAACCAATTTCATTATATTTCCCCGTTTATTTAACATTAGCGAATAACAGCAAGGCATTTGACATGGTTTCCATGGTAGCATAGAAGGCCGTGACCCAAATTTATGTCTGGCAGATCAGATATGAGATCGCTTAGTGTGTGTGTGTTTATGTAGTTGTACGTGTGCGGGTGTGTGTGTGTGTGTGTGTGCAAAGCGTCCGTTAAAGGGCAGACGCTGAGTGAAATTCTTTACAATTTTTTTGCTCTTTCTCCACTTAATCTAATGTTTAATGTACGATAACACACACAGACATGACCGCATCCAAAATTGTATCTTATGCTGAAAACCTGCAATGTCTAATAATGTGCTGAGGAATGGTTTTGTGCTCACACACACACGAACATTTTTTTAAATAATTTCTTCTTTATTAATAATGCAGCATGTCTGGCCTGCTAATGGGTCTCTTTAACCCGTTGGAGCTGTACAGAGTCAAGTGGTTAAACTGCCTCACTTCTTCCTCACACATTTTTTTGCAGCTATTCTGTTATAATATTTTCCATCTAAATTTACAAAATGATACTGGACAACCAAGCGTTAGTTCATGAAAGTGATTGAACACGAGAATGAACGTGTGAAAGAAGAACAGGAATACTTCAAAGTGAAATCCAGCAAATAATTAGAAAAGTTTGGCAGCAGGGCTCAGTTTTCATTGACTCTGTCAATCACCGATGAATTGAGGATGATTCAATTTAACGCAGATGTCTGTCTGATTCTCCATCTGCCGTTTCCTTCTTCTTGCAAAGCTTAGCTTCTCTGACCCGTTGCTCTTCTCTGCTCCACCGTCTCCTGGCTTTGCGTTGATCGAGAGATAATATGCAGCAGACAGTTTCCATTCAAATCATGTTTAGTCGCCCTGTTTTTTTCGACTCTCTCTCTTTCTGTCTTTCAATATTCCTATCCTTCCCAAATCGCTCCATTGCCTCTGTTGTGTTTAATGAATTGAGTTTTTGTCCGTCTGTACTATCTGTCTCATCAAAGTGTTTACTTTTTATAATGTCTCTTTCTGTGAAATGTTCATTTCATTTTGTGTTCCAGTTGGTATTACAGCTACTGGTATGGAGAAGGCAAACAGAGTAGCCCCCATATCGAGTCAGCCTTAATTTAATTTTAGTTCAACATGCTTTTTACTCTGTCTCTTTCTCTCTTTGTGGTTGTCTCTGTCTCTTCCCTCTTGACCTTGGCTACAACCTATGTCATTTCCAGGCTTATACTGTAATTAATTCAGAAAATGAAGAAAAGCAGAGGGTTCTCTTTGGGCTGCCTCCCTTTTTTTCACAAATGAAATTAGATTCAAACCTATCTCCCTGCAAACATTATTTGAATCTATGTCCAGGAACTCTGGACTTTGCGTGTCTCTCTCTAGCTGACGGGTTAATGCAAGTGTTTTTATTGTATCCCCAGGAACGTTATTGGTGGACAACATGCAGATAAATGGCGTGGCTGAGGGTCCGGGGCGTACCATCTCTCTGTCGCTAAGGGATAACCACGACTACTGGGTGATCCTTGACCCTTCCAAACAAGCCCTTTACCTCAACAGCACCGGACGTGTTCTGGATAGAGATGTAAGGCGGCTGAACTACCTTTTTTTTTTTTGTTCTGCCTTATGAAAAGTTTTTGGTCCCATTCAATTTTTATTTAAAAGTGTCTTAACTTGCAGAAACTATTTTGCTCCTCATGGTTTGGCTCCTAATTGTCAGATCGATTGAAATCTTAATGAATCTGTTGTGTCACACAATCTCACAGGTACTACCACTTTTTCAGATAGCACCTCAAAATAAGAGCAAATCTAATGTAACGTTGTTTCAACAGATGAAGACAGCTGCTCGTGTCTTTGTTTAATTCAGTTTTTCTTTTTACACTCGATAAATGTGCCAGAAGCTAATTTTCACCTATTCTAACTTTCGCTATTTTTGTTTCGCTCCGTAAAGTAATCCAGCAGATGTTTTTTTAAAGTCTGATTCAGCACAAAAAGTTGAATACAAGAGTCCGGCTTTCTTCTGTGCAATTGTTTTATTTATTTTTGTTTTATTTTCTGGGTAATTATTTATTGCTGTTGTACAATTGTAGTTTATTTATCCCTCTGTTTTTCTCTTTTCCAGCCCCCCTCGTATATTCAGTCCATTGTGGTTCAGGTTCAGTGCACCAACGAGCTGGTAGGCACGGTGATTTTACATGAAGTCCGCATCGTTGTTCGAGACCGCAACGACAATGCACCGCATTTCCAACAGCCAAGATACTACGTCGGCATCAGTGAGGTAAAACACACACACACACACACACCTATACACAGTGAAAGTTTCACATATATAAACATACACATTCCCACCTCTCACAGAGATGTAGTGAAGTAAAAAAAAAAAAAACATAATACCAAAAGTGGTGGAAATACTTTACTGTCTTTCATTTAAATCAAGAGCTATTTATTGCACTTCTAGTGCAGTGCTGCTGTCTATCAGGATGCCAGGTACAGGACTCATGGGTCTGAGACTAGAGACCAAAGGAAGGGGGGGGGGGGGGGGGTACAGTGGTACTTAGTACAGTGCACAGCACCAAGCTTTTTCCCATGCTGCTCTGGGGGGTCATGTGTAGCGCTTACAATGCCACTTTAAGAGGCTGCATTGACCTTCACTCTGACAATGTAGCCTGGTGTGTGTACACACTGCAATGTATTTTGAATATAATCCTCCCCTAAATAGTCTTGTACATTGCATTTTGCTGTCACACTAATGTTGAAGGGCCGTACCGTAAGCAGGGGGAAAAGCAGAGTCTTTGGGCAGTCTAAGAAAGGATCTAAATCTGTTATCCTGAGGCTTCCAGAATAGTCTTTAAGATGCCAATCCCACAGTTAGTGTGTTATCTAGAGTCTGGGGGAGCATAATTTAACTAGAAGAGGTACAGACTGAAAACTGGACAAGGATACATCTAGCCTGCTGCCAGTGTGGACCTCGGCAGACCCAGTAGAATATCTCATTATACAGTATTCCACAGCCTGTCCAACTCGATCTGTCTTCTCAACCTCTTTTTCTCTTTCTTGGCCTCTCTTCTCTGTTTTTGCAGCTCCCGACACTCCCTCACTTCCATGCCCCCTCACCACTCCCAGCTCTTCATTATGTCACCTTTCCTCAACCTACCCACCTTTCCTCTGCCACACTCTATATATTTCTGGTTGTCTCTCCTCCTCCACCCCACCACCTCTCACAGCACTCCAGTTTCTCATTACTCTTACGAAAATAATTCCCTCCGTTCACTTCAACGACCGCCATACAATTTAGGAGATGCGTCGTAAAAAAACTCTAAAATATGATTCCTGTGCCCGCCCAAGGTAAATGTGGTCAGTTTGGTGGTAATAATTTAAAAAAATTAATTCATTTATTCTGATGTGGGCAATAATTAAGATTTGAGTGCAAGTCTGCTCATTAGTTCGACAGCTACGTCTAATTCACTTTACTTTGCCCCCAGATCTCCAACCACCTAATGCGGTGAATTTAATATTGAGAGAGTGAATCAGGAGTTACATCCAGCTTTATCATCGTGCCTGCTTCTATTTGTCTAACAGTTGTTGAGTGCAAGAGAGTGAGGAAAGTGACAGATTAAGACACACAGAGAGGCAACATGGTTATTTATAAAAACGTCTAGGACGTGAAAGTTTTCGTGTACAAGGGGATCCTTGTGGCTGATTGCATGAGTTGGCGCTGATGTCGGAGTCTGGAGTTGTTTCATTAGAGCCGTATCCGCAAGTGGCAAAGTGACAGCATGAGACCTTCTGAAGACCATTGTTGGATCTGTGGGAGGCAGAGATAACCCTGTTGAGGGAAATGATGTAACAAATCATTGGTGCAGCAGCTTAATTCAACTTAATCTCAAATGTTTCTTGCGCTGTCTGGAGATTAGACTTCTGTTTTGACACATAATCGCAGATCCTAAGGCGCATGGCTAAAAAAAAAAATACAGCATGTCAATTTAAGGCTGGCAAAGTTCTTCCTTTCATGTGCTGTGGCAAGTGTTCACATTTTAGGTTAAGAATTTCTTTTAGAAGACCAATCTGGCTTTTATTAAGAGTTTGTATCTATGTTTTAGGCTACTCGTCATCACATCATGCACAGTAGGTATACAGTACACTGCTAACTACTTGCCAAAGGACATCATAGTTGTTTAGATTTCTGAATATGGTGTTTTTACCAACGCAAAGAAAACCAAAAACATGAAAGAATATATATAAAACATAACCGTATTTTTCATCTCCACATTTTGTTCATTTTAACTTGAATGAACACGGGTTAGCTACAGTTACCATCATGTCAGACACAGCAGCTGTCTGCAGCTAGGAGTTGGCTGAAAAGAGCAACCCCGACATCTTTGACATCATTAGATAACTGAGCATTATGTTCTGCTGCTGTGTTGCCATCCAATGTGTGCCGTCTTAATCACAGGGTTTCTCCAGCTGTTGAAATATCATGTGTTGCAGGATTGCAGGATGCAAAATAGCTAATGTTACAGCAACTGGCTCAAACATCTGTTAGCTAAACAGCTACCACTGCATATACAGTATCTTAGCATGACGCTAGCTCTCTGTAGCTAGTGGTTAGCTACTGAAAAACTATTCAGCATGAGAACGTCTTCATGTTTTAACTTAAAATGAACATTGATGTGTAACAACCAGTTGATGAAAATGAAAAATGGAAATTTAATTGCATCTTTGCGTTAAAAAAAAGAGTTCTTCAGCGGCCACCACAGTGCTTTCTGCTCAGCTCCTCAGTATAGTCTCAGTGTTTTGGCAACTGTTTGGGTGGAGTAAGATCATTTAGGTGAAGAATGTCTTTGGA
Source organism: Anarhichas minor (assembly GCF_050575085.1). NCBI lineage: Eukaryota > Metazoa > Chordata > Actinopteri > Perciformes > Anarhichadidae > Anarhichas > Anarhichas minor. The sequence continues at coordinate 12,937,414 of NW_027466463.1, forward strand.
CTAGAGTCAGATTTGGCTCAAACACATTGTGGCATATTTAATTTGCTAATTTCATATTATAAAAGGGTTGGCATAATAAGCTACAGGGGTGCCTACACCTTTTTGGTCTTTGCTGTAATCGTTTTTTGAAATTGACTCATTATTTTATAACAGTGAGTATTTGGGTCCAACCTGTTTCTGTTTTTATTATTATTTTATATATTTTATATCGACAAAAAAAATGAAGATAAAGACACCCACACTGTCTGTTTGTCGAGTGAGACAAGCACTCTTAACGTACCATGCGTGATTTTCTTTCACCCTTTTTATCTAAAAACTTCAATTGGTTGGGGCAATGAGGTGTAGCAGACATTCACAGTAGTGACGGAGATAAAGACTGAGGCACCGACTGCAGACAGACAGAAAGTTAGACAAGCCGTGCTGCCTGTGTTTCATTTTATTTCCACAGCAAATGAAAGCACACAAACATTTACAAGCTGATCTTCCTTCTCAAGCCCCATTTGAGCACAATAAACAAGCTGCGAGTCATTTTCTGTTTGTTTTGTAGAGACAGTGGGGTATCAAGATCCCTTATGGCCAGACGCATGTGAAGAGTTTTTTTTATATGCCCCTCCCTTATCTCTGCCACATGCAGGCAGTAGATGTCAGGAAGACGAGACACAACAGTACAGGAAAGAAGCTGTTTGATGTCAGTGGTACAGAGTATGAAAGGGTTTAAGTGTTTGACATCATGTAGTGTGAGCTTGTAGGAAAAAGATGCTGATATTCTCCCTCGCTGTGTTGTGTTTTCAGCTGACGCCAGTGGGAACCACTATCTTCTCTGGTTTCTGGGGGAACAATGGGGCAAAAGACATAGATGACGGTCCCAATGGACAGATAGAGTACACCATCCAGTACAACCCGAAAGACCCGGTAGGTTATCCATCTGCCCGCTGAACTCTTCAAAGCTTGAAGTGGCCAGATTCTAAACTCCGTATTCAAGCTATTGGCTTGCTATTGAAGTACTAACAAACTCTCACACGACACGTGCAGTATAATTGTACCATTTAAACACTTTCGCATAAACAGTCTCACGCTTGCACAGGCAAGCTTCTTGTCCAGCTACAGTGTGTTCAGTAAGGTTTTAGATACTCATGTTTGGGAAGTAATAAGCATACAACTGGATGCATGAGTTGTGTTGTGTGAGAGTTTGTAAACAAATAACGTAAACAAAAGCAAAAATGAACCAACATTTTACAAAGAGGGATGCATATTTACATGGTTATTTATTTTATTGTTTAAAATTGACATCATAGCCAGATTTGGGCCCAATACCTCTTCTCTGTTCTCTGTGTCTAATAAATAATAAGTTGATAAATAACCCATTTCTTGAAAACGTTGACCACTTACTGGATGTTTTCAGCCATGAGCTTCAGTTTCTTAAGTTCCATTAGCCAAATTCTGTTGTACAGTAAACCACCTTTCCCTATCTCAGAGTTTAGTTGTTGGTTTAGTAATAAACTACATCAGGAACAGATGGACTAGTTATTGTTCAAAGATTAGCTCATTATTGCATCACGCAGCATATCTAACACACTTTTAATCCGTTACATTTTTTGCCAAAGAATCTACATTGGTATGATAATATGGGAGTTCCAAAGTGTTCAATATCTGATAAATAAATAAATATGAAATAAATTGAAACTAATCTCATAACCAAATTTATATTTCCCATTATATGCCCAATCTGCTTTTTTCATAATGCCATTTTCCTCAATAACACAGAATGTCATGCCACTGTTATTTATTTCATAACTGTTGTATCATTAACCGTTGACTCCGTAAGGGACTCACTATGCTTCTAATTTATGTGTGTGTGTTTCAGACAACCAACAGAACGTTTGACATCCCTCTGACACTATTTGGCTCTGTAGTTCTCAAAGAAAGACTCAACTATGAGGAGATAACGCGGTACCTGGTCATCATACAGGCAAATGTAAGTCTTTTTTATACATTGTTTGATATATTTGCCTCCACTTCTCTGTGCATATATCAAGGAAGCAAGCAAAGGGAAACAGCGAGCTAACATGGTTCTGTAGGAACGTTCCTGACGACTACATTTCAAATGGCAGTTGAAACTTAGACGAGTCTAAAAGTAAGAAAACACTCCGAGAACAGTCAAAATTGATCATACAGGGTTTATGTGCTGTTCTGAGCTTTACAAAATAAAAATGTTTGTGTATATCTTAATTATCTTGAAATAAAAACACAGCAGTTATATTGACCGTTGAGACGAATTTGCCTGTTTGTTGTGAATTTGCAGAGCAGCTACCTTTGTTTGCAATTGGATGGCAGATAAACTGCCACTGGAATAAGAAATGTGTGATTACACATGAATGCCTAAGCAGGAGTAGAAGTTTGAGGATAGCTTTACTCTCCTTGTCTGTTCAATAGTTGTATTGATAGTTAACGGGGGCCTCACTGCAACCCAGCTATTTCAGCTTTAGTTCTCGTGAAGGTCTTCTTTCGGAAAAATAACTTAATAGTGTGCAACGACGTCAATCTTTTTTCATTTATGCATGTATGTATGCATCAAGGTGACACATTTTGGTGTGGGTTTTTTCGAAAACCTGAAACCTTTACACAATACAAACATTTCCACTGGAATGTATTACTTAGATTCAGGTCATGTTTTTGTGAATACGGTGCTACACGGTGTACCGTTCATTCAGATAGCGTTTAAAAACTGGCTGTATTTTCTATTTTGAATGCCCCTGTCCCTAATGGGTTTTTTCTTCTGAAGTCTTAAAGTCCCACTGAAGCGGATGAAGCGTCTTTATCTTCTGTACTCCTAGCATTCCCCAGTAAACTGGAATATTTGAGCGATGTGTAGTTACGAGAGGAATTTAATTAAGATCCTAAGCGTTTGATTGGACTGCTAAAAAGGTGGGCGGGCTTGGAATGTTGACGCTCTCAGCGCAAAAATCCTATTGAGGGGAAAACGCTTTTTATCGGCTATGCAGCAGTGGTTTGTGTCTTCAAAGGTGATTTCATGATTACCGTGTCCGGGATGGGGGCGCAAACACGACTGTTGGAGATTTTTTAATTACTTGATCACACATTTGACATTGAGGGCAGTATAAATGGTTTAACTACTTTATCTGTTTAGTCTTTAGCAATTTCGAATCTTTTATATTGTGTTAATAATTTAAAAACTTTTTATTTATTTGTAAAATTGCTATGTTTGGTTCTTACAGTTTTCTTTGGCCACTCATTGAACAGCGACAGAGGAGAGTGGGAACAATTCATTTGTAAATCAAACTTTATACTTTACTTGCTGCAAAAATGGCTCATGCTGTTTTTTTTTTTTTAAGCTTTTATTAAATATGTTTCCATACATTTGAAATGATGAATCAATCATTGATTATGATCAAGGAACTTGTGCAGTCTGTGATGGGCTGTGTTCTTATAAACACATTAGAAGCATGCTCAATTCATCTGCTCTTGATGAGGTATGAATTGAATGATGAGTATGAGTTCGCTGCAGCTTTGTCGATTTACATTTTTCTGAAATTATTCAGCAGGACTACGCTGTGGTCATTTTCTAATTTAGACTCCAAGATGAAGATATGCAAATATCTGAAAAAGAAAGTGCAGTATCATCCAAAAATAAAATAAAATCTCTCTCTCTCTGTCTAGGACCGGGCCCCCTATCCCAGTGAGCGCAGTACGGCCACCACCACTCTGACTGTGGATGTACTGGACGGCGATGACTTGGGTCCCATGTTTCTACCATGTACGCTTGTTGGAAACACCCGTGATTGCAGTCCCATCACGTATAGGGCTAATGTACTGGAGCTGATAGAACCGGTAAGTGTGTGGCTGTTATGTAACTATATTATATACTGCATTGTGTTTGTGTGTATGGTGCAGAGGAGCTGTTTGTATTTGTCTCCGTGTGATAGTGAGAGCTGATCCCCTCACAACTCCTCACAAAACTCCTATTTAATGGTTTTAATTTAATTTTATGGAAGGCAGGTTTTGTTATGGGCTTTGCATTGCGTGTAGTTTAACAATGACGAAATGATGACCTCTGAACTTTTAAACATGGTATAACGTGTCTCTATGATGCCTGCAGTTAGGGCCTGTGTCCACCAAAGAGTTTTCTTTTTTTATATTTAATCGGGTATCTGTCTACGGGAGATTAATTCCGATTGCCAACTTTTATCTACAGGAGGCAAACATGGTGAAAGATGTGTGTGAGGTAATAAAGTCTGTCACGGTCCGGGAGTAGCCTATATGCCTTTCCCCGAACTAAGCGTTGTGATCCATAATTATTATTAATATTAGACCCGCCGCTCTCCCTCGCTCGTTGCCATTTCTGGTTTATCTTTTTTAATGTGGACAAAAAACAACTCCTGAAGTCACTGTAGTGTGTATTTATGTATATTTATTTGAAAATCTACATTATTTTCCTGCTCATTGATTCACTGGGGGGGGGGTCTAACATGCTATTTGCTGTTTAACAAGCTAGACAATGCAACATGAAAAACAGTGGAGGATGGAATACGCCAGTCTGTTTTGAGAACTTGAAACAAGGAGACATTTCTGATTTCCAAGTGTGTTATACATTGGAAAAACTTGACATACTTTTTAAATACAAAAAAAAGTAGCATAGCTTCTGAGAGTGTACCAGGTATAATTTCCTCCTGAAAAAGATCCAGAGTGTTTGATAATGTAACTTAAATTTCCATTTACTTATTTCAAAGTGAGTCTGTATCACCACAGTATGCATTCATGCTTACACAGCTGTATATATACTGTTGTATGTCAGGCATTTGACTGATGTTGTTATCAAGAGTGACGTACAATACCACCTTGTAAATGAGACAAAGTTGCTGCAGGCAAAATTTGTCAAGCCAGCAGGGCAGTCATGCTTCGCTTGATATTGTCTACTTCATCTCTTTGTTTGTATAGATCTTTGTCACACACTCACACACACACACACACACACTCGCACGTATGCTCACATATGCTCACTTTACACCAGACATACTGACTCTCTCTCCTCCTTAAAACCTCTTTTTTATCTCTCCTCATTCACACATACACTCTTACATACATGCACACACACAATTTTCTCCCAGCCAAAAGAGGCACGGCGAGGAACAACAAGGAGTAAATCAACTTTACACCTCGTGGTTTTGAAAAGCAGCAAGTGTACGCAGACAAGGACAGGGTTTACGATGGAGGGATGATGTGGAGGGGGAAATAAAACACGGAGGAAAGAAGAGAGAAAAAGTCAGACACAAAAACGTTATGCTGGGAAAAAACTTGAGGTTTTACAATCTGAAACGATGTATAAAACACGTATAAAAAGATTGCTTCTCACTTGTCAATCTGCTCCCAATACACAACTGCTGCCGACTCGAGGTGCTTCGCTGTTTCCAGTCTGTATAATCTTACAACATTACAGCAGTAAAGAGAAATGGGATCATTCAGACAAACTCAGTTTGCATTGCTTCTCATGTCTATTGGTGTTTTTCACTCTTTGAATGAGACTGTGATCGCTGTTCATCACAGGAGCTGGGACCTTTGCAGATGTCAGATTAAAGGTGTTATTTAGGGAACGCAGACATTTTAACATGTCAAAGCGCAAGCGTACTTGATGAAGTTAATGATGGCTGCATCGTCCATCGTTAACAGAGCCATCGTTAATGTTATTAGGTACACCTGTGCGTTTCCGGCTATGACAAGTCAACATATCTGCAGTGTAAAGGTTGATTAGTAAAAAGACAACAGACAAAGACCATGTAATGGGGTCTAAACCTTTATGATGAAGGATTTGACAACTATTACAATGTAGCACACGGTGGTCTGCACGCAATTCAGTTCCAGAGGAGGTAGCAGCTATTTTATAGATAGCTAGCATAGATAGCCTCGACCAAGGAGACGCACTAATTGTGAGTCGCAGCGCAAAAAATCCAAAGCTTTATTTAAAAACAATCGTAAACTTAAACAAACTCCGGTCATTTGAATCAAAACGTGTTCATGCCAACAGCATGATCTCTCCCACTGGGTCCGTCTGAATGCGCTTTGATCTTTTTCAAAGCAGCTGTCTCTCAGGGGCCCTATGTGATTGATTGAGGCTGAGTGTCCATGTAGCGTTTTTTGTTTTTTTATTTCAGAATGCCTGCGTCATGTTTCAATTACTGATGAGGAGAGAAAAATCGCTGCAACCAGCGCTACATGGACACTCCTAAACTTTGAAGCTACCCAACATGAGCACTCTGACACATTCTGCCTGAATGAACCCCAATATAATGAACGCTCATTTACATTTACGCTTGCTCCCCTCAAACTCTTGATGAAGGTAGACAGACAGACGGACGGACGGACGGACAGATAGATATAATTTGGAGACGTGATTAGAAGAGCAGCTCTCTGCTGTCGCTGTGATATACAGAAGATGGCGAGGTGAGGTGAGGAATGAATGAAGAGGAGAGTCAAGGCACTATAATAGTTTGAGTCCTAATCAGACTGATACGATATGACAACCTCAGAGCCTTAGAGGCAACATAACTATTCTCTGGCTGTGTCTTTCTCCCTCTCACACACACACACACACACACACACACACACACACACACACACACACACACACCAATATGCTGGTCATTTATGCTGAGGAGTTGGCTGTCAGGCCATGTTCACACATGCACTTCAAAAAGTGTTGCTGCCTCTGCAACTCAGAAATTTATAGCTGTGAGGGGAAAATAGATAATTGAACACTCCAGTAAATAACTCTCCCAAGACCCGAGCAAATTATTTAGTTTGCCATTACGTGGCAAGTGATTGGCTATAAGTTACATAACGATGAACAAAGCTATCAAAGACTACATCACTGTATGCTCTAACTTTATTTTGCAGCCGCCTTTAACAATGGCTTCAACTTTGCAGGACTGCGGTACACCTCATTGTGGAAATTAGTTTTGTTTTTTTATGCAATAGGGGAGTGCTGAGTCTCCTTTGCACCACAAAGAATGACTTGCCGTGTGCTCCCGCATAGCTCAGTCGTTGACACAAAGCCTCATCTGACCACAAGCAGGGTTTTTCCCCTCCGCTATTGATTCCTTCGCCTCTCTCGTGATCAGCCACCTGCCTGCACAGCTGCTGCTCATTAGTTCCACAATATAGGCAGTTTCCCCACACACATTTGCCAGGTGGCTGCTGTTGTTGTAGTGTCTGAGACTCATTCATGTCTGTTTGATACCTGTTGCTGATGTTCTACCTGCTGATTCTACCTACAATTCATGTTTCATGTCATTAAGCCTTTTAACGCTTAGTGAGTAAACAATCTTTTAACATTAAATTAAGCTGCTCAGCTTGTGAGTTGCTGGGGGTCCAACATGTTGGGCATGCATCGTTAAGTGGGTTCAGTTTTATCAGGCTCTCATTGAGCTATCTGGTTTTAACTGTGAGTGTTGGTCTGAAAACACAGATACTATCAATGATATGAATTATTTAAAGTATCTGGCACAATGCCCTTAATTGTTAGGGTTGGTGACACTGGGTGGGACTGTCTACTGTCACTCCTTACACCTTTCATTTTAACGCAGGACCGTTCTTTCCCTGTTCACTGTCACTTCTGACGCTGTTATACGTCTGTGTTGTTGTCAGCGGGGTTCTTTTTTTCTGTCATTCGTGAAGTAGTGTGTTTGATGATTTTCATTGTTCATAACACACATTTAAAGTACCTCAGTGTTCTCAGTGACCTGGCTCGCTTTCCCCCTTTCTTCTTTGCTGCGTTTACATCATCCCTCAGCTGCCTGTTTACCCTCAACTCCTGGCAGATTCATCTCCTTTCCATATATTTACACCCCCTTTTATTCCACTTCATTACTCGCCATAACTTCTTCTCTGTCTGTGTCCCTCTCCTCTCTCACTGACAGTCAAAGAGATATAGCTCCATGATGGCTTGTAGATTTTAAGTGCTGCGCGACAGGTGCGGCGGTGAAGTATTGTATGAAAGCAGGTGTATGAGCGCACTATCGTGTACATTGCATATGTGTGTTGGCTTGACATTTATAGCTTTAGTGATTGGAGATTTTATCCTGTAGCCATGTAATGTTTCCCCCAGTGGGGGTCTTTGTATTACCCACACCTCAGCATATTACACTATTATAAGTCAACATTATAGCCGGGCCACACTCGCATACAGATGGGGATCCACACCTGCAGACTCATATAGTATGTGTATGTGTACAGAGCAGTACAATGCATATGCACAGTAAATAATCGGTCCTAATTGTCTTTTTTGTGTGGGCGTGCACGCGCATGTATGCTCTATATGTGATTTAATGTGTACCACAGAGTGCTTTTGCCAACAATTGATTCTCCTATTCCTCCTGTTTAATTCTCTCTTGCTTTGCTGGCATGCTCAGCGCTTGCTGTTACATAAATAAATAGCTTAGGTAAAGCTTTTCTTAATACCTCAGAACAACTCAATTTTTTTTATATCCTTCCCCGTTTTTTAGCTGTTGCTTGAAGCGGTCGCTGTTTTTAATTAAAGCTGGCACTGTTGGTGAAAAGTTGAACATGTTCTACAAGTTCAGGTTTGCTTGATTGATTATTTCTTTCTTTGTTTTTCATCCTCGAAATTAAACTCCATAAAGTGTGAGCAATGTAGTTACTCGCCTGTGGCGCAAGTTCTCCATTACTCTTTCCTGTTTTTGCTAGTTCTGATGTTTTTTCATACTAATCTATCGGTTATATCATATTTGTAAGTGATGATAACTTCAATGCCCTCCTTGCTTCTGTTTCCAGAATAAGGTGAATCCTGTCAATGTGACTCCATCCATTGAAGCTGTGGACCAAGACAGAAACATACAACCTCCCTCGGACAGGCCAGGGATTCTATACTCCTTCCTCATTGGTAGGTTTACATTGTGTTGGCTTTAGATTGGTTATCACTAGTATTGGGCAAAAAGGCAACAAATACGGCCAGACAATATACATTTCTGTGCCACCGACAGATTTACCATTGTAGGCTACAGTGTTGAAAATCGAATTATTTGAATTTGAATGTTTAAAGCAAAAGAAACAAATCCAAGCTTCTCCAAGATCTGTGATGTGAAAAAGAAAACGCTTGATAGACAACTTAAATGTTCAAAGATGATTTTAGTACTAATGGTCTTCATCAGACAAATTGGTAATTGCTCTGTACAACAAAATTATTTCAAAGAACATACTGTTGCAAAGTTGCTTGATTGGTGGACAAAGGAGCATACCTCAAGAAGAAGATATAGGCGCTCACACAAACATCCGTAACCGCAGATATCTGGGAAATGATGCTGCCTTGTGCACAAGTGCTTGTGCTGCTGCTCATCTCACCAAAACTTGATTTCCCCACTGAGCAATGCAGCATTCTAAAGCGCCACATATGTATTGTGTATACGTGTGTTTGTGCATTCCCACCTGTGGAGAGCAGAGATGAGAAAACTGGGAGCACTAGCCATCCTGCTCTCCCCCTCTCCCCCTCTCCTCCTTTCCTGTATATTTTATACTTCCCACCAGGCAAACGTATATTGATTCTTAAACCAATTACTGATGTCTCTCCCTGTCTCATACACAAACTATACCCAATGTTTGTATATTCAGTTTTTGCTCAGTTCTTACTGTTTGTGTCCTACTATCTGCTCTCTCTCTCTCTTAGGCAAACCAGAGTCCTATGCAGAATATTTCAGCTTGAACGGCACCACAGCGGAGCTCCTGATACTAAAGCCCATTGATAGAGAACTCTACCGCAGATTTGATCTGGTTATCAAGGTGAGAAACACTAGGACTGCAAAAAGGGGAGGCTTAACTTGATTTTCGCCCAGCATGTTTCCAATGGAAACAGCAACCTCCCCCCTCAATGTGCAGTGCCTTTTTTATTTTATTGCACTTAACCCCGAAATATCCATCAAGCTGTTGATCGGCAAATCTGTACTCTTAAGTAAAGACCAGCTGCTCCTCCTCAATTCATTTATTAGGGGCTTCCTGGTTTCTCTCAATTACAAATAGTTTACCAAGAACATATTAGGTGCCAGTAATTGTGAAGCATTAGTACTATCCCATGCTGTGTGAAGGTGTTTTCTGTCTTAATTAGGCTGGTAATTGAATTACACCACCAAGCATACATCTTGTTTGGCTCGACTGAAGTTTAAAATGCTAATATTCCTCTATAGAATGTTTTTGCTTAAGTTAAAGGTGTGCGTATAAGAGTGTAGGGAGGTTGTTTATAAAATGCATTCGGTGTACTTTTGGGATGGTAAAGCTGTTTGATCCCACATGAACTAATGAATGAGGGTAAGAGGAGGAAGAAACTCGAGGGAGCAAGCTGGCAACAACCATGAGATGTAGATGAGAATGGCGACCAGAAATAATATGCAAACAGAAAAGAAAACGCAGAGGACAGTACAGGTAAACAAACAGAAAAACACACAGGTACACAGGCAATCAAACCGTTGTATAGACATGTGCTTTAGATTTTAGATTTCAATCAACTTTAAATCGCTGAGTTTGTCCTTAAGCCCCATAGAGACAGGGTCAACATTACAGGGGGAGGTTGGGAATGAACACCGTGTTCCACAATAGTTTAACTCGTCGTTCCGGATGGCATTTTTAACCGTCGGGAAATTACAGGATATGGTCTGTAATAGACTTTCCACACAAGGAGAAAGCCAAAAGCCTTCCCAAGGGGGAGTGAGAGAGTTGAAGGGGAGATGTGAGACAAAGAAACTGTGTGAGGTGAATCTGATTCATAACTTTTAATCATAAGACGTAGACTGGGATTTTCTGGCTCAACTTTGCCTAATTCCAAGGTGCATGGAGAAGGGAATATGTCTGAAAGGTCAAATCATTTGTAGTATATAGAACAACTTTTTTGTTAAGATCAGCACATGTCAGCTTGTGGCCTGCGTCAGGGTCATCATGAAACAAACAAACAACATTTTAAATAGTGTAGTTATAAAGCAGAAAGGGGTAGTAAAAAAAAAAAAAAAAAGGTGCTTGAAGGTGAAGCTTTGCAGCCAAAATGAACCGTTATTTTCTTCCTCCACTTTAGGCAGAGCAGGACAATGGCCACCCTTTGCCAGCTTTTGCCAACCTCCAAATCGAAGTTCTGGATGAAAACAACCAGGCACCCTACTTCCTGGAGACCAGTTACCATGGCTACGTTAGTGAAGCATCACCAGTGGGATCCACCATAGCGACCGCGTCCAGCCTGTCTGCACCGCTGGCCATCGTTGCTCTGGATAACGATGTGGAGGAGGTGAGGATAAAAGCATGAAGAGCTGTCGTTGACTAAAGACATCAAAATCCTATTAATACTCGTGTTTTGACAAAATAAATTATCACACTTAGTAGAAAGAATAATGCTGTAATGGTGTAAATATACGGAATAATGTTATGTAACATTGTTTATAGCATTAATATGCATTTGTTGCATCTACTTCCTTTGTAGCTGATATCCAATGAGATGCCTGTAGGTGTCAGCTGAAGTTGTTCTTCATATCTTTACCTCCTTTTGCTGAGTTCTTTGAAGCTTCAACTGGTTGTGCCTTTGGCAACAAAAACTAGTATAAATTGATTTGCTCTTAATTCCAATGCCTGTTTCCCAATGTTTTATGGCAACTTGTCAATAATTAGCTTTAGTTTGCATTCAAGACGTGCCATGGTGTAATTTGCCAGATGGCAAATTGGCCGTTCGCTCGGCCCCTGCTGAGCTCTCTCTTGCCGCGTGGCACATACGCCGTTTACGGCGATAATACTGCCAGATTTACTCCTCAAAATGTTTTAAACAACGTGCCCTTGATTTTGGAATGATGTATTTGAAAAACGTGTTATTTCTAACAGGCGTCTTGTCGAGTTTGCCAGCTGAAATAAAAAGGAACTGGCTGTTAGCCGTCATAACATTAACAGCTTATGTTAGAGCAGACAAACATGGTTTTTATTCCATTCCTTCAGCTTTTGCTCTTTTGTTGTTGATTTTGTAAAGCAAAATACATAGATAAATATATGAATCAAAATGACACAACCCTCCAAACTCTTTAGGTCTGCCATACCTTGTTACAATTGCAAAGCTACGATTGGACAATTGCTGTTAGAAGCGGGGTTTGGCCAACGGTCATTTGTTATCATATATACCGTACTGCTATACCCTTATATCCTGGCACTTTGGAACTTTACTCAAGGTCTCAGGCATGCTAACAGAAGTAAACATGCTAATTCCTGTCTCCAACACAATTTAATCACCATGTAAACAAACCCCAGCATGGTGACGGTGTTCAAACAGTAGGAACTCCTGGAATGATCGAACCATTGAGGTGTCCATTTCAGCCCTTCTTTGTGTCATGCTTGCGCCTTGCTTGCAGTGTGTGGAGTGCCCGATCTAATGTCTCTGAGAATCTGGATGGTAAAACCATTTCCCTCTTAAATTGCCTCTCAGTGATAATGTAAGAACTTACAGTGCTGCAGCATTGTTATCGCCGCTGCTCCCAAGAGCTTAGTTTGTTTAAGATGTAGCATAGGCGTTTTGACAAAAACAAGCTTTGGTTCATTGCTTTCTAAAAGACCCCCACAGCAGGGAATGAGCTTAGTGGGGATCATGTGTGTGTTTCAGTGTGTTCCTGAGACTCTGTGTCTGTGTGTGGAGATTGATATACATTGACTTATTTTAAATATTGCTAACCCTGGTCTTTCCTCCAGCATTAAGTACCAACAATGATGATTAGTCCTAATTGCTTTTATACCATCCGTCATTTTTATTTAGGTGTGTGCATACGACTGCGTGTGTGTGTGTTTATTTATGACTCAATATCCACACTGGCTACATCGACAATATTATCAGCCCCCCTACCCTGCTGAGCCAGCCTTATCTGGAATGAGAGCTCACACACACACATACACACACTCTCATACACATACATATACAGAGGAGGGGACCGTGTGGGGAATGTCAGAGGAGGACTTGGATGGGGATTGCCTCTCCATCACAGAGTTTAAAACACACACACACACACACACACACACACACACACACAGCCCTCTTAGGAGAATTTTTATGTCGAGCAAACCTTGGAGATGTTTTTCATTCACCCTCTCCTGTCTAAGCACTTCTTTGCTCTCAGCTGTTTTGGAAGCATTTTAATTTGTTCTGTTTCTCCACTCCGGTTTAACTTCAATTTGGGAAATACAATAATTTCTCAAAGAGAGAGAGAGAGAAATCATTACTGCTTTCCTAAAGTTTGTGTCACTTTTGCCAGTGCTCTTTTGATTATTCACTGTATATTCATCAAGCATCCAATTTCCTACAATGTCAGTGTATTCCTTTAATTGAACCAATTAAGGTGCTTAGCAGCCATCATTTTATCGCCGTGGTTGTACTGGGCAGCTGTCGGGTGTAAATGTTTTAACAGTACCATTCCTCGTTTAAAAAAGAAAATCTGTAATGACTTTAATGTCTTCTCTGTTCCCCTCAACATCTTTCATTCTATCCAACAGACCAGGGACCCTCAACTCCAGCTCTCATTGGACAGCTATGCCAATGTTTTCTCTGTGTCTGCTACTGGAATCAGACGATATCTCACCCTGGTGCAGCCGCTGGACAGAGAGACACAGGACTCCTACACATTCACGGTACTCTAGAGCCTTCGCATTATATACAATATGTATGCGGGGGAGAGAGAGAGAGAGAGAGAGAGATAAGCTTCTGAATGCATTTGAATAACTCACCTCCATCCACAGACCCTTGATAAAATAGGAGGAAAGGATAGATTGGAGAGAGAACAGGAATGTGTAGGCATGAATGTCAGGCGTGCACCTGTAGCTCATCAAAGTCAGTCATGTGTCAAGCCTAATTTACCCATTTAACCAGTTAGGAGAGAGAAGTGAGGAAAAAGTGAGGGGGAGGGAAATGGCAGGGGGTTGCTGCGCTCGTGAACGAGAGAAAACACACTTTTAAGAGAGCAGGAGGTTACAGTGAAAATCAACCAGCGACATAAATGGAGGGGGGAGGGGAAATGGGAAGAGCAAAGAATGAAAGACGTGTGCATTACACTCATATCTTTTCACAAACCAGGAACGTTTGTTTACCTACTAATGTTTAAATACGGGTTTCATTTTGTATTTAGCACTGCTTCTATACATTTGCTGAGCATGACTTGCAGGTTTTTCTTGAATGATTGTCTAGTTTTCTGCATGCAGGCCAGCACCTCAGTAGCTCAATGCAGAAATAGGTGTAGAAAACAAGGCTTATTACAGTGGTTGCTGTCCCTCTGTGTTTACCTCTTTCCATCGCTTTCTCTGTTTCTGTCAGACAATCTTATGTTCTTTATGGTTGTGTTATTCTAGTTTACCTTGTGGTAAAACTTTACAAGCTACCTGGAGGTATATGAAGTCATTAAGATTAACCCCACCTTTAGCTGCAACATTGAAATAATGAACACATTAATGCATCACTAATTGTAATCCAAGAATGTAATATACATTATTCTGGAAGGGGTAACTTCTGCATCATGAGTACATTTACTTTTACTAATAATAATACTTTTTGTCCTGTATTTTGAATGCAGGACTTTCTACAACGTTGTATTGCTACTTTTACTTCCACCACTATCTGGGTGTGCCTCACCATATGATGTACAGTAATGTTTAGTTACGTACAGCAGTTTGTTACCTGCCAAGTTTCAGCCTGGTCATGCTGGCAGTGCTCGTGTATGTGTGTGTGTGTGTGTGTGTTTGAAAGCAGCATATTGTATGAGTTTATGCATCCTTGTGTCTAAACGCATCTATTTGGAAGTTAAAGATGGGGAAAGCAGAAAGCCTGGTGTATTGATTGAAAGGCAGAGGTGTACAGTAATCATCATGAAAGCCTTGCAGGAGAAATTAAACTCGAGGAGGAGGAGGAGGGAGAGAGGGGGAGAGAGAGAGCTATGAGACCTGGAGGATGATTTTCATTTTAACGGAGTCAATCAGCTTCTTGGCAGATGAGTTTGCGCCAGAGAAGATTGCTATCAGTGAAGAAGCTTCTGTCGCGTCTGTTGATATGCACTTTGATATGAATCACTGATGTACTATTCACATGGACACATTTCATTTGTTTTTGTTTTTTATGTTTGTGTGCTAAATGAATGACAGAGGAGACCAAGATCATGACAAAAAACCCTGTCGGAAAGAATTGTAAAGCTTATTTGGCAGCTAAGCAATCTCAGACAGCCTACCTAACTTTGAGTGTTTCAATTTCATCTCACTATTACTGACTATTTGCAACATTTCAGAAATGCCAAATTGCATAGTGGACCTTTGCTTTTTTCTGTGTATCTAAAAAGCTAAAATTACAACTGATTTCAAATTGACAGGGAGCATCATGTCATTTGACAAGGATGAATAAGTTCTGCTTACATAAATAACTCAATATTTTCGAAAACGTGCTTATTCGCTTAGTGCTCTCATTTTTGTACGCTAAATAATAAGCTTGAGCCAGCAAGCGTATACTTGCCAAAGTGTTGAAGAATTGAATTTGAAACTGTATATAATACAAAGAAACAAGAAATGTTTGTTCAATGTTTTGGGTTTGATACATATGTTTAAAGGGAGTGGGAAACAGCAATCATTGAGGGGAAATTGTGAAGGGGAAATAAAGAGAGACTGACCGCACAGATACGTTCAAGAGTTTTCAGTTGCACCCACAAACGCATATAAATGAACTCAAAACACGGATTTAGATTGAAAAAACACTGAACAACTCTCAAAAGAAACAAGGAAACAAACAGGCACTATCAAGATGTCAAGGGGACATGCAGAGTACACAGTCCGCCCACTCCAGGGTTCTCAAAGGGTAGCTTTTTGTAGCTCGGCTGAGTGTAAACATTTCATCATTGAAGGAACATTTTATTTATTTTTGCTGGTGTCATTTTTCTTCTTTTCTGTGTCCCTCCAGCTTTTAGCATCAGACGGAGTCCAGCAGAGCATTCCGGTTACCGTGTCGATAACAGTGTTGGATGCTAACGACAACACTCCGACTTTTGCTAATGCCTCTTATAATGTCAACCTGTTTACTGATATGGTGCCTGGAGAAACTGTGTTACAGGTATGCACTGCTAAACACACACAATGTATTAACAACAGTTCTGATGTAGAATTTGCAATATACGTATTACACTTCATATGGATGGTGAGTGTTTAGACACAGTTTGTGTCTTTGTGTATCTCACCCAGCTGGCAGCAATCGACTCTGATGCAGGTCCCAACGGTCAGGTCAGCTACCGGATCTTAGCTGGTGACCAGGGACATTTTCTTATTGGCAAAAGGTAAATATATCACTTGCATTGTAATATTATTAAAATGTTTATTTCAGATCAATACCACTTAGGTTTATAATCTAAATATAAAGCTACCACCAGCAGCCAGTAACCTTAGCTCAACATTAAGACTGAAAACAGGCGGAAAATGCGAACCTGGCTCTGTCCAAAGCAAAGAACAAAACGCCTAATGGCACCTCTAAAGGCTTGTCTACAGTTTCAGATGAGGTTTTTAAGTCATCCTTCTCACGCGCGTCTGGCAGAACGGAAAAGCTTTTAATTATAAATACGGGCTGGTGAACAGCTCACATTTAACTCTCCATATTCTTGTGTGAACCCAACCTGGAGCATAGTTTTAGTCCATTTTCTTCCATTTTAAGTGCACAGTGACTGAGTGCTGCCAAAACACGTAAGATCTACACTCAGGGGCAAATTAACAAAAGGATTGTGCGACTTTTGCAGCCGCTCAACCTATGCAAACAAGACAAAGAGAAACCGTTTGTCCTAAAAGCATCCTCAAAGAGTGAAATGCACCCCTCACTGTGCTGCTAAGCAAATAGTGCTATTTGCTCATATTTAAATGAGGTTATATGCATGCATTTAGCAGGAAATCGTCCCCTTTCTATTGCAAAAACAGTCCGATTCACAAAGATCAGCGCTAATAGCCACATGCAGTTACAGTGAAATAAGTCTTCAGAGAGTTGGTGGTAACTGAAGCACATTTATAAGGGGTGTGCACTCAAACTCAATTATTTTACAGTGACAGGATGCAATGCCAATTTTGTTATGAAAAATAAATGAATAAAGCTCTGCTAAATTACTTTTTGGGAAATGCATGACAAATAACGGAATTTAGATAATCCTTTGTGAATCGGACAGTGAGACGGAGCAGATAGTTGTCGCAAACACCCCTCGGTTCTGCCTGAATGCATCCTGTGTAGACACTGATGGAGGACACAAGCTGTGTAAAGATTGTGTGAAGTTCACGTACCACCTTCATTTTAGCAATTTGAATGAAAGTGCTTATAATCCTATAATGAATGGACTGTTTTCACAGCACTGGGGTTATTACTGTGGCACCAGGTGTTGAGCTCACTGTTGGGCGGAGCTACGCTTTGACTGTAGAAGGCATGGACAATGGGCCTGCACCTCAGAGAAGGTAAGACTTTCTTTCCGTCGACTTCATCAGTCTTACTCCCATCCGTCTAGAACTGAGGCTTGAAAGGTCATCAGATTTCCAGAGCTTTCACACTCGTTGTCAGACACTCCACAGCACTCTCAAACCTTCTCTGACATTCTCTTTATCTGTTCACCCGCTTCGGGTAAGCCGCGTTCAATTTTAGAGATACATCATGAATTATGGTTTTATATTGGAAAATGGCAAGAAAAGAGTCTAAGAGAGGACAATTGATAAGACAAATGTTAGAAGGAAAGAATAAAAAGGGAGAAGAGTGTCGCAGACTGAAAGTTAATGAATGGTGCCTCACTGCTAGTTACCCTCTTCTTGAGAAACGGACTGAAAATGATAGGCTACTGTCTGCATGTCAGAGAAGGGACAATTTCCACAAATGCAAGCACACATGATATCTAGAAGAAATATGACACACGATAAAGACACTAAATGTAATGAAATCTGGCCATTCTAAAGGATGAGGACTGACTTGATACGGTGACATTTGTGTTCTTTTTTTGATCTCCTGCCTACTGTTTGCCGTCTCCTGCCCGTCATCTCTCCTTCATGGATTAAATCAATAAGAAGCCATAACTTTCAGCAACTCACAAACTCTTTCATGGAAAATGCAGCTGCCACCATTCTTTTTCTGGGTCTGTGTGTATTGATTCGGTAGCAAAGTCTGCCAGAGACCTGTTCAATTTAGAAATTTTAGATTTAGCAATTATCGTGCAATATCTCAAAAGAGAAGCAAATCCAGCCATCGAACCGTTCAGCCACTGGAACATAGTTATTCTGCTTTGCTCTACAGATTGATGTAGCAGAGTTTCATTCCTTTAGTGTTTTTCACTGCGCAATACCTCAACATAAGAACCATAAGAGAACAAGGCCATGTGCTTTTGCAGGTTGCAGAGAAAAAAAAACGGCTTTTGATGCACGATGTCCCTCTTTTTCATTTCCCCCACAGTTTTCTTGCCTACATATCCTCTAATAAAGACACAAAAGAAACATGAGCAATAGGCATCAATGAAAACAAAAGCTACATAAACAGTACTGCGCCAGCGTGAGCAACATCCTGTTGTTTGCTGATACTCAAAGCACACTTGGGTGAAGTTCTTTTGCTTTGGAATTGCTTTCTTTTGCTTTGGAATTCTCAACAAAAGGATAAATTAAGACTGCAGTGTCCTTGCAGAAAGGACGAATACGCCAAGTCTTTGCTCCTCAAGTAAGAGGCACCAAACAAAAACAACACTAAGTTACAGACATACAGGAATATTTAATCACGATTTTTGTTTGAGGAAAAGGCCCAGTACAAAATTGAGGCGACAGTCACTTTAATTTGAGCTGTCAGTGGCCAATTTTAATCGACTCACCTGGTTACATTTTAGAATATGGGAAAGCTGTATGAATGTTTTGCATACGTCAGTGTGTTTATCAGCAGGTACCTCCCCTGTGAGCATTTCCATGCCTCGATAATAAATATAAGAGTTGGCATTGCACTCCTGTGACAGTGTCGGACTCGCAATGGACAGTTTCAAAAAAAGAAATGATGCCGCAGAATCAGACATATCCTTCTTTTCTTCTTTATGCCACGTCTTCTTATTCCTAGCGCCTACACATCTATGTTACCCACAATGCAACTCGACCACCGGCAGTTTGGTTGGATACTCAGGTATGTTATGCTAGTAATACCTTCAAGTAGAGGTGAGGAGTGGAATACAGAGGTCTGGTAACTCCACACCCCCAGATTTGTAATTTTCAAACTTGTACTCAAAAGTCACTTGCCGGTGTCCCCAAAATGTTATCCGATTCAAGCACTCTAATTTTCTCTCACACATGCAGACGAATGCTCGCAGTGTAAAACCTGGCTGTTTGGATCCTTTGCATCAGCCCTGGGACATCTCTAATGGAAGCTAATAATTACATGCTCTGACATCTCTCAGCATGTCCAAAGCTCAAAGCTCCATCAGTTGACTTGTGGTTTGTCCTCAGATTTACCCCAAATGAATTAATCTACTGTGTCTAATAAATCAATCCAGTTACGTAAAACAGATAGTGTGTAAATTATTCTCACGGCTTACTTTTAGTATATCTTTATTAGATAATGATTTATTCATCACAAAAGCAATGTATTGCTCTCTCCAACAATGTTTGTCATAAAAGCTGAAATTGTCTCCCCTCTCGTACATGGCTCCAGCTGTGTAGTTGCCAAATCAATACAGAATCTGAACCACAACAGATTGAGGTGGTTCCAGTGATTGGCCCACAGATTGTCCCCAAATTTCCCCAGACCCTCAGTTTATCTCAGCAGAAAACATAACCCGCATAGCAAATCAATATCCATCTCTGCTACCTGATTTGTAAAAACTATGGGTCAAGACTTTAAAATGAGTCGTGTGTCCCTCTTCCTGGCGGCAACCAACAAGACACGGGTGACAGCATTTTTAAATGACTTTGGATCTTAGCTTGCGAGTACTACATCTCCATGTTACGGGGCTGGGACTGAAGAGGAACGCGTGAGATACATGTTTCATTCAGATTAGAAGTGCTTTTCCATGGCCTACATAGATGCACCCCAGAATACTGAAAACTGCCAATGCTTGGGGGTCTCATTTATACTTTCATCACACTGTAGGCTAAGAGAGAAAGAGGGCACCACCAGAGAGAATAGATAAGACAGGATAAGATTTTAGATAATAGCTAGATAGAGGTCAAGATAAATAAGCCATTTTGCACTGTACCGTAAGAGGCATTTAGGAAAATATAGAGGTGGTACAAAGTCATTGTTTTGCAAGTTGCAAGCAGTGTTGGGCGAGTTACTTTAAAGAAACAATCAACTACACAATACATATGTTGAAATAGGAAATAAAACTCAATGGTTCAACAAGCAGCCAGCCTACAGTTCGGAAGTACAGTAATACTAACTATTTATGTTTATTATTTTTATTACCATAAGCGGCTAGCCATAAAGCCTGCTGCAGCACTTTAGAAATACCAGGTTCCTGATCGTCGACTTACCATTAGCTAACGTTAACAACAACAACAAAAAGTGTAAATAAGACTTTGCATTTACCGAGATACACACTTTCCCTCATTTGGTAGTGGCCGATTGCGTACCCACACCTCCAGTCGTGAGCCAAGCTAAACACGCAGTTACCAAATCCTCCATTAAACTCCTGTTGAGACAGTGAACAAACTGGATTTGTAACTGTAACGTAATTATTCAATTTAAAATTGCTCTATCACACACAAAAAAAAAATCTGCATTGCTGAAAGGCTTAACTAAGTAAGAGATTATTGCCCAACCCTGGGATCACTGAAGCCCCAAGTCAACACCAAGTCCTCATTACATGCACTTCACCAAGTGTAATCCAACATGTATATCAACAGATCAATAGCAGTGGTAGTAATATTAGAAGTAGTGGTAATAATGGTGCCACTTCTACTACTGTTGAGAAACCATTGCAGTTACAGTAATCATGTCAATGGTTTTTATTACCAGCAGAAACATTAGGCTGCTGCTTGCCAACCAGTCAGTTAATGTATTGAGCATTTGTTGTGCAGCTTAAAGTTTGTATGTACACGTGTGTGGGTTTGTGTTTGTACTGCACAAGTAGGAACAGTTTTATTTAGCCATGGCTATGAAATGGATAACGCATATTAAATAAGAAAGAAGAGTCTGTCTACCATCGGTAGACAAAAGAGTTTTCAAATGGAAAAAGAAGGCGAAAAATAGCTACAGTAGAAAGCCCGACTGAATAATCTCCAGTCCCTCAGTCGTTTTCCATCAATAATGCCATCTGAATTGTTTTCGTAAAAAAAGGGGGTTTTCTCCCTCCCTGGTAGCTTACATTTTTCCAGCCTTTATCTTTTTATTTATTTATTGTTGTGAACGTAAACAGATTTTGTGGGCTATTGTTTAGATCCGAGGTTCTTTGGCTTTTTCAGTCGATGATCCAGTTTTAGTGGAGTTAATCTCTCCCTGCTGAGACCAGCTCTCTCGCCAAGTAGGAACACAAACTGAATCCCTGCAGTTTCTTACCCTGACATTCAGGGTGAGTAAAACCAAACATCACTCATGTCATGTGTGGGCGAAACTGGGAAATGGGAGTAATTGCGATTTTTTTTCCAACCAGCTAATTAAGATGTGTTACTAAGGACCAATTTAATAAAAATGTAAGGGCTGGAATTTTACTATCTGCTACAGTCTTTCTTCCTAATGTGACATTTTCATCCAGATGATGTTCAGTGAGTCACTGTTATTTTCATGTGAGCCAGCATCAGACCTCAACACTTGTTTTTATAAAGCAGGAGGAAAATAATTCAATATGTCTAAACCCATAAACCTCACTGACACGCTGGCGGGGCCAGTCAATGAAAAATCCTACTGTGCAGCCAAACACTGTCTCAAACTCAGACCTTTATTTTGAATTCAAGAAGTGATCCAGAAATCTTTTAATATACCAAATATGGCTGAAGAAGTTTGGGAAATGCGTACCGGTAAACATTAAGTTTCGAAAATTCCCATGTGATGGCCGTTAATACCTTTCAAAAAAAAAAACAATATGTCTTGAATATTAAACACAATTTAAACATATAACGTCAAAGAAACAGTTTGAACAAGCTGATAAAGTATACACAGTTTAGCCCACATTGATACTGAGGTGAATAGGATTATTTTCCTAACTTACTAACTAAGAAAAAGGCTGCAACTGTATGTTCAGGTGGTTCTGATATAATATTAATTTAATACGTTATACTTTTTTCTTCTTGACCTCTGTCGATGTTAGATATGCGGTGAATCTTAATAGGTCTGAGGTTGTACATTATTCTTTTTTATGAGGGTGGGGAGGGGGGGGGGGCGTTTCTTTTGTTAATGCAAATTTTGAGTGTTGTAATATATACCCAAGAAATATCATTCCCACAAAGTATCCTGTCATGCTCCCTGCCAGTGGATACCTTTATTTTGAAGTTATTATTGAGAGTCCCAGCTCTCTTGAATCTTGTTCCTTTGGGAAGGTTGTGTCCATGATCAAAATACATGACTGAATTATCTAAGATAATTGGTGTAGCAGGTGTCAAGCCAGTTTCCAGATGCCAGTTGGATGTTAATTTAATTTTCAGTTAGTCTGTTGTTATCTCAATTATGTAAGGCAGTCGATTTGCTAGGGGGCTGAAAAATGAAGTTTGATATGACAACTTTGAGCGAGATGATCAAATATTACAGAAAGAAAAACTGACACAAGGACACAAGCTGTTTACAGCGCTGGAAATAAGCAGCTCTGTCAACTGTAGGTCATCGAGGTAACTTGTTGTTTTTTAAATAAATGTTTATAAGAAAAGTCAGTGAATACAGCTTTTTGAACAGCCAAAGCTGTTTATCACAGGGGAAGTAAACACTAAGTCTACAAAGTGAAACAATCTACTCTCAGAAAGTGCTCCAAATACATTTCCCCTTGGTGTCATGGACTTTCTAATTAACTTATTTATTTTATCTCTGTTAATTCACTTGTAAGCCTATTTCCACGTCTTATATAAAACCTTTATATCTATAATTCCCTCTTGAAACATTTTGATTAAAATTCCCTTCACTGTCAAAGAAATTCCGAATCCATATTTCATACACAGTTGGTTTATTTAGCCTTGATCTATAACTGTCCTTGTAAATGCAGTCCTATACATGTGTACAAACCCCTTGTTGATATTAATTCTAATATGATGTGAAAAGTTTGTGTTCAAGGGCAGGGCTCACCTTTAGAGCTACCACAAGCTTACTTTTTTTTTAGTGTTGATTTTCACGGTCCCTGTGGACAAAAGTGGTCCGGTGGTCCGAGCACCGGAGTCCCTTTAAGAAAACCTCTCATTTTACTGCAGCAGGATCTGACAGTCTGCTTCGCGCGGTCCTGGTCCTGGTTCTTCGGTGCCACCCTTCCCTTCAGTGGGCCCAGCAATACGGCCCCTTAGTCTCCGAAGAACCTGGCACAGAACTTTCCAATTCCACTGGAGCTGTGTCCTGCAGGTGGAAGGCAGCAGCGAAGCGGGATCTGGGTCCGTCCGCAGTGGGCGGGTCACTGAGCTAGAGGAGTTTCTGGTGTACCTGCGTGATTTTGCATGGAATCTGACCCAGTGGAACCGATGACGACCATTAAGAATAACTATATACAAATAGAAAGTCTTCTTGCTGATGGTCTTGTTTACTAATGTAGGTCATTTAGAGGCATCAGTAATCATTTGAGACTGTTTTATAACCAGTCAAAAGTTCCTCACAGTATCTTCAAGATTCTGAAGGAATAATAAAAGATGGTGTTCCTCTATGCAGACATACTGTTATTAAAATGAATGAATAGAAAGATGAATCAGCCTCTACATGAATGAATCATTGAAACAGTAGTGTAAGTTTGTCAAAATGCACGATAGAAACGTTAAGATCTGGAAAAACGGTTTGTTAAAGCCCAGCAGAACACTGTCCAGACTCTTTGTTGTTGACTTCACACTCTTATCGATTAGTTAAACACAGCATGAAGCGCAAAGAAACAAAAACTGGCCAGCTACTCTTCACTTAAATAATAGACCATTCACTATCCCTGACACTGCTTTTTTTTTTACCCACTATCCTCTTGTGCTGCCCTCCAGCTCTTCTCTTTTCCACCTTTTCTCCTCTCATCCCTCGCCAACATTTCTCTGCTACTATTCCTTCTGTCTTACAGGCTGCTTCTCTATCTGTCTTTGTAATCTCTCCATTTGGCTTTACCCCATTCTCTTCCTCTCATTCGCTCTCCCTTTAGATCATCCATTACTACAGTCTATATTGAAGTGTTGCCCCCAAACAACCAGAGCCCCCCACGTTTCCTCCGACAACAATACAATCTGGAGATCAGCGAAGCTATGAGGACTGGGGCTACACTGCTTAATCTGCAGGTACACTCCTGCTCTCTCTCAAACACACACACACACACACACACACTCCAGTGGTTGTCACCTCCACAGCTCCTTACAGATGAAGTCAATTCATGTCCAAATGTTTAGTTCTGACGGATATAAGATGCGTTTAAACGAGTGTTTCTGTCATTGTTTGCTTTTCAAGGCAGTGGATCGTGAGAGGGACCCCATCACATACAAAATCCACAGAGGAGACGCCTTTGGACATTTTGCTCTACAGCAGAGGTAAGCACACACACACACACACACACAATCTTATTGCATCATGTTTGATCAAAACTGTGGAGCTTGTTTAGGTTTTTACAAACTAAAGCATTACCAGTTTTCTTATTTGTTTATTCGCACTGTGATTATGTTCATACTGTGCAACCACGGCAATAGTGTGTGTGTGTGTGTGTGTGTGTGTGTGTGTGTGTGTGTGTGTGTGTGTGTGTGTGTGTGTGTGTGTGTGTGTGTGTGTGTGTGTGTGTGTGTGTGTGTGTGTGTGTGTGTGTGTGTGTGTGTGTGTGGGGTTTAAAGTAGTCTAAATTATATCATACAGGGCTCGGGCTCAACCAAGGGCCTCACATAAATACACCCGTACACTCCTCCACACACACACACACACTTACTGACTCTGTGGGCTTTTGTTGTATTTATTCATTTATTGCACATTAAAAATGCATTTCTTGTGCTGGGGAGAGATCCCATCTGCATTTCTAGAGGGAGGAGACAAGAGAGAAACAAAGCAGAGAGAGGTGAAAGACTGGAAGAGATGGGGAAGAAAAAAAGGGAGAGAAAGGGAGTAAGAGATAAGAGAGCAGGGCAGGGACAAAGTAAAAGTTACACAACATTTTAGAGAGAGCTCGGAAGGAAACAACGAACAATGATGACAGACAAATGAGGATTTCAATCGAAAGATGAGGACCAAGTAAAGGAGTCCCCTGCACAGTTTTTCATAAGAGAAAAGATTTAAATAAATTGAAGGGCTTTAATTTCTGCATTCTGGGAGTTTCTGATTCTGTCGGACATTGTGAAATCTTCCACTATGTGCCAAAAAGTTGTCTGTGCCTCAGCTGTGCTTTGTGCATCATGGCACCAGAGGACAAGCCAAGTTTTTCTTTTTCTACCACACAAGTACAACATGCCGTTCAGCTCATATTGGCACAGGATGGAGGGATTCTTCATTGCTTTTGTGCAGAATCTGGCTCAGTTAAATTATTCCAGTGCATGGGGGAGAGCACCCGAACGGGTCTAGTATTGGAGGAGCCCACACTAATGGCCAAAAGATTCTGATTAGCTTAATACAGAACTAAAAGGGCCCGCATCAGTTCAATGATCAGTGGTGAGCTTTTAGGAAAATAACACACAGAGCTTCAAATCTTTCCCTCTGTAGACCATTTAACATCTGCATGCACGCACGCACACACACACACACACACACAGTCAATATTTTTGAGAAATGAGCATTTCAGATGGTTTCTTAAAGCTTAAATTAAAAACACTTCAATCATTATGTAAATCTTCACTTGGCAAGTAAATAGTTTAGTCAATCAGGCCGACATCAAAGCTTTCTGCTGGTTTTGATTGGTCAGAAGTCTCAGACAGGCTGCACGAAAGCAGTTCTTCTAGTTCGTCAGTGAACTTGTAGACTTTGACTTATGCATTAATCATTAATTCACATTCATTCATTTGTGAAAAAAAAACGAGTCAAGGGGCTAGTTAGAGGTTTTTCCACCTTTCTTTTTATCATACATATGATACACATCTACTAATATATTGATGTTGTAAGACCTTTTTTTAATCACCATTGGTCAATAGAATATAATGAAGTTTCTATTTAATGTGTAATTAATCAGCATTGAGATTCACAAGCTCTTACTCTAGGTTTGAAGTATTTTGCATACAAACTCTATTTCAGTGAAAAGACTGTGACTTAAGAAAGGTGTTTTTATGACGCACCACTGTCTGAGCCATTATAGCAACAGCACCCAAGAGGGCCTTCCTTAATTTCATGGTGGGTGAGGTGATGGGTATGAGGCATCATCTGCATCAGTAAAGCACCCTTAATGGGCGTTAATGTTTTTAAGCAGTGGTTATCAGTGCTTGCAACTTTCCGAAAAGTGTTCTCTCCAAAGTGGTGTCTATGAAGAGAAATAGGTGTCCAAATTCGCCCCTTGTTCCGGAGTTAGCATATAAAACGACTTACAAAAGCCTGGAAGTATCAGCATGAGAATGATTAACATGTTTAGCAATCAATTAATTATGAACTGAAACTTCTCATAAAATTCAGGACTCTTCAGCAAAGTTTTCTGTTCGGTTGTGTTTGCTCCTCTTGGACCTGTGTTTTTATTGTACTGCTTTTTTCTGTTCTGATTCATTTTTAAGCTCATGCTCAACCGGGTTAACAGTAACTATCTGTGTGTTTTTACTCCAGTTCAGGGTATTTGGTGCTGGATAAGCCTCTGGACAGGGAGTCAGTGGATTATTATACCCTGGTGGTCACAGCTTCAGACGGACACACAGATGGGGTAAGAAACTGAGCTCTACCGCTCACATATTTGTTTTTACTTAAGATGTCTCACATCTACAATGTAAGTAAACGGAGTGGCTGCCTGGCTGGAAATCCTACACAGTGAAATGTCACAAACAACAGCTGTGGCATTGTGTGAGAAGAGGGATATAAGAAGACATTTTGGAAAACTATTCAGTAATAATAGTAATCATAATAACAATCCCAATCAAAATAAAAAAAAGCCCAAATATATTGTAACAATTCATTTTAAAGCAATATGGATACTTGATACTTAAAAATATTTGCAAGTGAGTCCCATCTGGCCTTTACAACTGAAACAGATGTGATGGAGAAGACCTTGAAGTGTAAGAATGTCTTATTCAGCGTTCATTTGTACTTCCCGTTGCAAAAAGATGGCGACGGCTAAAATGTCAAACTCAAGGCTATAAAACTGCAGTCCACAAACCAATGTGTGACTACGTCCGCTTACAGTCTATGGTAATATACTGACAAAGGGTATGTGCCTCATACAACCCCACTTAAAAAAAATGTGATTACTTCTACTACCAGTTAAAATTCTTTCACTGTCAGAGTTTATGTCTCTGTGAGTGCAAACACTTTGCAGCAAGTGTTATTTTCCAACTGAAAGTGACAAGAGGAGATTTAAATATGTTTTCCTTACCATTTCAGTGAAGGTGAGCACTTGAACATCCAGAAAAAGCCGCTGCGAATGCATGTTTGTCTTCACACACAAACTATGGCTTTGTGTGGAATAAACATATCACCATACAAAAATGGCCACAGAAATTCTTATTCACTCCGCTGCTATAAGAGCTACTTGGTAAAGATGGAGTGTGTGCCCTTCCTCACTTTCTCACTTACTTAATTGATCACAGGTCATCAGAGTCGCTCTCTCCATCTCTCTCTGCTTGTGTTCTTCTCATCGTTCCTCTTTTAAAAGTCAAATCTTCAGTTGCTCTCACATGAAAGTCAGATAAAGACATTGGATGGGAGTCCCCCTGCCCTCCCCTCTTTCCTCATTCTCTACTCCTCTGGCTTTCAACAATATCCCTTTCTAGCTTCTCTTCTCCCCCTCATCATCCATTAGTCAAGCATTAACAGACATTTGTCTCCCTGACTCCTCTTCACCGACACCCCTCCCCCACATGTCAAGTAAAGCAAAAGGTAAAGTTTGAGGTCCCTCCGAGGAGAGAAAATGCTGATTTGAATACTCTGACCTTCTCTCACACCCTCGCACACAACAAGGGAGAGAACAAGTGGGAGGAATTCAGAGCGAGTGAGGAAGGAAGAGAGATGTGGGAGGTGTTCAGGGGGCTCTTATCACCTTAACAATTGCACTGTGTGTTAATATGCAATTATATAAAGGAGTCTTAACACATAGACACTCACGGACATGCACACATATACTTAGTCAATTGCTCTCTGGACCTTGACAATTTGTGCATTATCTTTGTGCCCCAAAGGTCTTTAAGTCAGAAAATGGCTAAAAGTAGTTTGGACATTTTTCTGCTTGACACTCCATTATATTTTGAACGAGCGGAAAAAAAGAGAGAGAAGGTGTATGAGAAAGGAATGGTGTGAGCAACGCAGAGAGACAGAAGGGAAGACGAGGAGCGAAAGAAATAGAAAAGGGAGAATAAAAGATTGGGGTGTAGTCGCCTCATACGGGCCCATTAATCAGTATCACTCGAAAGGCCTTGGGTTGTCTTCATATGCGTGTGCACACACACACACACACACACACGTCTGTGTCCCCTATTATTAAATGTCCGGTTGTGAGAGTGTCAGACTACAAAGTGCCTAATTGGCTATTTGGCCAGTGAATCCATCATACTGCCACAGATTGAGGGCCCTACAAGCCGGTGCAGTAAAACAGCTCCACTGTAAGGGCACCGTGCATTGTCGGATGCAACTTAAGCTTTGGTGCAGGACAGTGCGCTGTTGTATAAAACTGTATCAAGGATGTGAGTATGGGAATCAGCTCATGTTTTAATCATTAATTCCTTTTAGAAGCTACATTAATGAAGTCTGTTAAGTAGCTGAAAGAATAACGCTGATGTCTATTTTTTGAACAAATCCGATGTAAAGACCAAAAAAACAACGACATGTCAATAGTTCCTACAATACTATCCAACAACTTTATGTGACACTCCAACCCCATTCATTCCTACAGCAGACTGAACTATTTTAAAAACATTGGCCACAAATATATAGTTTAATTTTTGAAAAAGCCAAGTCATTTCTTAAGACAGCTGGACCGTGCAGTTTTTCAATAAAACATTTGTTGGGGACTATTTCAGCTTTGGTTTAATACATTTTAGTCACACCAAAAACGTTGCCAGCCTAGTCTCAGGAGGTTGGGGCGGTCGAGGGAGCCGTGGCAACAAAAAGCATTGCCATGAGCGTAGTATGCAGCGGGGTAATAGTGAGATCTGTATGGTTGTTATGGCGGCGCTGCACACCTAGAGGAATATGATTGGACGTTGCTAGTCAGCTGGCAGCCAAACAGCTTGAAAATGAACCTTTGAATGTGAAGCATGAATGAAACAGCTTCGGTGCTCTTCTGTCAACTAATGCTATATTACATATTTGGTGTGCTAGTGGGGAACATGTGACCCATTGCGACAATGTGGCTTAAATGTTTGTAATACTTTTTGAACAATGGAGTTCTATAGCACAAAGGAATACTTTTTAGTTGGATCAAGTAATTGTGGATTTAATTTTCTCAGGATTTGAAGGCAATGAGGAGAATATTGCCTGCTGTATCTTTTAATTGAAACAACACGGAGCAAGCGCAGCAGTTTGGCGTTGAAGGGGAAACATGCTTGCAGTTTGTGAAAAGTTTTTAAGCTGGCAGACATCAGTGGTTTCCCCATCTATCACAAGTCGGTTGCTGAGGAACTCGTGAGACTCAAATAAAGCCCAAGTCACATTTAACACAAAAGGGGAGGAATCCACAGCACGGACTTTTTAAGCTTTTACTACTCCTCGTTCTACCACAGGATGCTCATGTAAAACCTTCACAGACAGCTAGTGCGACCAAAAGTTACATAACATGTAATATATGTAATAATTGATAAGTTTCTCCTCTTTTAGTCATATTGGTTATTGGAAAATTGTACTGTACAACGCATGGTAGAGAATACATCTGAAACCTTAAAGGCACAGTGAATATGAACCGTGGGTGGCGGTTTGTTAGCCCCTCCTCCCCAGCTCATTGAGGATTACGGTGCTCGCCAGCGGGGGAAAGCCAGCCTCCAAATTCACTGTCGTTTGGGAATGAGCTTTGTCCGCCTCGCGTTTCGCCTCGCTGTATTCACGGGGGTTTTTTTTTGGTCGCTGTGTATGCCATTTTCGTAGCTCCTACTCATTGTGCCTTTAAGAATATTGTGTCACCAAATTTGGATGGGCGTGAAACTTTGGCATTTGGCCATGATATCAGCAGGATAATAAACTCTGAGCTGTACGGTTATCGAAAAAATGATTTGCTTAGAGCCCCCCGATGCAAAATGAAGCTTACTAGATCTCCTTCTCTCTATTTGTGTGTGTGTGTGTGTGTGTGTGTGTGTGTGTGTGTGTGTGTGTGTGTGTGTGTGTGTGTGTGTGTGTGTGTGTGTGTGTGTGTGTGTGTGTGTTTGCCAGCGCTGCTCACAGCCTTCCTTTCATTATATCAGAGCTCATTCTGCTCTACCGCTTTACATATATTGGCATTCGGATAAACAGTTTTGTCAACTGTGAGCTCTTAACCTCAAATTACTTGCATCACCGTGTGCCCTGCCAACCTCAATAGCCTGTTGTCACCTCTGTGATTGTCACTCACCCACACACACCCACACACACACTGCATTCTCTTTTTCCATCCCATTGTTGTGAATCGGTTAGCTCTTCCTCATTTTCCACTTCCTCCCAGTTCCCTTCTTCAAAAGTCAAATCTTCTCTCTCTCTCTCTCTCTCTCTCTCTCTCTCTCTCTCTCTCTCTCCCTCTCTCGCTCTTATGAAAGTCAAATTAAGAAATTGGTGACCTCTTACCAGTTTCTCTCTCTTTCCTTGTCTTCCGTGCTCACTCTGTAACATTTCTTATACTGTTGCGAAACAGTGAGAATTGGTGACATTTACTGTAAAATAGTTTTTTTAATATCTCCAAACATTCATAAACGTGCTCTAATGCCTCAGGGGATCAGTTAAGTTTCTTGGCACAGTCTATCCCAAAAGAAAACCCCGTATCATACCAGCTGAGCTGTCTGGTCCAAAATGACGCCATATGATCGATAAGAAGTGTTCTTTCTTTGACCTCTAGCTGCCTTGCTAAAGTATTTTTCACACGGATTTCTTAATTATGCATATTTTAACCCAAATCCCTTTTAACATGGCAAGAAAAAGTGGAAAGTGGACCAAACAAAAAACAACCCTGGAAAAATATGTTTAATGGAATACAAATTTCAGCTTTGGATGACCACAATAGTAAGACAAATTTGTGTTTGTTTGTGCGTGTTTTTGTGTATGCATGTGTAGACCTCCACTGTGACGGTGAGCATCGTGGTGACAGATGTTAATGACAATGACCCGCTGTTCGACTCTTCACTGCCAGTGAACCTCACTGTCATCGAGGAGCAGGATCACGCCTACGTTGGACAGGTCAAGGTAGGAGGATGCACACGAAGCGCTCCGCTCTCTCCCACTCCCTCACCTCACTGCTCACTGCATGTTCTTAAATACACTCTGATGAAGGCCAAACACATTGGGAGAGCATGTCAAGTTATTACACCTGTAACTCTTTTTGTTATTGTGGTCATCATGTCTCAGTGTAAGCAATCCAGACATAAGGACATTGAGACCTTGAGAGAAAGACATAATTACTTTAACTATATTACTGCATGTCTTGTCCTTTATATTCCTTACCACACATACATACATACATACAGACACACAGGCATCACACACAGATTCACAGAGGCTCTAATTAAGTTCTGTTCTTATAATCTTTTACAATGGGGACCAGTGATCACTAACATGACTCTGTAAACATTGGTAGCTTTGTAATTAGGACTGTCTGTTACTATGCTTGGAGGACTGTGTGTGTATTATATAAACATAAATAGGCCTGTACAATATTATTTATAATATCACATCTTTGTATTATAAAGTATTATATTTTAATATCAGCAGATGTCATGCTTGGACATCATATCCGGGGGATACATTTGATTAACTTAACACAGACAAATATCTAAATCACATGAGGTCCCCTGGTCTCTTGCTCCTCTGCGATTGGGTCTCCATGTGTAGCAAGATAAGCTTCCTCAATTTGTAACCAAAATGCTGTCAAAACTCTTTTAGAATTGCCAAAGCAGCCTCCATAATTCACGAAAAGGAAAGGGGCAGAAAAAATGTACGGAGAAAACAAAACTCCTAAAATAAGACCAAAATGACCAAATCACCAAGACGCCTAATCATGCAGGACTGATGTCATCACATGACCTCTGTGTTTGAAGATAAGAAGTTAAGAAATTACAGATTAAGGCTTAGTTTGATTTTAACTATAAGGCTGCAGATTTTTAATCAAAAAAGGGATTTTTCTATTGTTTGCGATGGATTGACTTTTTCAAATTCCATTATGTTATTTTCGGTAGAACAATGATTTGTCCTAAAATTATACTATTGTCCAAGAAACTAAATGTCAGCAGCAATCAACAAAATCATTAGATCCTCATTTTTTGTCATTTAGTGAACTGTAAGCAGCCATTTTAGCATGCAACGTAAGTGCTTTCACTTGTGTCAGTGCTTTCACTTGTGTCAGTGCTTTCAACTGTGCAGCTGAAAAGTTGATCCACTTATATTGATATAATGATGGCATTTCAAGATCAGGCTTTTCAGCATTTTGTTGTGTGGCAGTGTTCTTAAGTTTTGGTAAATTCTTGCAGGTGTTGATCCCAGAGCAAAGGGGCAGATTTTGACAAGCGTTTGGGGTTACCATGATCTTAATTCACTCTGTTCAATCCTATTGTCTCTGTGGAAATAGTGGTGAATCAAGAACAAATATGAATGAAATGTATATTGCATAAAAATAATTATTTCTAGTCTGCAACATATATACTATAATGTCAAGTAAAAAAATGTAGCACATATAAGTAAAAGTATCTCTCCTCAACACTGTGGGATGCATTTTCACCTACATCAGCACCCTCGCCTCCACTTACCACAAAGACTCCTGGACTCGTTCCAGACCTAATAACTGACTCATGTATTACCCAGACAGGGGTCATGGGGAAATCTGACACGTTGATAGGCTCTGATCTTTAAAGATGCTCCCTCGGTTGCACGCTTGCTTGGATTTGCTCCAAGCTTATATCATAGCCTTTATACACCAGTGTCAGGGGGTGTTTGATCAGTCTGACACTTTGCCAGGTTTTAAATGTTAATCGTGCTTCTTTGGTTGAACACTAGGACTACTCCTGAGATAAATGCATGGCCCTTGTACACCCATGTCTAGGATTTTGAACAAGGCTTTACCCTTTAACAGGTTCCAAAGTGAAAAGCTCAATACCTTTTCGGGTATTCTAAGCACGTAATCCAAACCATATCTTCAAAGAGGACATTTCATTCCAAGCATTCCAAATTTTAGGTTTTGGACAGATTTTTGGATATGTTCCAAATTCAACATCCAAAAACCCACCCTAATCTTTAGAGAGGGCACTCGAAAGTATTCCAATCCTGAACTTCCTACCTTTCAAGGACCCTTGGATATTTTCCAAACCAAAACAGACGGGGTGATCCCTCAGCGGTCTGTGCAAGGCACGACTCTGGGCCTCATTCCAAACCATGGTCCCTACCTGTAGGTATTAAAGAGATTTCCGGAAGAATGAATGGACCCGACCTTGATGTTCTGATGCTGGTGAGGTAAGAGAGAGATGGAAAGAGGGGAGGAAGTGAGACATGCATGGGTGGCAGATAGAAATGGGAGAAAGACACTGGGGAAAGGTAATAGGGGTGAGAGAGAGAGGGGGGGGAGACAACAGAGCAAAGGGAGAACGGTTGCATTCTTAATCTGACTTGCATGAGTTTGAGACATGTTTTCTATTAAAGAGGTGAAAAATGCATTGGAAAAAGGAAAGACTGGATGAATTCCGAGAGAGGTCATTTGGCCATTAAAGATAGGATTATAGAAGGTCAAAAATAATAAAGAAAGGTGAGCACTTCATTTGCATGATATAGTGGCAGATAGGAGCAAAGACTCCAGAAGTGATTAAATTGAAATCCTTTTCTGTAATGTTGCCATTGCGACCCTGAGAAACAGTGGACAAGGCTGCATCATAGCAGCTGCAATGGCACCCAATGCACATGCTGTTTGGCTTCAGAATCAAACATTTAATGTCAAGCTAGCTGCCTCCCAAAGGGCCTCTTCATCAGTTTAAGTTGATCCCTCAACGGCAGCCATATAAAAAGATTCAAGCTTTCCTAACAGTCCAGCACAACAGCGTGGTTGTTTACTCTCGACATCTACTGTAGATGGCGTTAAGGCTAGCTGTAAATGTTGTATTCTTTCTCTGTAAGTGGTTTTAAATGATTGAAGATTTTTGAAGAGAAAAAACTACAGAAAGCAGACGATACCGTTTACTCTTCATGCTAATAGTGTTGCCAACCATTTTTTTTTATTTACCACAACAGCTTTTCCCTGGAAACAAACAAATCCATTCAACCAATAGCTCATGACCACGATGACACAGAGTTTTTAATCTCAGATTCAGAGCGATACTTACAGTGCGAAAGAAAAAGACGTCAAAGCAGTGGTATCTGGTTGTAGTATCACAGCTATGAGCCAATCAGATTGCTTGATATAGTCTGATTTAGTTCATCCTCAAAAGCCACCATTAATGCTAGGAAGCACAATTAACCAAAGAAAACCAAATAGATACGGAATGCAAGCTGTTGTTCTTGTCTTTAACATATCAGCATTTACAGTATATATTTTTTGCCCTGGGACAAAATGAAAAGATGTCTTCTTGCAACTCCTCAACAAGAATCACATACAGTATGTCTGACTGACCAGTTTCACCCAAAGATCATGTTTTTTTCCCGTGTCTTATTTGACCTCTCTCTTACTTACACACACACACACACACACACACACTTAAATGCACTATCTAGAAGTAATACAACTCGAGTGATGACTTGTCTGTATGTGTATCTCACTGAGAAAAGACACCCACACTGTGATAATACACAGATTTAAAAAAGAAATCTGCCATTTAGTTTCAGTTACAGGTAATTCTATTGCTGTATCTAGGGATGCAATTAGAGGTGGAGGTGAGAAAGTGATGAAAATAAAAATGATAACAAGGAAGATTGGAAGAAAACAGGTATGAGCCGGCAAACGCGACAGGTAGAGCAAGCTATTGTAGAGATAAAGTGTCGATTTCAGGCTTTAATCTGGTTTTCTTTGTCAGCGTTTGTTGAAAAGCAGCGAATGTAAGGCAACTGAGACATTTATTCTATTGTGTCTCTGGCTTATAACTGTCTGACAGTGTAATTATGCTGAGAGAACTGTGAGGGGTGTATAAGACACAAGAAAAAGAGAAATAAAAGAGGAAGGACGGAGAGAAAGTCACCGACATGCACGGTACCCAACTCCAGGAACTGCAGACCAAAATATGTTTGATATCAAGACGATTAATCTAGCCTACTATCTAAAGGATTTCATCTAATGTCTAAAATGCAACGCTATGACATCTCTGCGGTTGGCAGTTTGAAGGAAGGTTTTATGTACAATAATGTTTCCCTATTAAATATCAAACATTTGCCCCGTTATTTGCATATAGGCAGGACAAATTTGCTGTCCATTTTTCCCAGGATTTCTCCATCAGTTCAGTTGGCTGACATCACAGGGATAAATCTCTCATGTCTTCCAGAAAATGATGTGAGATTGTCACACATTTGGGTCTCACATACACGTGGAAGCACATGTGAAAAGCGTTCAACGGGTAAACACGTTCACAAAATGCTTGTTCCCTTCCTTTGTTTCCCACTTTCTCTCTCTTAGTGTCCATGTTTTAATCTTTCCCTCCCTCTTTTCAAAACAACCCAAGATAATCATCCAAAAGCTTGATGCTCCATTAAATGTACAGTACAGCTTTACAACCGGATATCAATGAATCACAGATTGCAAATCACAAAAAGAGGACTTGATTCCTCTCTCTTGCAGTCTGCATAACACTGGCAAGACGGAACCTCATTTCTATTAATCCTAATAGTCGCTGTGTGAGATAAGATGAAAGTTTAATGATACAAAATTGGGGAAACGGGGGGGAAAAATGGGTCAGTGCAACAGCTGGAAGTGACACAGTACAGCAAAAATGGAATATAAATATGAATTGAGTAATGAGCTTTAGATAAACATATTAAACTGACACTGTTACGGTTATACACTTTGGATCGGAGTAAAATATCTTGACAGATATTGGATGGTTTGCCATGAAATTATGATGAATCCTAATGACTTTGTTGACCCCTAAACTTTTCATCTAGCGCCATCATCAGGTCAATACTTTCCAGTACTTTGGTTAATGATCAAATAATACCTGCAAAACTAATTCCTTTTAACCTCAATTGACAAATGTTAGGATGCGAACATGCCAAACTGAGTAGATATTACTAAATATTACCTGCTAGAAACCCGCGTGTTAACGTTGTCGTGAGTATTTGGCTGCTGCTCAAAGCATCGCTGTGCTTCAGTACAGTCAGGCAGAGCTGCCAGCTGATGACTCTTTTCCCGCTGTGTTTTTGTTTTTCATTATTGTGTTAGCTTTATATCAAATAGATTTTGTCACAGTTTTTTTCCTCAGTGATCACCAAATTCTCATTAACGTCACATCCTTGTCATGGCAATATATCGTCATGATTTACGCTGACACAATGAACACTAAGACATAATGTATGCAAATACCATAAGTATTATCCTTAATCGTGAGGCTGTCTGTGTTTTTAACATTAATCACTTCAGAATAATCCTCCTCCTGACTTATTTTGTTGTGCAGAGTCTTGTACTGCTCACACTCTGACTGATAACATTATAATCACACACTCAGCTTTCTTACTGTTAGCTGCATGAATAGTTGTGAATCAATTATTCTTAAGACATTTATTTATTTCTTTTTGGGGACTTTTAGAGTCAGAAAGCAACGTACGCAAACCTCAGCCCTGCACACAAACGGTGTTAATATTTCCTCTGCTCTGCTCTGATCTATTTTAATGCTGCCAAAATGCTGATTGGACAGGACCGGCTAGCAATTTGCCACCTTCTCAACACCTTATTTAATTAGTTGAAAGAGATGGTGTGGCGACGGAGTTTGACTGTAGTCCATAGATGCAGAAAGATATTCAGATGAAAGAAGTCCAACAAAGGAAATAAGTACTTCTTTTTTACCTAGTGGAAATTGAAACCACTGTCTCATTAACTCTGGAAAATTTTTTAACAATTTCTACTTAAAGAATAATTTTAATTGCTCTGGACAAGTTGCAAAAACGGGGAAAGGAAAAGCTGACACCGGGGAAAATGTGAGACAGAGAGAGAGAGAGAGAGAGAGAGAGAGAGAGAGAGCAGATCACCCTGGTATGTCTTTGCCACCTTGTCAACGCTATGTATTTCTCTTTATCCCAGAAAAAAAAGGCTTTGTAAATGTTCACAAGATTGAAAGAGGTTAAGTGTTTTACCTCTTGTATACATTCACACACTTCATTCACACACTCATTTAGCTTGATTTGAGAGGAAGTTCACTTTCAATCAAAGAATGATTGGCTTCAATGGCAGTCTGATGAATTGTAGGATTTAAACCCGTAGTCCTCCCTTCTGATTACCAGTGTGCATGTGTTGTTTCTGTGTGTCTGTATTTAGGCTACAGACCCAGATCTGGGGGCGAGCGGTCAAGTCCACTATCGGCTCGTCAACCACCAGAAGCTGTTTAGCATCAACGCCACCGGAGCGATCAGAACTACAATGCCACTGGACAGAGAGGTCAGCGGAAGGGATTTATATGTTCAGATTTCACATGACTGTCATAGCTGTTGAATGCAATACAAAAACAAAAA
This sequence comes from Anarhichas minor, assembly GCF_050575085.1. Lineage (NCBI taxonomy): Eukaryota > Metazoa > Chordata > Actinopteri > Perciformes > Anarhichadidae > Anarhichas > Anarhichas minor. The sequence goes on from NW_027466463.1 coordinate 12,975,443, forward strand.
AAACAAAAAAACGGTTGACATTGGCAATGATGAATATTTTGACTGTGATTCTCCATCATCTTCAAGGTGAAAGGTCACTACTTTCTGACCGTTGAAGCCTGGGATGGTGCATCGGACCCTCGGCGATCCAGATTAACGCTGTCCGTCACTGTTCTGGACGTAGACGACAACAGCCCGATATTCACCCAACAAACGTACAATGTCACCCTACCGGAGAACAGCCCCAAAGATACAGTCATACTACAGTTCAAGGTGAGTGAGTGGGTTGATGGATATGCAACTGATCTAGTAGTCAATTTTGTAATCATTTCAGTAGTTGATTGTTATTTATACTATAGCTTTCTGAAGAAATGTAATATATTGCAAATTGTGAGGTTCCAGTTTATAAATTAGCCCTTTGTCCAGGTCAACGTGTTGGCTGGTTTTAACTCGATATCTCCATCAGCCAATGATTAACTAACTAATAATTAAACAAGTTCAAATGTTCAAATGTCCCACTCCCTACCAATGATGGTCACAATTATTTCAAAAATGTATTAATTCAGGTACTGAATGAAGTCAATAAGACTCAGCATCATAGTCACGCTTCAAGTTATTTACCGTCTTTGAAATGACCAAATTGGTTTCTATTTACACTCCAGTCTGCATTAGAGACTTCTTAAAAAGTCAGAATTTTAATTTGCAAACACTTGAAGACACACTGAGTTGGAAAGGAATGTAAGAAAAAGAAGGAAACAAGCATCTTTTTCCCTCCAGCTACACTGTAAAATAGATACAGGCCACCACTACCACAGGTGTTTCAGACAGGCCAGCCCAACACATTTCCTTCTGGCAAACATAAAAAATTCAACTGGCCATAAATTCACACTGTGATTATATTACTTTCTGTCCCATTCCTTGACTCCGTCTTGCCCTGTAGGCGATAGACGCTGACCTCGGCTCCAACCTCACATATCAAATCAGAGCGCAGGGCTCGGACCGGGGGATCGTTCGACTATTCCACATTGACCCAGTGACAGGAGAGCTGTCGGTTCTCAGAGTGCTGGACTATGAGGCTCTGAGTGAATCGGGGCCCACGTACACATTCACGGTAGAGGCCATGGACACAGAGGGAAGCATGCCTCCTGGACTCGCCTCTGTTACTGTCAGAATCATGGTGAGTGTGTGGGTGGTGTGTTTATACTGACATCCAGGGGCCCCACCAGTGGTTTTTGCATAACATTAGCACATTTTCTACATTTGCGCAAAAGCCATGGTACATTCATCTTTTGTCGAAAACTTTGGAGTTATAGTCATACTATTAAAGGGTGGTTCCATTATTATTATTATTTTTTTAGGTTTTTATATCATACTGTAGCTTCCGAGTGGTGTTCCTTATGTATTCAAATCGCAGCATTAAAACTTTGATCGGAGTTTATATGTTTTAGTGACAATTTGCTCCCCAAGCCCTTCTAAAAACGTTTTCCCACGTGACCTAACGTAGGTTTCTGCATGATGATGTTCTACATTTATATATATATATATATACACGTAAGTCTTTATCCATAGTCACTGTATTTCCTAAAGTAACTTAGATGGTCGTTGGTAAGCTCCCAGTTTGGAGAAGCAGACACGTTAGTTCGAATACGAAAGTCACAGAAAATCCCTAACAAATTAACCAATCAATGCTGCAGTAGACCAACAAGTCCCGTGTTCTGTGAGGTAACATTACTGCTTTTGTCAAGGTCTAAAGGCTTTGAAGAGAGCACTATAACTAAAAAAAAGTTAAAAGAATCCATATTGTACTGTATGTCAACCTTAAGGGCTCAGGGGTTATGTTACCTAGATTAGGTGTTGATACTGTAAACAGCTGTTGCTTTTTCTCCTTTGGGGAGGCCAGATGTTCCTGAACCTATGGAAAGTGAACCCGCTTTAGTGAGTAATTTTGTGGGCTGCAGAGAGAAAGTGAAAATAAGAATAAAGTTCAATTTAAGAATTGTAGTGAAAGCAAAATGCCAACAAAGTCAGTTTGCACATCATTAGTATTTTAAAAATGTGTACATTTTAGGCCCTTAATAG